>NC_137073.1:58945473-59279955 GCF_951640355.1 Cnephaeus nilssonii
ACTAGCAGATATAACATGATTATTTTCTGGCTTCCCTCAGAAATAGAAGTTCTAAAAAATGCAGGATTTGGTTGTTGATTACAGATCTCAAAAACCCTAAAACAGATGGCATGATACACTGATGTTCAAAATAGTTGTTAAATAAAATTTGTCATCAAGTTAAGAACCTATATTCTTAGCATTAACTGAGTCTATGATGTTTTTAACTGGTAATGATTTAACCAATATTCTTTTCAAGTGAAGACTTTCTTTACTCCTATAATATGAATTTTCGGGTCAGGATCTGGGGTCTATGTCCTCCTTGAGTCCAAGATCATAAGTCCCATCATCAGCTTGACCACTGTCCAGTCCTCTATAGTCATCCATTTCTAGTCACTCTCTTATTTATTGCCAACATTAGCTCCTGGTTTACTACCATATTTTTCCTTTTCAAGACTATACATAGTTACTGTCAGTGACTTTCAAAATATACGTAGACTAGAGGCCCATTGCACGAAGATTCATGCAATAGGCCTTCCTTCCCCTGGCTTCTGGCACAGGTTTTCCTCTGGCACCCGGGACCCATTCCTTCGCTCTGGCTGCAGTGGAGAAGCCAAGCCTCTTCAGTCTTCACTCAGGCCGGAGCCTACAGTCTTCCCTCTGTGCCAGCATATGCAAATTTACCCACCATTATTTGTTGGGTTAATTTGCATACCCACTCCTGATTGGCTGGTGACCGTTGTGGAGGTATGGTCAATTTGCATATTTCTCTTTTATTAGTGTAGATGACCTATCTAATAGTAGTCTCTATTCTTTTGTTAGTGGTTTTTTGTTTTTGTATCTCTAGCATTTTTGTTGTTGTTCTTAGGATTTCCATCTCTGCTTACGTTACCCATCTGTTCTTACATGGTATCTACTTTATCCATTAGAGCTATTGGTATATTAATCAAAGTTGTTTTAAATTCCTGACCTGATAATTCCAACATTCCTGCCATGTCTAGTTCTGATGCTTGCTGTCTCTTCAAACTGTAGGATTTTTTTTTTTCTTTATGGTATGCCTAGTCATGTTTTTCTTGATAGCTTGGTATGTTGTACTGCATAAAAGGGACTGCTGTATATAGACCTTTAGTGAAGTGGCAGTGAGGTGTGGAAAGAGGGAAGCATTCTAGTCCTATGATTAGGTTTCAGCCATCTAGTGAACCTGTGCTTCTGGGCGTTACATGTGCCTCTCAGTTTTTTCTGCCCCCTTAGGTGGGACAGTATGGCTAGAGCAGGATGGAGTGGGTTATTTCCCTTACCCTAGGTCAGTTAGGATCTGATAATATCCCAGCAGGTTAGGCTTTGGTTAACTAAATTGCCCTGACAGCAGGTCTTGTTTAGGGCAGAATGCTCTGAAATATTTCAAATAGTTGCATTTCCACTCCTCCTGCTAGAAGCAGAAGGGATTCTTTGGTCAGATATTTACTGTGGGAACCAGCTGAGCTCCTGGAGGTAAACCTAACAATATTGTGCCCCTCCCCCTTTGATTGGGTCTCCTGAAATTTTTAATTCTTAGAGTTGTCTGTACTGAGCCTCCAGCAATTCATTTCCAGTTCAGATTTTCTATTCTGGACTGGCTCCCATAGTGGTTTCTGCTGGTTTCCATTCAGGTAAACATGACTCCTTGTATATATGCTTTTCTCTACAATCTTTTTTTTTTTTTTTTTAAGAGAGAATAGAAGGGAGAGAGGAGGGGAAAGAGAGAGATAAACATCAATGTGAGAGAGATACACAGATTGGTTGCCTCCTGCATACCCCCTGACCTAGCCAGGGATCAAGTCTGCAACCCAGTATGTGCCCTTGACCGGGAATTGAACCCACAACCCTTGGGTTCGCAGGCTGATGCTCTAACCACTGAACACCGGCTAAGGCTCTTCTCTCCAACCTTTAAGGCAGAGGTTTGTCCTGTGTCCTCCCCTCTCTTACAGATCCAAGAATTTTTAGTCTCACTACTGAGTGATGACTTCCAAGCTCCTTACATATGGAATTGGAAAAAACTTTATTAACTTCATCACCTCCAAAGATTCAACCTCATTTCACACCCGGGACTAACAGACCATGTAAGACGATAATGGGACTACCTGTGAAATATCAATTTTGAACATCCTACTCAGTCCACCACCTCCTATCCATCCAGCTCACTTTAGCTTGGCAATAAGTTTTCAGCCTCTCAGAGACCTCTGGTCAACCTATTGAGCACCCCAATTTTTAATTACAACAAAAATTCCAAACCTGCTAGAACAAGCATGTCAAACTCGTGGCCCATGTGGCCCACAACGAATATTTTTGCGGCCCAGCCAATATAACGTTATGTAAGAAACGTTTTAATAAAAATTTCATAACTTAATTTTTACAATATCCTGTTATACATAACTATTAATGAACTACAATGTTTGCTAATGACTGATTACTATAATTGTGTTGCATTAATTTCCCCTACGCGCCTTACGTGCAGGATTTAGTGTTTCTCTCCACTAATACTAGCAGCAAATATTTTAGCAGCTGATTGCCAGCCATGTCATTAAGTCTTGGACTGACTTGTTTGGTGTGTGCAACAGGAAATATTTCGCTTTCAGAGAACAAGAAAAATAGGTTTATTTGCTTTACACTTATTAATTTGTGCAGTTATTCAGTGTCTGGTAAGTTAATGTTCAAGAAAAAATATTTTTATTAAAATGTTCTATTATTTTATGTTAGCGATTACGCCTTTATTTCAGCCCTTTGTATTCAGCATATCACTATCGAAATAAACCTACGTTTCTATGAAAATTGAAGCTTTTGTTTTTTTGAGACCCACATAAACTTAAACCTTGTTTATTTAGCCGTTTTAGCCTTTGAGTTTGACATGCTTGTGCTATAACAAAATTATTTTGTTCTTTGGGCAAAGACTCAAGTAACTTAAGAAACAATGAAATTAGGTGACTGATTTATTTTTTTAATTCATGACCACAGACTGCAAATGAGCAGACAAGCCCACCTGACTATCCTACTATGCTTCCCTAGGAAGTTAATCTTTATATCCTCTGAGGTAAAAATACCATATTTTTCTCCCGTTATCTCAAACTCCTTCACTCTACCCATTTTCAGCAAGTGATATTATTCTGTAAGCCACTGTGAATACAGAAACCATCAGAGATAACTTACTTCATTTTTATTCCAACAAAGATTCAACCTCTCTGCACCTGTACTCACCTTCTCAGCCTTCTTTCCTATAAAATTGAAAGCATAATTTTTCCTATTATAGGCAATTCTAACTATTGACACCTATATTTTCTCTTCTTCTCAGTATTTTGCTTTTTCAGTTATACCATTTGTCCACTACATATCATCAAATTTTCGTTCTATGCTTATTAGTCATGCCAGTCCACTAATATACATTAGTATTTTCTACTTAAAAGAAAAAAAAAATCCGTGACTCCCTCCACCTAAACCACATACCTCTAATCTTTTCACAGCAAAGCTTACACATACACACTTTACACATATTACAATTTTTATAAGTTATATTGAATGTTTATTAAAAATTTATATTCCTCTCTTCATTTCCAACATTTCTAGCTCTTTGATTTTTATCTCCACATCTCCAAATATGCTTATTTATTAACATATTTAGATACTGTGTGGTAAATGAGAACCTCAATGAAAATGTTACCTTTATATCCCAAATTTATTTTGATTCCAACTTCTCTACATCTCCAAAGCTACTCCTCTAATCCTAATAGCTATTATATACTAGAACACCTAAATGGAGAGCTAGAATGGAGTCACTTTCACCCTTGCTACCACTATCCATTTTCTACATAGCAGCTAGAACAATCTTGTACATTAGATTATGCTACTCTTCGGTGTCAAAACTTCCAATGGCATCCTTTCGTGTTTGGAGTTAAACCCAAAATGCTTTGCATAGCACACACAACTCTGGATCAAAGGAGTTTTGACTGCCTTTTTAATCTAGCATCAGCTCAACTTCTCACTATACTTCAGCTATACTAGCCTCCAGCTAATCACATGTAACAAACCCTTTCTTACCTTAAGGTCTTTGCACTTGTTTTTCTTTCTGTTCTCCCCTACAATAGGCTTTGCTTTATTTTTCTAGTTACAGCTCCAAGAAGCTTTCTGTGACTACCCTTCTGCCCTTTCCTTTTATTGCACTTTCTTTCTGCTCTGACATTACCTTAGCTTTCCTTTACAGAACACATCCTAATTTGTAACTTTTTATTTATCGCTCTTCTCTTCCCTCCACCAACCTAGAGTGTCAACTCCAAGTGAGAATAATCCTTACCCATCTTAACACTGTTTTTCATGTACCTAGTCTGATAAGCATATAAAGAACATCTAAAAATACTTCGATTAACACTGCAATCTGGACTAAATATAAACGTAACTAGCTCAACTAAAGTACACATTGTATACAGCAGGAGTGGGATAGTAAATAATAAGCCCTGGAAGTCTTATAAGGCATGAGTTATTTGACCCACTTCCTAATCAGTTATCTGGCTGCACCCAATTTGGATTCTCTTTTACAGTCCTCCAGCACCACTCCTGACAAGGGACACTAAAGTTCTTCATTTGGGACAAGCATACCCTCTTCTGGCTGGTGCAGATTTTTTTGTACTCAAGAACGAGAAGTGCTTGAGTTGAGATAGCCTGTGGTCTGAGCCTACTTTGGAGTTTTATGGTATGCAACTGCTCTACATGGAGGATTGCCTGTCAATTTTCTTTTAGGGAGATATTTTTTTTGTGTGTGTGTGTTTAGCTAATGCTAAACCTAGTGGGTCAGATTTCTCCTTAAGTTGTCAATTCTTCTGGACCTTGTTTCTTAGCAACAGCTGGGACTCTACCCATCCTCATTGTTCTCTGCTTTAGCCTCAAAGCAAACAATAAAGAAAGTGGGCATGGCAGCTTGCAGTTTGCCACTTAGTAATATTCCCAGACACATAGTACATTCCAATCCTCGTGGCTACTGATAGACAGTTCCTTTATTATCACTTACTCCTCCTTGAGAGTCCTATGCCTATAATTTCACTTTCTGGTATTCAATGTAAAAAGTCATTAGAAACAAGGTGGCAAAAAAATTTAATTGTTGTAATTCAATGAGTCTTGAGTAATTTCTTGACTTGTTATATATTCTTGGACCAAAGGCAAATTGTATTCCAATCGTGTTAAATATGATAAATTTGGCACAAATTGCCAATTTGTTCCAATCTACTTTCATCTGGGAACCTTATTACGAAGTCCTCTTTCCTAATGTACTTTTCAAAACTCCACATATAGTAAACCAATGCACTTGACATTTTTAATATTTAGCTAACAAGTTCTCTAATGTCCTACCTCAGTGACTAAATTCTGATTTCTAAGACACTACTGGAGAAATCCTGAGTAAAAACATCACTATTGCAAAACACAAGGTAGTAAGTTCTGATCTTAGGGTAGTAGTTCTTTATTACCTGCTACCCCACCTTGATTCAGCCAGTTCCTCTGAGGTTTATTTGCAATCCCATTCACAGTTAAACTGGAGCAGGATTCTTCCAGTTACAATAGGCTGAAATCCACTTAAGTCAGCTTACACAAAGACATGTAATCCTATATAATAAAAGCGTAATATAGAAATCAACTGAACCGAAGAATAGTGGAACCACCATCGGGACCACGCTATGACACCCACTGGCGCCAGGCCAGCCAAGGTGGGTGCGATGCAGTTGGTTGGGGGCCCGGCCATCACCCCATGATCACCCCACAGAGGGAGGCCCAGGCAACCAACCAGCAGGCTGCAGTGGGTGGGCGGGGTCTCCCTCTGCAAGGGAAGCCTGGGTCCCAGGTGCCTGCAGCCAGAGGAAAGTTCCGGGTCCCGGGTGCCAGAGGGAAGCCGGTGCCCGTAGCTGGGGGAAGGAAGGCCTATTCTTGCACAAATTTCGTGCATCAGGCCTCTAGTTTTATTATAATAATAAATTATGATAAACAATTCAAAAATAGAGAGCAGACGCAACCATCTTAAGGGCCAGAGATCAGGACCTGGAAATCTATCAGTAACCAAGGCCGCTATTATTTCTGTTTGACATGCCAACACAGACTCTGGAATGAAAACTGCTTGGGTTTTATTTTAACTTCACACTTACTTACGTTTGTCAAGCTTCTGAGTTTCCTTACCTGTAAATTAGGGATAACAGTACCAACCTCAGAGAATTATAATACTGAGTGACAAAGTAATATGAAATGATTCTTGTTCTGCAAAATAACTTTGGTTCTCCATATGCTTCTCCTAGACCCATGGTCAGCAAACTGCGGCTCACGAGCCACATGCGGCTCTTTGGCCCCTTGCGTGTGGCTCTTCCACAAAATACCACGGCCTGGGCGCGTCTATTTTGAAGAATTGGCGTTAGAAGAAGTTTAAGTTTAAAAAATTTGGCTCTCAAAAGAAATTTCGATCGTTGTACTGTTGATATTTGGCTCTGTTGACTAATGAGTTTGCCGACCACTGTCCTAGACTAAGTAGCCCTGGCCAAACGTGTACCTCAGAACAGATCAACTATCTGATAAACCTGCTCAATACCAATTTAAATTCTCAGGACGGATAGGATCCAGTTGTTCATTCTACTTTAAACAATGCATTAGAGTTGTCCATATTTATTGAAAATATACCACGTAGCACTTGAGATATGACTCTAAGTAGTTCAAAATTAAGTTTCCTGGCTGCTACCCCTATTTTTTAATTTAAAAAAATGGGGGGGGGGGGCAAGACATATTTACAGTGAAGTTCACAAAATTTAAATTTTCAGCTTAATTTTTTCTTATGCATATACTAATATAGGAGCCACCCAGATCAAGATATAGAACATTTACAACATTTCATGAGGCTCTCTTACACTCTTCTAAGTCAATACCCATGCTCGAAAAGGTTAACTATTATACTTCTATCACCATGTATTAGTTTTATTCTTGAATTTCATATAAATGGGATTATACAATACAAATTTTGTGTCTATTTCACTCAACACAATGCCTATGAGAGCCACCCATGTCATTGTGTGTAGCAGTTTATTCTTTTTCATTGTTGGGTAGTATCCATTGTGTGAATATACTTCACTTTTTCCAGTTTAAAGCCATAATGAATCAAACTGCTATGAACATTCATATACAAGACTTAGTAGGCACTTGTATTCATTTCTCTTAAACACTCAGGAGAGAAACTGTTGAATTATCAGGTAGGCATAAATTCAGCTATAATGGATGATACTGCCTATCAATTTTCCAAAGCTCCTATAATCTACATCCTTACCAGCAATAAGTTTCAGCTGCACTACAATTAAAAAAACAAACAAGGGAAATAATATAGTCTATTGTGATAGTCACATTTCTTAGTTCTGCAAATGTATTGTCTCCTTTGTTGCTGGTTTTAAGCAAGGCTGAGTTTAGGTTAAGTAGTTTACAGGTAGAGTAGATCCTCACGCATTAGCACTCTTGCCAAACAGAAACCCCCACCCATTAAGATTTCACTAAAAAATACTACCTAGCTTGCCTACCTTGATAGTAGGATTTCTCAACAATGGCACAATTGTCATTTTGGGACAGATAATCCTTTGTTGCGGGGGATTGTCCAGTGCATTGTAGGATCTTCAGCAGTAACTCTGGCCTCCACCTCCTGTATATAAGCAGCATCCGCCTCCTCTTCATTGTGACAACCAAAATTGATCCAGATTTTGTCAAGTGTTCCCTGTGGGGCAAAATCTCCCCCCTATCCCATTAAGAACTACTATTATTTATTTTTAGAGGGAGAAAAAAAGGACAGAAACACCAACCAGCTGCCTCTTGCATACCCTCTATGGGGGATTGAGCCTGAAACCTGGGCATGTGCTCTGACTGGGAATGGAACCAGAAACCTTTTGGTGCACAGTATGATGCCCAACCAACTGATCCACACCAGTCAGGGCTATCTGGTATATTTAAATACATGAATTCAAAACAGGGAAGTGATTTCAGATTTCAAATCTGAAGGAAGTCTACTGGGTGAGCTGGAGGGAAAGATGTAGAGAAAATAAGGCCTAAATAAAGTAGTGGGGATTAAGAATAAAAGCTGAAGACAACACAGATGAAGTAAAACGGACAGTAAATAAAGGATTTGAAGAAGAAATAATACAGCAGGGATGCACCAATTTGTTATTTTGAGGTTAGGTACTTAACTTTTTTCTTAGTCTGTGTGCACAGTTAATTTTGTAAGTAGAATCTTTGTATTCATTTAAATGCCTATTAGACTTTATAAATAGTTGCCTCTTAGTATCATCTGTAATAACTTTCCACTTGAAATTTAACTTAATGGTGATTCATTAATAAAAATCCACAAATACAGTGGCCATAAACAAGGTAGATGTTGCTGGAAAATTTTCCAAACACTGCCCAGAACTTAGAAATTCTGCATATCAGAAGAGGGGAGGAGTGGGAGCGTCATGCATGTGTGGTTAGGAAAACGTTTCCTAGATGACTGACATCTGCTCCCTGCCCAACACAGAGAATGAGCTGCTATAAACTTTATGATTAAAAAAAAAGTACAATAAATTTTCACTATAAGGTGATTTGGAATTTTATGGGTTCTATTTTTAGAGGACTTTGTAAATTTAAGTATCATATTTGGAAAGCTCTTCCTGTTTGTCAAGGACCTGGGGGATTATGTCGGAGGTTGAGATTCTAGAGTACTTTAATACTGATCGTTTTAGGAGTTTCTCATATGAAAAATTCTCTAGGCCACAAGAACATAATTATGGAATTAAAATTCTATCTTGGCATTCTAACATTAACAGAAAAGCAGAGTTATCATTGTCTCACAATTATGGATAAGCAGTTCTCAATCTACCTCCACCTAAAGGTACCTACTCACTGATAACTAGTCCTAGTAAAGCATACCAGAATTAAAGACCCACAAAATGCTGTCCTCGATTCTGTAAAAGTAATCTTCTTTCTAAAGAATATAAAATTTATCAAATGGAAAATCAGATTGTAATAAAGACCACCTGATTGATGTTAATTTTCAGGGATTTTTAAAAGTGATACATTGAGATCATCAACAGTTTTTTGT
Organism: Cnephaeus nilssonii; assembly: GCF_951640355.1. Lineage (NCBI taxonomy): Eukaryota > Metazoa > Chordata > Mammalia > Chiroptera > Vespertilionidae > Cnephaeus > Cnephaeus nilssonii. The sequence goes on from NC_137073.1 coordinate 58,954,559, forward strand.
TTTCAGAACCAATAGGTTGAGAATTTAACTGTGCAGATAACAAATGGTTAACAAAAAAAATTGTTATAGTTTTTCACTTACCTTGTATTTCTCCACATTGTCAACAGTTATCGAAAATTCTGTACCAGTGTCACCCCAATAAATTCAGTAAAAAGAAAAAAGTAAAAAAAAAAAAAAAAAAAAAAACTTCTGTGGAGTCATACGTATATTAGGACTTTACCAGTTATATCAATCTCCAAGCATCACATATGTATATATGCAGCATATCATATACAAATGGCAAATCAGTTTAAAAAGATTTGATGTGTTTTCAGAAAATACAGACTATGCCTATACAGTAATGATAAAAGTGTAGTATACTAGTAATTATGTCTAAAGACTTTATCTGATTAATACTTTGATTACAAAATTCATTATCAGCCATGGTTACTGCTTTTGGGGGCTTTTTTTTTTTTTTTTTACTTACCACTAGTAATCCAAGAAAGAAATCAGTAGGAAGCACAGAAAGTTCCTATCATTAAGTCACCTTTATCACATTTAAAAAACGTAATATTAAAAAGTAGCAGTCAGCTACTTCAGAGATGGAGTTATTCCTCACAACCCAGCATTCTAGCTACTTGAAAACTAGGGGGAAAGGAATAAAACAAAAGAGGCTCAACACGGATAATTTTACAAAGTACAGTAGTGTTTCATTTTGTTTCACTATTTATTGATCAGACATACATTTTTTCCGAGTAGACCACGCCCCAAGGGTGAAGATGAAGGTACCCTTCCATACAAAGAACACATACTTGGAGTTAGGTTTTGGGGTCTTTTTGAAGGCTTGGAACCAAACTGTTTATAAAAGTTGACTATAAGAGTTGACAAACTCCACATAAGTTTATTTTCCCACACATGTAAAAAATTACCTTGGAAATGCAGTCATCCCATTCACACTCATGGAAGGTGGGCCTTTACATCGAATCAAATAACTGAAGAATGGGATTAGAAAGTTTCAAAAAATTATTAACTTCGAATGATTCAAGATTGACGTGGAGCAGAAAAATAATGAAGTGTAAACTATCTTTTTATTTAAAAAAAATGCTTTCAAAGAGTGGATCAGGACACCGCCGTGCTGGGAAAGTTTCCCACGACTCGCCTCCAGGATTGTATCCGCGGCCCGCAGTTACAGTTACGAGAGAAACCGTCAACTAAATTGCAGCACGTTCAACTGAGACAGCTACTAACGTCCTACAAATTGCTTTTTTTGTTGCCATTCTGAACCGCACCCTCCACCCCGCCTTCCAGGGAAGGAACCTAGAAAGGCTGTAAAAGTTGTTGTCTTTTTTTCCCCCTGAGCAGGGCTGGGGCTGCCCAAAAATGAGATCACGAAGCGGCACAGGATGTCAACAACTTGGTCTCTATGTTCCCTCCGTCCTCCCAGGTGCGGCCCCGCCCACGCCGAGCATTAGGCCCCCGGGGGAGCCTCGGTGGCAGGTCGCCGGGGCGCACGGGGCGGCGGGAGGGGACCACAGTTGCCCAACAGTTGGGTTCCCAGGCTGCCCGGTGTGACGCAGCGGCCCCGTCCCCGTGCCTCCCGACAGGCACTCAGCCCCGGCCGAGGCCCGGGCGACCGGACCCCACGCTCGACCCGGACCCTTCACTAATCCAGTGTGTGAGCCTTTCGCGGCTACCCGAACCCCGTTAAGAGTCTTCGGTACCTCCCCACCCCTCTGCTTCCTCTTTCCTTCTCAGTCTCTCAGCCTCGACATCCTGGCGCAACGGCCCCGAATAGAGTCCATACCCGCACGGAGCGAGCCGGCAGCTCCCACTTCCCGGAACTCAACTCAAGGCCGCTAAGGGGAGGGCGCCCAGGCAAAGATCAGCGGCCCACGGCCCTGTCTCAGAGTCCGGCGGCCTCCGCGCAGTCGGCGTGCGCGCCCCCACCCGCGCGCGTGCGCGCACCCGCCCGCCGCCCGGACTCTGGACCAATCGCTTGCTTCCTACACGCCCGACGACTCCACCGCGTGGCTCCTCCCACCGCCCGCGCGCCAGTCGGAGGGTTCGACGTGCTCGCGCCCGCCCGCCCGCCCGCCAGCTTGCCTCGCGCAGAGTGAGGAAGGGGAGCGAGCCGCGGAGCTTACGTCGCGCGGGAGGCGGAGGCGACGGCGACCTCGGTGGCGGTGGCAGCGGAGACGGCTACGACCGAGACGGTTGCGCTCTCGCTCTCTCGGCGTCATGGCGGCTTCTGAGAGCCGATAAGCGGCGGGAGCGGGAGCGCGCGCGTGGCCGCGGCGGCGACGACGACGACGGCTGGATTACTTGTCGCTCTTGCTGCCCTCGCCGTTGGTGCTTCAATAATGAATTGATTGTTGGATCCGCTCCGTAGGGGATCGCGCATTGGTGCCGCGGGTCGGGGCTTCCCCCTTCCCCGCCGCGTCCTTCCCCTTTCCCCTCCCTTCCCCAGACTCCCGCTTACCCCGAGACGCCTGGAGCCTGAGGACTCACTCGGCTGAAGAGACTGCGGGCCCGGGCGCGGGGGAGACAGCCGATCCGAGTCGTCTCCCTCCGCCCCGCGAATCCTGCACGCCAGCCGGTAAGAAAGGGAGCGGCGGGCGGGTCAGGATGTGGCGGGGAGGACGGGAACCCGCCGGGCGGAGGGCGGAGGCAGCGCGGTGCCCGGGCGGCGGCCCAGCGGCCGGACGCCGGGCGAAGGCCGAGCAGCTCTCCGAGGGCCGGCGGCGGCGGCGGCGGCCGAGCTCGGCGCGCAGGGGGCGTGTGAGTGGCGAGCGCAGGCCGGCGCCGCGGAGCGGAGCGCATCCTCGCGCCTGGCGGACTGGCAGCCGGGCGGCCGATCACGGGCCTTCTCGGCGCGGGGTTGGCATGGGGTTGGCGGGGCCGCGAGGGGGAGAGCTGCGAGGCTCAGGCAGCGAGTCTTCTTCGGCTGGTGCAGCGATCCCACCGCGACCCGGGCTCCCTGCACGTGGGGAGCGGCGGCGAGGGGGAGGGGGCGGCGGCCGGGGCGAGCCTGGGAGGGCGCGGGGCGGGTCTGTGGGAAGTTTGAGGCGGGAAGAGAGACTCCGGGACGGTGATGGAGGCCCGGGGAGGCCCGGGGGCGGAGGCGGGGAGCGGGGTGGTGGGTGCGTTCCGGTGGGAGGCTGCGATGGAGCGAGGGAGGAGGAAGGTTTCTAGCGTCCTGTCGAGCACTGCTTCGAAAACTTAGCAGAAGCAAAACAACTGTTAAAAGACAGGGCATAGAGAGAGGACTGAAGAGGTTTCCTGACTTAGGGAAGAGTCATTGTTAAGATGCTTAAAGGGCTCGGAGAGAGCTGCGTGCGCTGGGAGCTTCAGAACTTGTGAGAAGGCTCTCAGAAAGAGGACTTGGAGAAGGAAGATGCGGGGGGAAAGGAAGTTACAGTGTACAAAGAAAGCCATTTTGAGGGGCGAAAGGAAGGTGAAAAGGAAAGGACGGAAAGAGGAGTGAACTTTCTCTACGAAGAGAGACTTCTCCGGAGAGGCAGTTTGCTAGAGTATCTAGATTTTTAAGCAAGACTACTTTAATAGTAAAGCTCTTTGACTGGCTGCAGCGAATGTTTAACATCAGTAATAAATGTTTCAGGGTATAGTTACTTTTTGGATAACCAAGTTCTTGCAGAGTCTACTGGACGGTAGTCTCTGGAGAATTAAAATCCCGATCGGATGCAGAGTTTGCTATGATTGAATTGGCAACGGCCTGTCTCCCCCCGCCACCCCCACCCCCACCCCCTTTTTCCTTGTGGAGTGGAAATCACAGGAGTGAATTCTCGTTGCTGAGGTCGGAGGACAGCTCTGCTCAGTTGGCTGTCTCGGTACTTTCTGGCTGGGGAAGGATCTGACGTCTCCTTCCCCCGCTTCTTCCTCTCCCTCCCCTGCCAGAGATCTCCTTTGTTTATTCGTGGATGGCTTGTAGGTGAATCTCCAGTGTTGTGCTGGTGTCTTGAAAGGTGGAAATGCAGTGTCTTGATCCATGATTTTTGCCCTAAATCCCTTATTACAAAATAAATAGTATATATTTTATTACCTTTTTTAAAAAATGGAATCTCTGCAAGTCCAACCTGGATAAATATTATCTAAATTTTTTTTCAGTCCACTATCGGTTTACTTGTGAAAGGACAGACATACTTGTTTTGACCTATACATGTTTGTTAAGATTATATGATACCCTTTAATATCCTTTTATTCTGCTTTCATGTGAGCATTTGCAAAACTTTCCCTCACTTGAGTATATGAAGTTCTCTAGGCGATAGGTGTTAGTGCTCAATTAAAGGTAACCTTTCCCTCCTTAATTTGTTTGACCAAGTATTTAATAAAGACTCCATTTTCTATTCTTTGGGTGTATGTATATGTTATATACTACCACTTTGCTTTAGTTACCTATTATTGCTACACAGTTGCAATCAGTCTAAAAAGTCTTATCACTCCACAAATATTTTAATTTCTTCTGTCAAAAGTAAGCAATGGTGTGCTAAATTCTAGTTAGTAGTCAGGAATGTAGTTGATAGAAGCCTAGGTATTTTGAATAAAATATCTCTATCCCTTCCTTACCACCTCTAAGTGGTTTAAATTTGTGTAAGTTCTAAATAGACTTTTTAATTTTTTTCTTCTAGTGAAATTTTCTTAATATGTTTTTTTTAGGTGAATCAAAAAGGGTCCCAAGAAACCTGTGACTGTTGAAGAAAATTCATCTGTCAGTTTTTGATATTCAAGGAAGAGTATTTATATTCATCTTTTAAACTGGGAAGATTTATATTCCATTTTAAAACTTGTTGATATTTACAATGAATGGACATAGTGATGAAGAAAGTGTTAGAAACAGTAGTGGAGAATCAAGGTAAGCACTTATTATCAAGTATTTATCGAGGGAATTGAAAATTTTTGTGATTATTTTTAGTTTCCTAAAAGGTGTCAGAGTTTTCAGATTCAGATTCTTCCCCTTAGCTATCCAAAGACTAAAAAGTATCTAATATATGAAGCTTGTTTGGTAATACATTTTAATTATTTTTTTTCCATTGAGGTACACAAAGAAGAGTTCATAGAAAGTTTGTCTTAAATCTTTGGAGGTTTCTATTGTTTGGGATAATAATTAAAGCAAGAGCAAGTAAAAAAAGGAGGCATTTAAATTGATTTGACTGTTAATGCACTCTCCAAATAAAAGCAGTAAGATTGTCTGTACTTATATTTTTCTGGCATTTTGTCTTCTCTACTTGTGCTGTCTAATATATAGTATCCACTAGCCATGTGTGGCTCTTTAAACTTACAAAATAGTCAAAATTCAGTTAGTCACACTAAACACATTTGCAATACTAGTCACTTGTGGCTAGTGGCTACCATGATGGACAACACAGACAAAAAACATTTCTATCACTGCAAAAAGTTCTGGACAATGTCAATGGTCTGACATTTGTTAAAGTATTGCTGCAGTGCTCCGCCCCCCGCCATTTAATTTCACATTTGAGTTGTAATTATACTAGTATATGAATTAGTTAAAGGTTCTTACTTGAGCCATGTATTTGCAAAAAAGATACCATTTATGGGAATAAGCCATATTAAGCTATTTTAATTTGTAAGAAACCTTTTCTAATACAGAGTCTTTAAATTTATCTATAGACCTCAAAGTTGAGTTATCTGCACAACAATAATACAATCCCTGTAGCTATTATATGTGGAAATCGGGAATATGGACGTTGGAGTCAGATTGCCTGATATCTTATCCCAGTTCTACTCATTAGCTGTGTGAATTAGGGCAAATTAACTTCTGAGGAATTGATTTTTGCACTTATAAAATTACAGTATTATTTATGTTATTTAAAGTTAAGGATTGAAATGCTACATGTAAAGGGCTTAACATAGTTCCTGATATACTGTGCGCTCCTTATTTGCTTATTATAATTTACATCATATTTTATGTAACACAGGATACTACATAACTGAAACATTAATTATAGTGATGGACAAGAAACAGGAAAGTTTTGGCAGTTAGAATTTCAGTAAAAATGTTAGCTAGACAATGAAACAGTTTATGCGTTTGACTTGAGCCTTGAGATTTTCTGGTCTTGCTGGCTATTTAGTTTATCAGCTTTCATAGGCAGACTGGATAAGAAGAGCATCATAGTGAAAAAGGAGCAGTTATGGAGAGCGGCATTATTTAGTTGAACAAGTACTGGTCTAGGAGTTAATAAAACCAGAAGTTCACACCATCTTTGCACTAATTAGTTCTTTTAATGATTTCTAAACTGTAAAACAAGAATTTAAGTATATGATTTTGAAATTTCATCTTACTACTTAATGTATATTAGTATAATAATGTTTTAGACAACAGTTTGACTGGAATCATCAGTGTTGAGAGGCTAAATTACAAGATGAATCTCAGCTTTGATTCAATCTCTACAGGTATACTGACTGTAGTAAGTGAATAGGAGAATCACATTGTCCATTTTCTCTTATTCATTAGTGAGCAATGAGATGGTTAAGAGGTAGAAATACCTAGAGGAAACATAGGAACCAAATTACCCACAAAATAGGAAATAAGACTCTTGAGAGCAAGAGATTATGCTTTGTTATATTCTGACCTGTTTCAGTAATCTTTTATGTATTTTGCTGCCATATCTGAAGCAAAGGGGTGACTACAGTAGTAAGTGAAATTTGATAGTATAAGTGAAAGAAATTAAACCCCGAAAAATCAATTTATTTAAAGTAATCTTTTATAATGCATACTCATCCTATCTAATAAAAGAGTAATATGCAGATTGATCATCACTGCAACACACAATATAGCTGCCCCCATGTGGTCAAAGATCCTGCCCCCATGTGGACACAAGATGGCTACCACAAGGTGGCCAGCAGGAGAGGGCAGTTGGGAGGCACCAGGCCTGCAAGGGAGGGCAGTTGAGAGGGACCAAGCCTGCAAGGGAGGGCAGTTGGAGGTGATCAACCCTGCAGGAGAGGGCAGTTAGGGATGACCAGGCTGGCAGAGGAGGGAAGTTGGGGACAAACAGGCTGGCAGCAGAGTAGTTAGGGGGTGATCAGGCTGGCAGGCAGAAGCGGTTAGGGGCAATCAGGAAGGCAGGCAGGCAAGCAGTTGGGAGCCAGCAGTCCTGGATTGTGAGAGGGATGTCCGACTGCTCTCGAGGGGTCCCAGATTGGAGAGGGTACAGGCTGGGCTGAGGGACAACCCCCCTCCGTGCACGAATTTCGTGCACTGGGCCTTTAGTTTTAAATAATTGCATATTCTCTAATTATTCTGAGTCATTATTTCACCCATACAGGCTTTATATCCTCAGAAGTGTTATCTATTCTTACAACTGCCTTGGTGTTTATCTGGAGAACCTGCTTCTATTTTACTTTCATTTTCTTCCTTATTGCTGCTGTGCTATCCTTTTTCTTTGCTCTGCTGTCATAGTTACTAACTCTAAGGTTCTCTCCCACCCCCCATTCCAAGCTTTAATAACAGGCCAGTCCAGAGAAGGGAGATTGTGTCTAGTTAAAAAAGTGAGTTGAACTTCGTAGATATAGGGATTTTCTTGCAAAAAACCAGAAGTTACCCTAACTATGAATATTAATATAGAGTAATGAGAGGAGAAATGCACTCTGCTTGAAAAACTTATATACATTGTAAATTTGCTTTTTATTGGCTAGAGTTTTTAAATGCATTTTTGCTTCAGATTATTTTTTTCCTTTGTGGAAGTTCCTGGAATGAAATAGAATTAAGAAAGGTCATTTGACATTTTGGCTTGGTATATAATTAGCTTTCTACTAAAAATGTTTTTTATTTTTTTATTTTTTCCATGTAGAAAGCTCTTTATAACTATTTACTGAAAGGAAAAATATACATAGGAAAATGTCTCTGGCTATGCTATAACTGTCAATTTTGAAACTTATTTACTAAGAAATGTGGGTCAGGATGCACCTGTACATCAGTTTCAACTCAGCACAAAGTCTACAATCTCATTGAAGTTAATCTTTCTAAAGATACTGTGGGAAGATTTAAAGCATCAGTTTCTAGCTGTGTGAATTTATGTTGTTATATGCAACCAAGTTTTCTAATCCTAGTAATACTTTTTTTTCAGTTATCTTAAATGATGATTTACTTCAGAAATAGATTTATGGGTTAAGACCAGAATTAAATAGTCACATTTACTAAATTTAGAATGATTGCTATACATGCTTAATACTCAGAAGAACTCTGATTGCCTATAGATTAATTTTTTTGTTTTTTTGCAGATTAAATTTTTAATGTAAATTTGAGAATTTATTTGAATCACTATAATTATGCTCTTGAAAGTTCTTATAGAGTGACAGAACTTGTTGGTGATGTGTGATAATGTTTTTAGTCATTTAGAATTAATCTATAGCTGGCATTTGAGCTTTGTGGGCCTGATTCTTAGAATTCTGTATTTTTTTCATTACTACTTTTTATAGTATTAACAATGCTTGATTTAATATATTTACATATGTGTTAAATACATGTGTGTAAATTTTATATTTACTTAGAGGAACTCTGTTGCACTTATATTTCCTTGGCTTATAGAAAATATTTTAATTATTGTTTTATGCTTCAAGCATCTTTAGATCTCAACTTTTAAAGTGTTTTGGGTAGGCAGTGAGTAGGAAATAGGATGAATGGAAATGTTCTAACTGAAAATCTCCTTTACAGAAATTCAGTCTTTAAAATACTTTTTAATGGTTATGAGAAGCCCTATAGTCTAAATGACCTGTTAAATTTAAGGAACACCAAGTCTAGGTTAAATTGAACACAGGTCACATTTTTCACCATCTAACTGTTTCAAACTTGGATATATTACATTTACTCTGCGATATACAGTTTTATGTTGAATACTATTGTGCTGTACCGTTTTTGGCAACATTGCACTTATGTATACACACACGAAGATTTCTGGCCCAGCTGGTATGGTTCAGTGGTTGAGTGTCAACCTATGAACCAGAAGGTCAGGGTTCAATTCCTGGTAGGGCACATGCCTGGGTTGCGGGCTCGATCCCCAGTAGGAGGTGTGCAGGAGGTGGCCGATCAATGGTTCTCTCTCATAATTGATGCTTCTATCTCTCTCTCCCTCTCCCTTCCTTTCTCTGAAATTAATAAAAATATTTTTTTTAAAAAGAAAGATTTCTTGCTATCAGAATCTGTTTCTTTCACTAAATGAATTTGAACAATTTTTAAAGGCCATGCCAATTAAAATGGTGTTTCTTGAGCTTACTTTGCAGTTATCTCAGTTTTTTTTAAAAAAAAAAGTTCATTCTTAAATTTCAAAAATTTGTACTAAGGAGCATGTTAAGGAAGATATGAAAATATGAAATTTCAAAGCCAGAATGGCTAGAAATCAGTGAGTTAAGGAAACTGTTCTTTAAAATTTTCTGTGATGTCATTAATTGCAGGAAAGTATGACTTTTGCATCTCATATTTTATTAATTTCTCAGTTCAGTATGTGCTTTCTGCATCTTTTCCTATTAATTTTCCCCCCTCAAATTTACATGTCTTGAATTTAAGATCGTTCAAGATCATTTCTTAGGCTTTAAAAATTCAAACTGTTAAGTAGGAGCTTAAGTTATAGGTTACTCTCTCCAAGTAGGATTGATTATATCAAGATTTTCACAGAATTTCCTAGGATTGTGGTTAGTCTAGATTACTGTAAATTATTCAGATTTATTGGTGACTCGTAAGGATAAGAGAATTGTGTATGACTTGACTCTCAAAGACATTACTTTTATCTACATAGGCATGAGATAATGTGGGGCAAACAATGTCTTTTTAATATTGCTAAAGTTGCTTATTTAATATCTTGATGACTGGTGGGTTACATGGGTACTTTGTAGTGAAGAGATGATGAATAAATGGAGAAAACTTTCGTTTTACATTTTTGATGGAAAATTCATAAACATACAGAAATAGAAAAGTTGCAGCTCCAGTTGTGGTCACCTAGGAGCTTGTTCAGAATATACAACCTTGGGCCCCATCTCAGACTTAATGGATCAGAATCTTCATTTTAAATAGATTCCCAAGTGATTTGTTTTCATATTAAATTTATATATATATAAAAGCCTAAGCGACCGTCCGACTGGTAGCTATGACATGCAATGACCACCAGGGGGAAGATGCTCAACACAGAAGCTGCTGAGCTGTAGTGACTTGGCAGCTGCGGTTCTTGGGTGATGCACTCGGAACCAGAGAGGAGGGAGCCTGATTCTGGGGTGCATCACCTGAGAACCACCCTCTTGCAATCCGGGACCCCTTGGGGGATGTCGGAGAGCCAGTTTCAGCCCGATCCCTGCAGGCCAGGCCGAGGGACCCCACCAGTGCACAATCTGTGCACTGGGCCTCATATACACTAAGTGGCCAGATTATTATGATCTCTGAACGCATAATAACCTGGCCACTCAGTGTATATCCTATATAATAAAAGGCTAATATGCAAATTGTCCCCTCGACCAGGAGTTCGACTAGCAGGCAGGCTGGCTAACCGCCCATGTCCCCTCCCCTGGCCAGGGTGGGCAGACCCCAGCCATGCACGAATTCATGCACCGGGCCTCTAAAACACACACACACACACACACACACACACACACACACACATATATATATATATATACTGAGTGGCCAGATTATTATGCGTTCAGAGATCATAATAATCTGGCCACTCAGTGTATATGAAACTATTTGCCTGGAGTCATTAAGAACCTTGCCATTTTTATTTATTTTTTGTTATTAATGCTGTTGTTATTATACATGCTTTTTATTTTCTGGGAATCCCACAAAAATGGTATCATAGGCCATGCCAGTAAGAGGCTGGGTACATTTCATTTTTCAAGAAACAATGATAATGGCAACCAGTGATTATTGAACTCTTACTCTGACTGAGCCAGGCATAACACACGTAGTGCACCGTGCATTACATGAATTTATCACAGTTCATCTTCACAAAACTCCTGTGATGTGCACAGTAGCGATGATTCCCACTTGTCAGAGGGGAAACCCAATTTAATATTTAAAAATCTTTTTGAAAAAAACTAACTAAATTCCAGACTTTACTTGGATTTTATTGTTTTTTTCCGTTAACATGCTCTTCCTGTTCCAGGATTCAATCCAGAGCACCATGTTGTATTTAGTTGTTAACTCTCCCCAGTATCCTCTGGTATGTGAAAGTTTCTAAGTCTTCCTTGATTTCCTTAACTCTTTTGTGAGTTACTGGCCAGTAATGCTCCTGTAGTGTGTCCCCAAATTTGTATATTTGTCTGGTGCCTGTATTAGGCTAAGCTAGGATTATCAGTTTTTAGAAAGAGTATTACAGAGGAAAAATGCTCTTCTATTCACATTGTATGGGGAGCATAATATCCATGTGGCATTACTGATGATATTAACCATCACTTGGCCATCACTTAAGTATTTGCCACATTTTTCCTCTGTAAAATTACCGTTTTTCCCTTTCTATTCTGTTTTCTTTTGAAGCATGTCACTAGAGCAGTGATGGGCAACCTTTTGAGCTTGGTGTGTCAAACTTCGCCAAAAAACTGAGCATAACTCGGGTAGTGTGTCACTTTGAGGAAAAAACATTATTTCGCAAATGTTTCATCCTCGGCATGCAGCCGCCTCAGCGGCCGCGTGTCACCAGAAATGGCTACATTTGTCAGTGCTGACACGCGTGTCATAGGTTCGCCATCACTGCACTAGAGCCTACTCAGGTGGGTGGGAGTAGGGAATGGGAAATAAGTTACATCCTCTGCTGGGAGCAGATATTTATAATAATAAAAGTGTAATATGCTAATTAGGCCGAACAGCCAAACGACCTTCCAGATGTCCTTCTGGACATCCTTCCGGACGAAGCCAGGCAGCCGCAGTGGCTGTGAGGGCCTAGGGCAGCTCTCACAGCTGCGCGGGCCGAGCCCCTTACACGAATTTCATGCATTGGGCCTCTAGTATACATATATTAAGTGGAATTCTATAAAGAAGTCATTTCTCCCCCATTTATTCAATTATTCATTTATATATAAACATGGACTTATGTGTATGTATTTTATACTTTGGGTTGTAAGCCAATAAATTATTTATTTTGTGGCTCACATTGTTCTAGGTTTGCTCATTGGGAGTTCTCTTTCAGGTTGGCTTCTATGTCTTTTTATTCACTTCCATCCTTTTGCCCTAGAATCAGCCATTTCTCCAAGAACTATGATTATATTTTTATTGATTTCAGAGAGGAGGGGAGAGGACGGGAGAGAGAGAAACGTCAGTGATGAGAGAGAATCATTGATCGGCTGCCTCCTGCATGTTACACACTGGGGATCAAGCCTGCAACCCAGACATGTGCCTTGACTAGGAATTGAATCCTGACCTCCTGGTTCATAGGTCAATGCTCAAACACTGAACAACGCTGGCTGGGTGCAGTTTTGGAATTTTTAAGCAATACTCCCAGAAGAAACAAATTTATTAGAATACAATATTTATGTATATTTAGCCTTACAGTTTTCTAATTAAAAAACTGTTTTCCCAAGTTACTCAAGTTAGCTCTCCCTCTTCCCCTCTTCATTATGGTTAAAACACAAATTTGTAATGAAGTTAGATTCATTTGTTATTTGCATTCTTCCCCTGGGATCCTTAGTCACATGGATTTATTTTTTAAAAAATTTGTATATATTACATTTACTCTCTAAAATACAGTTTTATGGGTTTTGACAAGTACATGGAATCATGAATCCTCACCCAAGTGCTGTATAGAAAGATTCCTTCACCCTAAAATTTCCTGTGTGTGTTCCAGACCTACTGAATCAGAATTTTCATTTTAACAAGGTTCCAAGGAAATTTGTATACATACTAAATTCATATGCGTATATATGAAGCTATTCATCTGGAGTCGTTCAGTATCTTGCCTTGTCTTAAAATTATAAATTAACTTGAAGAAAGATTATTATAATCTATGGACTGGTCAGAACCTATGGTTTTAGGGAGAAACTTTAGGAATCTATTGTTCCAGAATCAAGTTCTCTCCTATATGAATGAAAACATTACTGTTTATATTTATATTTAAGAATATATTATTTTCATTGTGATGGTAGGTGACTGCTTAGTTAAGTCAACTTTAAGTAAATTTAAACCACATTTGAAAATTTCTTTAATATGTATAGATTAGGTGAGATATAGTTATTATTGAGATTAAAATACAGTAGACACTCAAAGTTCTGGATAAACTATTGGTTTCTAGGATCCAATATCTATAGTAACTCTCAGAGTTGAGGCATAGGCACAAAAATAGTGGGGAGCTCTTAATGAACCATTCCTAGTAGCTATTCTACATCTCTCCTGTTGCTGCTTTTATAAATAAAGTTCTGTGTCGTCGTTTAATTTAGATCAGTGATTTTCAACCTTTTTCATCTCGTGGCACACAAACTAATCACTGAAATTCTGCAGCATACCAAAAAAAAAAAAATACTTTTGCTGATGTGACCAAAAACAGGTATAATTTTGACTCATTCACATGCAACAGCTATTGTTGACTGTTGTCATTTTGTAATGTGACAATCTAAGGGAAAAGAGGTCATTTCCCCTAAGTAGTCAGGTATTTGCGTGTTTTAAAAATTATTGAGGCACACTGGTTGAAAATTGCTGATTTAGGTGATTGAGCAACTACTAAGTCATAGATATCCTGAAATGCTAAAATTGGGGATTCTTTTCTAAAGTTTATAATCAAGCAAGAAACCTAAGCCTTAAATATTTGTACTATCATGTGCATATGGTAAATACAGAGATAAGAGTCCTCAGCAGTTAAAATGTAGGAGACAGAGAAGTTTGATTATAAGACAGGTGGTTAATTTCTGCATCAAGCCAAATACAGAATGAAGTTTAAAAAAAAAATTTTGTGAGAGATCACTTAAAACCCTGGTAATCTTAAATTTGATGTGTGTGAAAAGTCCTGGCAATGTGGTTTTTATAAGGTGAGGTATTTTGACGGGCTAATTCATAAAACAAAAAGTACTTTTTATATCCAGGAAAAATGATGTTAGAAGGCAATAATTACTTTGCTGAAGAGTTTTTACGTAAAGAAATGGGGCCATAAGGGAAGAGTGGAGTTACAGTCTAAATGCCCTCAAGGAAAACTGTTTTTGTTTTTTGTGCTTGAGGTAGATTATAATATGATTATTGTCATTTGATGGAACTACTGCAATATTTCCACTTCTGTAACTAAATTCTGAATTCATTAATAAAAGCAAGTTTGAGCTGAAAGGAAATTTTATAAGAAAAGAATTACAACTAGTTGTACACAAGTACAAAAACATGATCTCTTTATTCCAATTTTAGCATGTATTTTATATCAAAGCATTTGCCAATGTGCAGCAGCTTATCCCAGTCATACTATACTACATTGATTAGCTTTTTTTGCTATATGACTCACAGTAGATGGAGGTTGTTTTTATGTGTAAACTTTCCCATGGGTATATGCAGACTGTGATGAAACACCAAATTACAAATAATTTTGTTAGAAAGCAAGGCATATGGTGCTGGAAATTTTGTAGTTTTGTGTGTGTGTGTGTGTGTGTGTGTGTGTGTGTGTGTGTGTGTATGATGGTATTCATTAAAGTAATTTAAAAGCATATAAATATATACATATATTTCCAATCCTTACCCAAGGATATGTTTATTGATTTGAGAGAGAGAGAGAGAGAGAGAGAGAGGGAGAGAGAGAGAGAGAGAGAGAGAGAAACATAGATGTGAGAAAGAAACACTGATTGGTTGCCTCTCATGCTAGTACATGTCCCAACCAGGGACCAAACCTGAAATGTAGGTATATGTCCTGACTGGGAATTGAACCCGATACCTTTTGGTTTATGGGACAATACTCCAACCAACTGAGCTACACGGGCCAGGGTTCATATAAATGGATTATCTTTTTAAAATTGAAGTTTTAAATGTAGACATTTATTTTATTTGTACTAACTTAAAAATTGTTGATAATTTCAAGCGTATGCAAAAGTAGTGACAACAATAAAATGAATACTCATGTACATATCATCTAGCTTCAACGTATTTTATCTCACGGCCAATTTAATTTCTAAATTCTACCTACTACTGACCCCTCCTACTCAATTATTTTAAAGATTATTTTGAAACATTATGTAATTTCTACATGTTAGACTTCCACGTGATAGGGAATACCAATGAGGAAAAAAATCATTATCAAGCTTTACCTACCTGTTGTGATTATAAATTATATAGGTAATTTGAGATGTATCATGTCATTAGTAACAAATTTAATGTATTTTATGAAACTATTATTTAGTGACTTCCAAGTATAAACATATATACATAGGCCTTATTTCTCATCTGATTCCTGAATGCTTGTATTACAGAAACTTTTGAATTTACTGTCTTTAACTTAGATTCAACATGACTAAACCCAAACAGTCATGCTAAATGTTATCTTTCCTAGCATCTATTTCTAGCAGCTTTATTCTCATTCATTCAGTTAGAGACTGTAAGGTGATAGAATTGTACTGTGCTTTAAGAAAGTTTACTTTATAATAGGATTTTTGTCTTGGATTGGTAATTTAGAAAACTAAAAGGACTTGTTGTATTTGTTGTTCAATTCCTAAAAGAAGTGGCACTAAGTTTTCAGAACCATATAGGTGGATAGATGCTTTCCAGATTTTTCTCAAATATATATTTAATATATACTTTTATTGATTTCATAGAGGAAGGAAGAGGGTGAGAGGGATAGAAACATCAATGATAGGAGAGAATCATTGATCGGCTGCCTCCTGCGTGCCCCCTACTTGGAATTGAGCCTGCAAACTGGGACATGTGTCCTGACCGGGAATCGTACCATGACCTCCTGGTTCATGGGTCTACTACGCTCAACCATTGAGCTACACCAGCAGGGCTCAAATGTTTAATAGTTATTTTATGGTTTGTAGTAAAAGATAAAATGGATAACAAATTTTAACAGTATAATTTTATAGAATTTAAAGGTAGTCTGATCTTGGTCATCATCTGTCTAGCTAAACCTCATTTTCTAAATGACTTGTTCTAGGCTAATATATTTTAAATAGTGAGTTGCAACACATTACAGGATCATGATAAGATTTTTAAGTGAAAGAAATAATATAAACTAGAATAGAAAATGCACTGTTGTAGAGTATTATTTCATCAAGCTTTTTCATGTATACATGTGCACACACGCATATATACTTCGTGATATAAAACGTATTTGTTATATTAAGTTATGGTCTTAAAAATTTGAAAGCCATTAATGGCCTTTGGCCACTAATTTGTTTTTTTAAATTGTAATTATTTACTCAATGCCTATTAATTTCCATATTGTTTTTCTAGTTCTGTTAAAGTGGGTAATGGTCTATAAAGATAACTAAAATAAAGGCCCTGACTTAATGAATACCTGTGTTAACTGCTTGGCCCTTGTGGTCCTTTCTCTCTTTGATACAGGTAGTCTAATTTACATATGTTTAAACACGCAGTCTTTTTTTCTTTAGTGCTACTGTTTTGAGATGTTCTTTTCATTCCTCTTTAGTACTTTTACACCCAGTCCAATTTTACTTTCTTGACTTTTAAAAATCTATTCCAAGATTTATCAGAGCCAGTTTTTTCTATTAGTGATCTGGTGGTAAGAAAAGCAACTGCTCATTGCTACCATTTTCTTAGAAGGTCATTTATTATTTTATTATTTTTTTATGTTCCATTGCAGAATAGTTTCAAATTCCTGTGATAAAAAAAGCAAAGAATACTTGTAATATAAAGGAATCTTTGTTTAACTTGAGAATACATTGTTCTGATGTATCCAGTACAGGTCTCAGTATTTTCCTTAGTTCCAAGGATTGATTTGAGTGGATATTTGGGTACAGAAAAGGGAGGTTGCTATTCTGCCATATTATGGGCTGAACTACTTTATAATATGGACTCACTGCTGCCCACAAACACATGAAAAATGCTAAGTGAAATTTGGGATCAAAGTAGGTGCATGGCTGAACTTCAGAGAAAACTTTCCACTTGCCAGGAATAAAAAGGAAATCAAAGTCAGAGGAGGAAGGAGCAGTAAATTCTGAACAAATATGAGAGGATAGGGTATTGGAAGGATGTAAGGCCCTCAAAACAGGAGGTTGGGGTTGGGATTGGAATTAAGTTATTTGACTGTGGAATTACGTCTCCTTAAAGCTGAGACCCTGATAGGTTACCTCCTCTGCAAAGGATCTAGAAAAACTCACTGTATATGCCTATAAATATATTTTTTGTTGATGTTGTGAAGATAAAATGGAATACAGTATGAAAATATTTTGGAGGCTGTGAAGAGCTATTTAAAATTTTGTCTTAATTGGTGTATAAATGAGAGAAAGAGCCATAAGGGCCAAGCAGTTAATATACATGAATAAAGCTGTCCAGGTATAAGACATTGGGGATAAGGGGGTGGGAGATCATCATGAATTGGATATCATGCAGCATTGAAAGGAACTAGTGCTACTTTGTGACCATGTGGGAAGTAGACCCAATGTTTCCAAATGTCTGCTTCTTTAAAAGTAGCTTCTTAAAATTATCCCCCCCCCCCAAACAATTTAAAATTAGATAGATGACTTGGAGGAAGAAAAAATACAAAAGGAGAAAATTAGAAGCAGAGAAACAAGGAGGAAAGAACAAGAAATATTATATGAAAGACTTAAGCTATGGTGTTTTTAAAAAAAAAAAAGCAAAGAGGAAGTAGTTTGCACTCGGATGTCGAGTGTGACTCAACACGGTTAGCATTAGAATAAAGGAATCGAGAAAAAAGCAAGTGAGTGCAAAGGGTTAATTTACAAATATGTATATTTTCAGAGTTTGTCAGGTAAAGTGCTAGAAAGTAGGGATAGTGTTATTAAGTAAAACACCCCCTACTGGTTTATGCTGAGTGCGTACTAAGTACCAGCCATCCTGAGTTGTCTTATATAATTGGGGCAGAGGTCTAAGAAAAGCTAAATTTTAGAAGTGAAGGATGAGTAGAGTAGGAGTACCAAAGAAGGAGGGATTAACAAGCTTTCTAGGTATGGAGAATTGTTTTATACCAAGGCAATGAGGTGCGAAGGCATGGCAAACTCAAGAGTTGAAAGAAGTGAGGCTAGGGTGCAGAAAAGAGATAGGGGTGTGGTTTTAAGATGAAATTGGAGAGGTAGGCAGAAGTCAGATTTTTAGTCATCCTCCTATCTAATAGTAGAGTAACATGTAAATTACCATCACTCCGCTACGCCCACGATTGGGCGGCAGGAGGCTGGGGGGCGGGACTCGGGGTGGCCTATATGGCCATTGAGAGGCACGGCTGCGCTGCCACTGAGGGGGGCTACCCTGCTGTTGAGAGGGGGACTCCCGCCCCCTGTGCCTCTCAATGGCCAGATCCGCGGCCGCTGAGGGGGCCTGCCGCGGACACCCAGCTGTGCCTCTCAACGGCAGGGTAGTCAGGTGTCCGCGGTGGCCTTTGAGAGGTGCAGGAGGCGGGAGTCCCGCCCCCTGCGCCTCTCAACAGCAGGGTAGCCCCCCTCAGCGGCCGCGGACCATCAAAAGGGGGGAGCTGGGTGCCTGTCTGCTCCCGCAGAGCCGGAGGCTTCTGAAAGGCCTGGTGCCGGAGCAGACCTTTCAGAAAAAAGCGAAAGCGTGTAGGGGACCCTACACGTGCATGATTCAATCATGCACTGGGCCTCTAGTTTTATCATAAGAACAAAGGTAAGCCATTGAAACCCTCAAGAATGTTTTTTACATACTTATTGCACAGATTCACTGTGCTGGCTTCAACACAGATTATGGGATTGGGCCTAGGCACATGCAGTTAAAAAATTGGAGAGGGATGGGGTTATCTTGATACTGGTTTAGAGTTTGAAAAGCATTTCTCCAATCTACTCCATAGATAATGAATCATAACATTTTAATTACATGGATCTCACAAGGAAGTAAATAATTGACGATAGCTGCACTTTATAAAGCAACTAAAAATTTTACTTGAAAAAAGTTTTAAAATGGATTACATGCCTTATTGAACAGAATAGTAATTTTTCTGGTCACTCAAATTATTAGCAACATTGGCTTATAACCCTCCGAATATTGGAAAAAGATATTGCCCTCTATACTATTCGAACCGTACAAATGTAAACTTTGAGCACTTTTCCCATCTTTTCTTCTGTCAGTCGCAAGTTTTAAAAGTTCTGAAAGCAAATCAGAAGGGCAAAAAGGGAGTATCTACTGCCTACGTTAGTCAGCCCCCACTGAACAGTTTTTCTGGGAAGTACAACTCAACATTTCTGCTTAATATCTTATTTGAACTTGAACTAATAGCACAGTTACCTGCAGGGAGTTTGTGCTATACATTCTTTTATACTGGGTGACCATAACATTGGTATTTCTGTTATTAAGGAAAAGATGATATGCTGCGTTAGGCAGCTAGCAGTTTCTAAGGCAGCTGTATAAACCATTGGTTTTCAATTTCCCTTTCTTAGTATTTCTACTTTCCAGGTTGCTTTAGGAAAAGCTTGTGTAGTTTTTATACTTCACCTGTGTTTTGGACATTTTATCGACTAACTGTATAATAGATTCTTTATATTTCATACTACCAAATGTTTACCAACTTCATAATCATTAGACTTCTGTGGCTTTTAAATTTTCTCATTTTGTATGTTTTGTTATCAGCAAATGAGATTTCATAGTTTTGAATATTAATTACAGAAGCTTGTGGTATTGGAAATTTTTTTGTTTTATTGACATTTTTATTTTGAATTCATTTTCAGTTTCAGAAAAGTTGGTAAGAATAGTACCAAGAATTTTTAAAAATTAATCTCTATTGTCAAAAGTATAAAAGATGTCTCCTTTTTTACCCCATTGACCTCCTCCCCGCCAGGCCTTCTCCACAATATTGTCTATGCTCATGAGTTATGCATCTATGCATAAAAGTTCTTTGCCAGAATGTTTTTTTAATATACCTTTTGCACAGGTTCACTAATTTTTAACTTTTTGGTGCATTTTCCTATTTTTCTCCCCCCATATCTATCTATCTATCTATCTCTCTCTCTCTCTCTCTCTCTCTCTCTCTCTCTCTCTCTCTCTCTATATATATATATATATATATATATATATATACACACACATACATACACACACACACACACATACACACACACACACACACACCTGTATATTTATATTCGTATAAATCTGTTTATGAAAGGGGGATATAAACATTCTTATTCATAGTTTGCTTATGTTAAATAAAAAAAGGGAAATAAAAATTTTTTAAAATAATTACTAAATGGGGAGAGAGGGCCTAGTATAGAGGAGATAGGATGGAAGCTGGGCTTTGACTATAAAAGTAAATAATAAAGCAAAATTAAAATAAAATGAATAAAATGCAAATGACCCTAATTAAATCAAGTGGCCTTACAGAATTAGATTTTTTCAGTTGACTTTATGACAATAATATGATTATGGGAGGGAATTTTCCTAAAAGAACAAAAAGAATTGTAAAGAAATCTTGTTCTTAACCCTATTAAGAATAACTAAACAAAGTAAATAAATACTTTATACTTCTAATATCTAAGGTAAAGACATTCTAATAATAAACCTATTTCACTAGAGTAGCCTAGATTCAGGCTGTTTGCTTTTATCTCCAGCCAGAACCATGTCTTGCCTAATAACAAGGAATGTTGACTCCCTATTCATCTTCAAGGGCTATCAAGATATGATTAAGAATATAGGCCCATGATGGGCCCCTCACCCCCAGATTAAATAATTTATTTACTTTCCAAGTATTTGTTTGAGTAGCCACCTGTAAAAGATACTATGGTAGGTACTCTGGAAAAATAAATAATATCCTCAAGAAGCTTATAAACAATTAAAGTGATATCCCTTTTGCCTATTTATTCTTTCCTAAAGAATTAGTTCAACTGTGCTTTCTTCTAAATGTTCTGATATTACTGTACCAAACTTGGTTGTATCATCAGTGCTCCCTTTATACTTGGATCCATTATCTTAAATATAGCACAGAATGGTATTTATTGATTGACATGACCATCTCTCCATACCAGGCTTGAAGTTCTCTAAAGGACTGGACTGTCTCATTTCCATCTTTCCAGTGTCTAACATGGTAGTTCTTGGTTAAGTTTATTGAATAAGTAGATGTCTCTTACCTCTCAGGTCACAGTAGAATGAAATTGTATGTAAGGAAAAATATCTTCTCTAATGTTCTTGCTGAAATTTCTCTCAAGGGACTCAAGTAAAATAGTGATATTTTTATTTTGTTTTATAAATCTTTATTGTTGAAAGTATTACATATGCTCCCCCTCCCCCTTTTTTAAGGGATAGTTTTTTTGTTGTTTTACTTAATTAAAAGGCAGTGTGCTGTTCTTGGACCTCAGAACCATGTGATCAGAGGATAGAAATTGTCACAAAAATGATTTTTATATCATAGCTCTTGGGAACCAAATTTTTGTTTACGGTTTCTATATTTCCATTGAAAAAAATCGGTATATATTTACATTTTAAAAATTTTAATTTATATCTCACGTTTGAAGTAAAAACTCTTCTTGCAAACTTTTATGTCACTGTTTCCATGTAGAAACTATTAACTCCTTGCCCTTGGAAAGGAGAATTACTTTTAGGAAGTAATTACTTTTAATATTGAAATCTATTTTCATAGAGTAATACTTCCATCTGGTGGTTTTTCTGAAAATTACAACAGAAGACTTGAAGCATGAGTTTTTCTATATAGAGATATAGATAAACTACATTACCTATTGTTGCTTATAAAGCCAGATGAAATTACATCAAAGGCTGTCTGTGTATCAAAAATTTTATTCTGTAATTTTCCACAATTCAGATGTGAACGCCACATGATCAAATGGCCTTGGGGATAATAATAATTTATATAATCAATTGTTTAGTTCAGACCATATCTAGGCTTCCCTGAGCTGAAAATTAGTAATGGGGAAATTGATAGTTTCTCAAACTATTAATTGCTTTCACGTTTGTGTGTATAGAGGTTAGGAAATATTGTGAGAATTTGCTATTATTTTAGATTATTACTGTGGCATCATGACAGAGTTGATGATTTTCTCAGAGAAACAATTACTGATTTTATTTTTTAGTACCATGTATTTTATATTAGCCTAATTATAATAAATCACGTTTTCCTAAAATGATAAAACATAGATATAAACTTGAAAACAAATAGAAACTACAAATAAATTTCCACCTGTTACCATGAGAATTTTCAACACATTTTTTTAACCTTTTCTTCACAATTCCTACCTCCTTTATATTTACTACAGCCAAATAGCCTCTTCAGGATATTCTTGTGTTTAAACTTTCCAAGTTTGTAGCCCAGGATTCTGGCTTGGTAGAATATGTTCATTATGTTGGAGGAAGATTGTGATCTGATTACTTAAGTTTTGGCTCAAATTGTACAAAATCTATTAACCATGTCAGTTATTACTATAAATTAACCTTTTTTCCTTTTTCTATTTGTTTGGCCATAGAAAGTTTGAAATATGAAATAAACAAGGTTTAATGATTTGGGGCTTTCTGGTGACTTTTTAAGAAAAGATTCAATTCCTAATGAATTTTGTTTGAAATCTGTTCATTTTCATATTGCAGCCAGTCCGATGATGATTCTGGGTCAGCTTCAGGCTCTGGATCTGGTTCCAGTTCTGGAAGCAGTAGTGATGGAAGCAGTAGCCAGTCAGGTAGCAGTGACTCTGACTCTGGATCTGAATCGGGCAGTCAGTCAGAGTCTGAGTCAGACACTTCTGGAGAGAACAAAGTTCAAGCAAAACCACCAAAAGTTGATGGAGCTGAGGTAATAAAGTATCCAATGAAGGAAGATTTATAACATTGATTATTCTTTTTTAAAAATGTGTTTTTATTGATTTTAGAGAGAGGAGAAGGGAGATGGGTAGAGAAATAGAAATATCTGCGAGAGAAGCGTCAATTGGCTGCCTCCTGCACGCCTTCCTCCCCACTGGGGATTGAGCCACAAGTTGGGCATATACCCTGAGTGGAAAACATGCACTGACCAAGAATTAACTGGGGACCTCTTGCTTAATGGGTTGACACTCAACCACTAAGCCACACTAGCCAGACAATTTATAGCATTCTTACTCTAGCTTTTATAAACATTAATTTTAAACATTAAAATTTTCTTTCAAGAGATTTTCAATTATGGTTAAACTAGAGGCCCAGTGCATGAAATTCGTGCACGGGGGTTGTGTCCCTCAGCCCAGCCTGCACCCTCTCCAATCTGGGACACCTCGAGGGATGTCCCACTGCCCGTTTAGTCCCAGTACCAGTAGGATCGGGCCTAAACGGGCAGTCGGACATTCCTCTCACAATGCAGGACTGCTGGCTCCCAACTGCTCGCCTGCCTGCCTTCCTGATTGCCCCTAACCGCTTCTGCCTGCCAGCCTGATCACCCCCTAACCACTCCCCTGCCAGCCTGATTGATGCCTAATTGCTCTTCTGCAGGCCTGGTCCCCCACAACTGTCCTCCCCTGCAGGCCTGGTCACCTCCAACTGCCCTCCCCTGCAGGCCTGGTCACCCCTAACTGCCCTCCCCTGCAGGCCTGGGTCCCCCCCAACTGCCCTTCCCTGCAAGCCCGGTTGCCCCCAACTTCCCTCCTCTGCTGGCCTGGTCACCCCTAACTGCCCTCCCCTGCAGGCTTGATCGCCCCCAACTGCCCTCCCTTGCAGGCCTCCCAACTGCCCTCCTCTGCTGGCCTGATCGCCCACAACTGCCCTCCCTTGCAGGCCTGGTCCCTCCCAACTGCCCTCCCTTGCTGGCCATCTTGTGTCCACATGGGGGCAGCCATCTTGTGTGTTGGAGTGACAGTCAATTTGCATATTACTCTTTTATTAGATAGGATATCTGTGGAATAATTGGCTTGAAAAAGAATCTATAACTATAAAACAGCAAATACAAAATAAACACACACCAAACCTATTCTTCCTCTTTGTGAGGCACACATTGAATTTCATAAATGTTTATTTAGTGTCTAACAGATAAAAATTAAAGACGTTGTGAGATCTTTTTGTTATTTCTACAGTGTCTGATCTCTTCTTTCAAGATCTTCATGGAAATACTTTATTGCTAGTAGCAGGAGAACTCTGCTTCCTTGAAGATACCTGGTAGAATAGACTAAGGGACATTCTGTTGGTAAAAGCTACTACAAGACTTAATAAAACTTGTCTATACTTCATAATAGCATATATAGTATTACTTAGAGATCCAATCATAAGATGCTTGGACCAGAATATAGATAAACACATAGCTTTCTTCATGGAGAAAATATTGTCAGGAGGGAAAAAAAAGTTCTTAGTAATGTAGTTGATTTGCATTCTGACTTAAGCTCTTCATGTTCACTTCAAACCAGTTAGAAAAAGTAAGCAGCCATACTTTGAGTAACATTGGTGTCTCATATTATCGCTTGTTTCTGAAAGTTAACTTGTAACACCAAAGAACATTGTCTATCTATGAAACTTGCATAAATATTTATATGCAACGAAAGGTCAACATTTTATTTTTATTGGATTGCACTAATATTATATTACATGTGAGTAAGGAAGGTAGTCTTTATTATTTGGAGGCAGTGAAAATGTTGGTACTGCTTTTCAGTAAAATAACCTCTTTTCAGTTTTTTTCAAAACTTTATCCTTACTGGTTCATATTTCTATTATAGTTTTGGAAATCCAGCCCTAGTATTCTGGCTGTTCAGAGATCCGCAATGCTCAAGAAGCAGCAGCAGCAGCACCAGCAGCAACAACAACAACAACAACAAGTTTCATCTAATAGTGGATCAGAAGAGGTGAGTTTTCATTATGAAAGCTAATATTTTAAAAGTAGACATGATGCCTAATCATTTAAGTAGGATGGTAATTAAGAAATTATTAGAAATAATAAGTGTTTTTAAAGGATAGGAGATCACTACATTTAAATATGTGTATCAAGAGTCTTGAAATATAGAGATTTTATCTAATAACTAGTAGCCCTGCGCACGAATCCATACACCAGTAGCTTTCTGCTGCCCTCCTGTATCTCTCTGCCCGCTGCCCTGCCCTCCTATAACTCCCCCCGCCCCCGCCTCATAGCTTGCTGCCCTGACCCCTCCTGTAGCTCTCCTCTGCCCGCTTGTAGTTCACTGCCCCACCCTCCTGCAGATCTGTGATCCGGTTGTTACGTCTCATGGCGTAACGGATAATTAGCATATTCCTCTCTTATTATATAGGATAGGATTGTACTTTTAAGGATTAATCCAAAACAAGAAATGGAAATTGGCGTGCATTTGCTCATCAAAGCAAAACTAGAAATAAACTAAATGTGAATATTGGGAAAATAGACATATGTATGTGTTTACACATATATGAATGAAGAAATAATATACTGTTTAAATCATATTTGTACAGAATATTAATAGAATTCTCGACATATTTTTAAAAGAATAGGCTGCAGCTGTAAACATTGTAGTTCCTATGTGCATGTGAGCCTAATAGGGGAGAAAAATATTAAAATTTGACATACCAACAATTAAGATTCTTTTTTTGAGGCCATAGTAGGTAATAATAATGGTCTCCAGAGTTGATAGATTCATTTTTTCAATTACAATTGACATTCAATATTATATTGTGTCAGGTGTACATCATAGTGGTTAGACATTTATATAGCTTACGAAGTGGTCCCCTTCCCCCATAAGTCTAATATCTACCTGGCACCATATATAGTTATTACAGTATTATTGACTATATTCCCTGTGCTGTAATTTACATCTCTGTAACTCTTATAACTGCCAATTTGTACTTCTTAATCCCTTCACCTTTTTCTCTCAGCCCTCTAACCTTCCTCCCATGTGGCAACCATAAGTTTATTCTCTGTATCTATAAGTTTGTTTCTGTTTTTATTCACTTATTTTTTTTTAATTCCACATTTTAGTGGAATTATATGCTATTTGTCTTTATGTGACTTATTTCACTTAGCATAATACCCTCTAGGTACATCCATGTTGTTACAAATGGTAAGATTTCATTCTTTTTCATATTTGAGTACTATTCCATTTTATATATGTACCACATCATTATCCCGATTGTCTATTGGTTGATACTTATCTTGGGTATTGTATATGCAATGTCCTTTTTTTGTTTTTATTGATTTCAGAGAGAGGAAGGGAGAGGGAGAGACAGACAGAAACATCAATGGTGATGTTTGATCTACTGCCTCCTGCACGCCCCCTACTGGGGATCAAGCCTGCAACCCGGGCATGTGCCTTGATCAGGAATCGAACCTGGACCTCCTGGTTCATGAGTCAATGCTCAACCATTGAGCCACACCGGCGGGGCATTATAGCCTTTATTTTTTTTAACCTTTTGCACTCGGATGTCGAGTGTGACTCTACACGGTTATCATTGGTAGCAGCTCGAGAAAAAAGCAAGCGAGTGCAAAGGGTTAATAAATCTTCATTGTTCAGATTATTACAGATGTTCCTCTTTTTTCCCCCCATAGCTCCCCTCCACCCGGTCCCCCCCTCCCCACCCCATGCCCTTCCACTGTCCTCATCCATAGGTGTAAAATTTTTGTCCAATCTCTTCCCCCACCTCTCATGCTCCCTTCCCCCCGAGAATCGTCAGTCCACACCCTTTCTATGCCCCGATTCTATTATATTCACCAGTTTATTCTGTTCATCAGATTTTTTACTGACTTGATTTTTAGATTCACTTTTTGATAGAAAGGTATTTGTTGTCACTTTGTTGTTCATAATTTTTTTTTAATTTCTTTATTGATTAAGGTGTCACATATTTGTCCTCATCCCCCCATTCCCATCCCACACCCCTCCCCACGGATGCCCCAACCCCCTGTTGAACTTAACCATTGGTTAGGCTCATATTGTTCATAATTTTTATCTTTACCTTTTTCTTCTTCCTCTTCTTAAAGAATACCTTTCAGCATTTCGTATAATACTGGTTTGGCGGTGATGAACTCCTTTAGCTTTTTCTTATCTGTGAAGCTCTTTATCTGACCTTCAATTCTGAATGATAGCTTTGCTGGGTAGAGTAATCTCGGTTGTAGGTTCTTGCTATTCATCACTTTGAAAATTTCTTGCCACTCCCGTCTGGCCTGCATTATTTCTGTTGAGAAATCAACTGACAGTTGTATGGGTATTCCCTTGTAGGTAACTAACTGTTTTTCTCTTGCTGCTTTTAAGATTCTCTCTTTGTCTTTTGCCCTTGGCATTTTAATTATGATGTGTCTTGGTATGGTCCTCTTTGGATTCCTTTTGTTTGGGGTTCTCTGCACTTCCTGGACTTGTAAGTCTATTTCTTTCACCAGGTAGGGGAAGTTTTCTGTCATTATTTCTTCTAATAGGTTTTCAATATCTTGCTCTCTCACTTCTTCTGGTACCCCCATAATTCGAATGTTGGTATGTTTGAAGTTGTCCCAGAGGCTCCTTACACTATCTTCATATTTTTGGATTCTTATTTCTTTTTGCTTTTCTGGTTGGGTGTTTTTTGCTTCCTCATATTTCAAATCTTTGACTTGATTCTTGGGATCCTCTGGTCTACTGTTGAATTTCTGTATATTATTCTTTTTATTTTTTTTTAATATATTTTATTGATTTTTTACAGAGAGGAAGGGAGAGGGATAGAGAGTTAGAAACATCGATGAGAGAGAAACATTGATCAGCTGCCTCCTGCACACCCCTTACTGGGGATGTGCCCACAACCAAGGTACATGCCCTTGACCGGAATCAAACCTGGGACCTTTGAGTCCACAGGCTGACGCTCTATCCACTGAGCCAAACCGGTTTTGGCTGTATGTTATTCTTTATTTCAGACAGTGTATGCTTAATTTCTAACTGGTCCTTTTCCATTTTTTTGGCATTCTCATTAAGATCCTTGAAGGTCTCACTAAGTTCCTCGGAGGTTTCTAGAAGATTCTTGAGTAACTTTATATAACTGTGGTTTTGAACTCTATATCCAGTAGTTTGCTTTCCTCCATTTCTTTCATTTGTGACATGTTTCTTTGTCTCCACATTTTTGCTGCTTCCCTGTGTTGATAGAGTGTCCTTGTGTGCTAGGTGTCCTATAGGGCCCAGTGGCTCAGCCTCCCTAATCACCTGATGTGGACATTCTTGGTGCACCCCTTTGTGGGCTGTGCGCACAGTCTTGTTGTAGTTAAGCCTTGATTACTGTTTGTATCACTGGGAGGAATTGACCTCCAGGCCAATTGGCTGTGAGAACCTGCTGTGTCTATGATGGGAGAACTGCTGTGCTGGAGACACCCTTATGGGCAGGACTTGCTTCAGTGGGGCTTTGGTGCTCACTGAGTCTGCCTCTTGAGTGTGTCACTTATGGATGTGAGGAGTTGCAATCTGGTATTGTCTCACACTGACCACTAGGTACACTGGCTCCTGGATCTCCAAGGAGGTGCAAAGTCAACCACTTCCTGAGGCCATCCAGCAGGAGCTACAGTGAGATCTGCAGATTTCTCCTCTTTGTTTGGGGTTTGGAAGTTTTGGAGCTCTCTGACCCAGCTGCAGTTTGTTAGGTTAGGTTGCGAAAGGACTGTCCATTCATATGCAAAAGCCACTGTGCACAGCTTGGGTGGGGCTGGGTCTCAGGGAGTCATCAGGGCGGAGCAAACAGCGATGGCTGCCAGTCAGCCATCTCCGCATCTCAGTCTCTGCGTCTCTGTGTCCCCATGTCCCGCACCCCCACGCAGTAACAATGATCCCTGCGAGCACCTCTGCTGCGAGAAAGCCACCCTCGTTTTCCTACCCGATGCCAGACATTCCAGTTTCTCCCCGTAGGAGTCTGGGTTTCCAGAGTCTCGCCGGAAACTGGAGTTCAGAGCAGTCGTGAGCTTGTATCTCCCTTCTGATTGAAAAAGACAGTGCGCCCAGTTGCCAGCCCATTTCGCGCGCCTCTGTACCTCTGCTCTTCTGCGCCTCTGCACCTCCTACCCAGTCTCAATGCGCTTTTTTCTTTCCTTCTGTTGTAGAACTTCTACTCAGCCAGCTTTTCCGTGGTTCTGGATGATAGCTGTTTTGTCTTTTAGTTGTAGTTTTGGTGTGGTTGTGAGAGGCAGCACATACAGGTGTATACCTTATGCTGCCATCTTGGTTCCTCAGCTTTTATTTTTAAAATCTTATTTTATCTGATACAAATATAGGTGCTCCAGCTTCTTTTCATTTTCTTTTGCATAAAATAGCTTTTTCCATCTCTTTACATTCAGTTTGTATGTGTCTTTCGATCTGAATTGGTTCTCTTGTGCATGTTGCCAAGTTATTGTCTTATTTTCTTCTCCATTCAGCTGCCCTGTCTTTTGATTGGAGCATTTAATTCATTCCATTTAAAGTAATTATTTATAGGTATGTGGTGACTGCCGTTTTATTTGTCGTTTTTATCTTTTTTTTTTTCCTCCTTCTTAAAGAAGTCCCTTTAACATTTCTTATAATGCTGGTTTGGTGGTGATAAACTCCTTCTACTTCCTCTCTCCTTTCATCTTAAACGATAGCCTTGCCTAGTTTAGTAATCTTGATTGTAGGTCCTTGCTTTTCATCATTTTGAATATTTTATGTCTGCAAAGTTTCTGTTGAGGGAGCTCCCTTATATGTAACAGATGACAGATTTTAAAGTTTTGTACAAAACGCTGACCTTGTAATGTTTACCTAATTTCACTGGCTATATTATAAATTTGAATAGAAGCATTATTGATCACTTTATGTGCTAATGGTATAAACATCACAACATGGGGGAAAGAGGTTTTATATTTACTGTTATTAGCAAAGTGAACTTTAAATACTGTGACACGCAAAAATTTGATATGATGGTTAAATTGCAATCATTAATAATCATTAACTTTATTTTTTTCCTACAGGATTCCTCTAGCAGTGAAGATTCTGATGACACATCGAGTGAGACCAAAAGGAAAAAGCATAAAGAGTATGTCATTTTGTTCAATTGACTACTTACTCTCATATCAAGAAAATCCTAATGATTCCCTATTTCTTCCTTTATTAGAAATTGTTGCCAAAAAATGGACTTTTGTAAACTCTTGGTTCATGACATTTGATTAGGTTAATTTAAACCATTAATTATTTTTAAAATATATTTTTATTGATTTCAGAGAGGAATGGAGAGGGAGAGATAGAAACATCATTGATAAGAGAGAGTCATTGATCAGCTGCCTCCTGCACGACCCCCACTGGGGATTGAGACCCCAACCTGGGCATGTGCCCTGACTGGGAAGCAAACCATGACCTCCTGGTTCATAGGTGAACGCTCAACTACTTAGTCATGCCGGCTGGGCTAAACCATTAATTCTTAACATTTATCTTTCTCTGATGACTTAAGGTTTTTATGCCACTTGTTTATCTCCTATAACTCCTCTCCCTTATATATTTTTAAACTTCAAAATATCTGCTTATTGATAATGTCAGAACATCTTAACTTTGGTATAAGGGTGTAAGGGATCCAACTGATGATGGATTTGGGGTGATTCTGTTTATTTATGTTAACAGTTATCCTTACTATTCATCTCCACATGAAATTTACTTGATAGAACTCATTTAGGAACTCACTATAATTTCTTCAAGTATAAGTAGTACTTCAGATTCTCAATTCAGATACTTAGATGGTTTGAGTTTTTTTCCTCTGATATATTTTTTTTAAAGCATTTTTCTATGGTCTCTTCTTCAGTTTTCTTTGGTATTTTGCATTTTCACTTTGGTATGTCTAGCTTTTAATCTGTTACTCTGCTTTTGCATCTAATCTTATGCATCCTTAATATGAAGATGCATATCTTATTTCTGAAAATTCAGTCATTGTATCTGGATATTTTCTCTTTCTAGTACTACTATTAATAGATGTAAATTTGTCTTGGATCATATCTGTTGTATATATTTATTGGATCACCTATTCTATCTTCCATGAATCTTACTATATCATGTTTTATATAATTTTATTTCTGTGCTACAATCTGGCTAATTTTCACAGATCTGTCTTCTACTTTACTAAGTTCATTTTCTACTTTACTAAATTCATTTTCAACTACTGTGTCTCATCAGATGTGTAACTCTTCTCCAGAGTTAGTAATTTCTAAACTCAGCATAGATGCAAACAAAGAATAAGAGTAATGTTGGGCCCTAACTGGTTTGGCTCAGTGGATAGAGCATCACCCTGTGGACTGAAGGGTCCCAGGTTCTATTCTGGTCAAGGGCATGTACCTTGCTTGAAGGCTCGATCCCCAGTAGAGGGTGTGCAGAAGGCAGCCGATCAATGTTTCTCTCTCATCAATATTTCTAACTCTATTTCCCTGCCTCTTTGTAAAAATCAATAAAATTTATATATTTAAAAAATATGTCGGATGATTAATAGACTTGCTTGGATATAAAAATCATAATTTATATTATAAAAATATAAAATGAAGACTTTTCATATATTCTGCCACTTGTTACTGCTTAATGTATAAACTGAAAAGATTTCAAGATAAAAAAGAATTTGTTTCTCTATTATGTTTTTATTATAAACCAAATCCTATATGTACTCTCTTATGTAACCATTAACATAGTCATTAGTACAAGAGATTCAGAGCAATTGAGTAAAAGCAGTGACTGTGAGACAGATCTTATATAGAACTCAGTGTGTATCTTTCATTTGGAATTTATATTATGGCAGAATGTTAAAATGTGCATCCACTGTTTTTTCTGTTCATGTTGATTGGAATTAGGCTAAAAAAATAGTAATAAAGGTTATAATTGAAGATTAAGATGGGCTGATTTTTCAAAAATATATTTTTCTATACTCTTTCAAGTCTTTTTATGAACATGTACTATTTTTAAAAATCAGTTTTGAAGGGTATATTTTTAAATTTACTATCTCCAGATAATTGTAAGAGATTTGAATTTTTGTTTTTGAGCGGGTAATACATTATTTTAAAAGTTGAACCCTGTGTTTCTTAAAATTAGCATACTATTTTCGTCCATAGTGATAATCAAAATAACATTTATGTACCGCCATTCATTGAGGTATAAAGTAAATGATTAACAAAACTCTGGAGTTATGGGAGAAATCTATGACAAATATTTTCTAGAATGTTTTTCTTTTTCTGCAGACATTTAAGTGTTTTTAGTATGCATGAAAGCAACAATATGTCTAATATTTACTATAATACAATTTATTATTTTATTATTTTTGTATTTTATCAGAGATAAAATTTGCAATAGGATGTAAATATAAATAAAAATTTTATATATTTTATGTACAGTGAAGATTGGCAGATGTCTGCATCAGGATCTCCATCTCAATCTGGTTCAGATTCAGAATCTGAAGAAGAAGGAGATAAAAGCAGTTGTGATGAAACAGAATCTGATTATGAACCAAAAAATAAAGTTAAAAGTAGAAAACCTCAAAATCGGTAAGTATATTCTCGATTTGATGCTGAAAATTGTTGGTTATAGAGGTGTTTATTCTTTTTGTATATAGTTTCTCACTTCTGGTTTTATGACATTGTTTCTGTAAAACACCTCTCTCCCCCTCATCTTTCCTAGATCTAAGTCAAAAAATGGAAAGAAAATTCTTGGACAAAAAAAGAGACAAATTGATTCATCTGAGGAGGAGGATGATGAAGATTATGATAATGATAAAAGAAGTTCTCGTCGACAAGCAACTGTCAATGTGAGCTATAAGGAAGATGAAGAAATGAAAACAGATTCTGATGACCTCCTTGAAGTCTGTGGAGAGGATGTTCCTCAACCCGAGGAAGAGGAATTCGAAACAATAGAACGATTTATGGATTGTCGGATTGGGAGAAAAGGAGGTATGTATATATATATATATATATATATATACATATACATATATATATATTTTTTTTAAGAACACTTACTGTTTGGTGGTTTCAATAACATTACTAGATTAAATAAAATATTTCTTGAAAATTTTTTAATTTTGAAAGCCAAGATTGTAGATTTTCTTTGTTTTACTTGTATTTGCTGTAAAATATACTTTGCATTGCCTTGAGTATTTTCTTCCCAACAAATAGGTATTTGATCTCAGTTCATGTATTTTAGATAAATATAAAATTTTTAACCTTTGTATTGGAGTTTTTCTATTGCCATCCCTAAATAATAGTTATTTAGGTGCTTTCAGGTTCACAAAGACTGGTTTATTTCTTGTTTTGTTTTTTGAAAGTTTGTTTCTTTAAAAATGTATTTTTGTTTTATCTCAAATATGTAGGTTAATTTTTCTTGTCTTGCCATGCATTTTTCTCCTTTCTGTATTATTGAGATATAATTGACATACAGCATTGTATAAATTTGAGTTGGACAGCATAATGATTTACATGTATTGCGAAATGATTACCACACAATAAGTTTAGGTAACATCCATTAGCTCATAGATACAATAAAACAAAAAAAAGGAAAGAAAGAAAAATTTCTCTTACCGTGAGAATTTTTAGAATCTACTCTCTTAGTAAGATGTAGTACATAGACACAATGGAATACTACTCAGCCATAAAAAGGATGAAATGGTGCCATTTGCAACAACATGGATGGACCTTGAGACTATGCTAAGTGAAATAAGTCAGTCAGAAAAAGCTAAGAACCATATGAATTCACTCATGTGGGATATAAAACTGAAACTCGTGAATACAAACAGCAGAGTGGTGATTGCCAGAGGGGGTCCTAATATATGGTGACAAAGAAGATTTGACTTTGGGCTGTGGGCACACAGTGCAATATACAAATCTTATCACATAAAAACCCACACCAGAAACCTATATGTTCATGTTGACCAATATCACCCCAGTAAATTTAATTAAAAAAAAAAAAAAAAAAAAGAATCTGCCATGGCTGGTTTGGCTCAGTGGATAGAGCAACACCCTGCGGACTAAAAGGTCCCGGGTTCGATTCCAATCAAGGGCACATGCCAGAGTTGCGGGCTTGATCCCCAGTAGGGGACGTGCAGGAGGCAGCCGATCAATGATTCTCTCTCATCATTGATGTTCCCATCTCTCTTCCTCTCCCTCTTTGAAATCAATATATATACTCTCTTAATAACTTTCAAATATTCCATATAGCAGTGTTGACTATAGTCATGTTATACATTACATCCTAGTACTATTTATCTTATAACTGGAATTTTGAACCTTTTGGCCACTTTCATCATATTCCTCCCACCTCTGGTAACTATAAATCTAATCTCTTTTTCTCCTAGTTGTTTTTTTTTTAAGCTTTCTTATATGAGAGCATACAGTATTTGCCTTTCTCTGTCTGACCTATTTCACTCAGCATAATGCCCTCAAAGTCCATGTCACAATGGCAGATTTCCTTCCTTTGTAATGGATGATAATATTCATATATATGTGTGTGTGTGTATATATATATATATATCAAACTTCTTTATCCATTCATCTGTTGATGGATGGACACTTAATTGTTTCCTTGTCTTGGCTATTATAAATGCTGCTGCAGTGAACATGGGGGTGCAGATATTTCTTTGACATAGTTATTTCAGGCATGCAGTTTTTAAAAATGATTTTAAGTTATTTTAGTTTCTAATTATCAGTCTCCTAATCAACAGTTATTGTATATTGTTGTATATTCTTAGATTTGCCACTACCTTTTGACCTTGTTTTTTCTAATTTTAATACTGAGGTGATTAAATTAGATGATTTTTCTGTTCTAAAATTCTGAGTTTTTATTACATACGTATAACATAACTTCACATAAATTCCTGTGCCCTGATATTTGACTTATTTAATAGCATATATTTTCTATTCATATTCTTTAATTTTTGAGTTGAATGGAAATATTCCTATAACAGAATTACAGGGAATGTATTGTGCTTTGTTTTTTTCCAGCTACTGGTGCTACAACAACCATCTATGCTGTTGAAGCAGATGGTGACCCAAATGCAGGATTTGAAAAAAACAAGGAACCAGGAGAAATCCAATATTTAATTAAATGGAAAGGATGGTCCCATATTCATAATACTTGGGAGACAGAAGAAACCCTTAAACAGCAGAATGTTAGAGGAATGAAAAAATTGGATAATTATAAGAAAAAAGATCAGGAAACAAAAAGATGGTAAATATGATATGTATTATTCTTAACATTTTTATAGATCTAAGATTATTACTCAGATTTTTATTAGCAAGGAGTACATTGTGAAGAATCAAAGGACAACCTAAAATAACTTACTTATGGAGAAATTTGTATTTGATCTTCTAAAAGTTCTTAGGAATAACCATACCTAAATTCTTGACAATAGTCACTAGTATGTCTCTCATATACTATAAATTTTTAAAATTAAAAATTAATTATGCTTTACTTTATTTCTGTTTTAGTTTCTTTATTACTTAAACTGGCTCACAAGATAAGTGGCAAAGTGGTAGATTTTGTGTTACTGATAGTTTTTTGGGGGACAGGTTATTTAGGCAAGATTTTGAAGCCCGTTCCTTGCTTTAATCTTTCAGGTTGAAAAATGCTTCTCCAGAAGATGTGGAATATTATAATTGCCAGCAAGAACTTACAGATGATCTGCATAAACAGTATCAAATAGTGGAGCGAATAATTGGTTAGTAATAAATGATTCTAATTAAACATCTGAAAAAAATCTTAAATTTACTGCTTACACATTAAACACAGTAGCTTGCTTTTACAAAATAATAGTGTTGTAAAAGAGATGATTAATTTTTACTTGTGTAGTTTTTAACAAGAATTATTCATTGGATAAGATTTAATGTAAAAAAACATCTGATTTATCTCACAGCTCATTCCAATCAAAAGTCAGCAGCTGGTTATCCTGATTATTATTGCAAATGGCAGGGCCTTCCATACTCAGAGTGCAGCTGGGAGGATGGTGCTCTCATTTCCAAAAAGTTTCAAGCATGTATAGATGAATATTTTAGCAGAAATCAGTCAAAAACCACTCCTTTTAAAGATTGCAAAGTGAGTATTGTTTGACGTTTTTAATTATTGAAAATGTATTTGTGCATCATAAGTATTACAAGTCCAGGTTAGTGTGTTGGATCCTGATTTTGGATAGGCTAAGAAAGAGAACTACTTGGTTGGTAGATATTATAGGAAATTATATTCCTCTATTTACTGTGTGATCTTAGACGTGGCACTGTCTTTTAGCTTTGGTGAGTAAAATTGTGTCAGAAAGATGATAAATTGTGGTAGTTGTGGTGAGTAAGTTTGGGGAAAAAAAATAGAGAACATCCCTTGGAAACTAAGTGTATATGATTGGTTTAAAAGGTAGCGAATATTTCCTTTGAAGGTAGGAAAGGAAAAGAGTCATGTACCTATAAGAGGGTATCCAGGCCTACCATGCCTAATATAAGATCTGTGTACTTTCAGTTATTATTAGTGATAGTTTTAGGGTCTAAGTACCACTGGAATTTCTTATTATAAGACTGAATTAAATTCATAATGGTAACTTAGAAATCAGAAATCAAATAGGAGGGTAAGCCAGTTTTATGGTTTATTTCTAGGTCAGGGCTTAGGAATGCTTAAAGTGAATGGATAACATAGCTTGAAATACACAAGACCCAAATATTTCATCAGGAACCTAGTTATCTTTAATTTTTCATTCAAAAGGAGGGCAAATGTTTCACTGCATATTCTTGTTATAGTAATAGAACATAATCTCCTTTAACTGAATCAGGTATATTTTGAATCATGGAATTTCTGAATTTGATTTGAGATGATATCTCAAAATTTATGGGAAAAGCTGAGATTTTTCATCCTTTAATATAATTTCTTACATGTAATAATTTTTTATATTAACATTTATTTCTACTAAAGGTATTAAAACAAAGGCCAAGATTTGTAGCCCTAAAGAAGCAGCCATCCTATATTGGGGGACATGAAGGTTTAGAATTAAGAGATTATCAACTGAATGGTTTAAACTGGCTTGCTCACTCTTGGTGCAAGTAAGTGTATTTTGAATCATCTATTCAATTTGAGAGGGTAAGAGTTTTACAGTTACAGGATTTGGAAAAGATTTCCCAACATAAAGGATGAGACCCTTTTAGTATTTATATGCAGGTCTTTGAATTTCTTGTACATAAACAATACTTATTACATACTAAGAAGAAAAAATAATGCTGTTTTTAGTTTAACCTGTCACAGTACTTAAGTTTTTATTCATCTTAAACTCAGAACATATATATTCCTATTCCACACTAGTCCTGGACTATTTCTCTTCTTCCCAGTTATTTCTAATATCCAGTTAGCCCTTCCATTATTTCCCCCCTCTCTCCCATGTCTACGGTTCCATTATTAGCACTATAAGGTGGCTCTAGGGTGCTTTTTTTTTTTAAACTTTACCATAGCTATAGTTTTTCCTGCTATATGTTCTTCTTACTTTTTACTTAATATATTCGAACTCTACCATTGGAAGATGGATTAAGTTTTTGGCTACATAGTTGATTAATTGGAAAATACTTTTAATTTCTAAGATTCTTCTGCCCTAAAATGGTAAACTCCCTCAGCTTCTTTTACACCTTTACATTTGTTATTTATAGCTAATAAAAGTGGTATATTGTATATAATACCTTTCAGATTAATTTTATTTAACTGGTCATATAAACGTATACATGGCTTATGTAAAAAGTTTCTTTGTAACTTTAAATCTTTATTGCATACATGATTTTTGTTTTTAATTTTGTAGAGGAAATAGTTGCATACTTGCCGATGAAATGGGCCTTGGAAAAACAATACAGACGATCTCATTTCTGAACTATTTGTTTCATGAACATCAATTATATGGACCTTTTCTATTAGTAGTACCACTCTCCACTCTCACTTCCTGGCAAAGGGAAATTCAGACATGGGCTTCTCAAATGAATGCTGTGGTTTATTTAGGTGACATTAACAGTAGAAACATGGTAAGTGGTGTCCACAAATTTATGAAATACAGGCTTCATACTTTTCTTTGAAGAGAAATATTTTATTTGTTTTTTGGTCTTAGTTTCTAGCATAGAACTTGCCAAAAAGTAAGTGCTCAGTACATTCTTAATTGGCTGTAATTAAAAATCAAATTTTGGTTTAATGTTACTTTATAGATTATTTTTTCTTTCTAATGGAAAATTTCAAATATACATGAAATCCAACAGAAGAGTATAATAAAACCTTCATGTGCCTATCTGCAGCTTCAAAATTTTAACTCATTGCCAGTTTTGTTTCATCTGTACCTCTTCCTGGTATTTTCCTCCCAATTATTGTGAAGCAAACCGCAGACATCATATTTCATCCATAAATGTTATTAAATGAGTTAATCACTAGTGTTGTGTTAGCTTTCTTCAGTGAAAAGTGAACAGTATTACAAGACATGTCTGCTTTATTTTATAGAAGATTTTGATACATTTTACTTGCATAGTTAACATAGCTGGTTAAACTATTTTATTTTATAACTTAAATTATTTTATTTTATAAACATATGTACATAATTTTTGTGTGTTTTGAATGGTTTTTATTTTAGGAATTCAAGTAAAGTTATACTTTTTAAAATGTGTATCTTAAAATTATCTTTAAAATTTCTTGATAGATAAGAACTCATGAATGGATGCATCCCCAGACCAAACGGTTAAAATTTAATATACTGTTGACAACTTATGAAATTTTATTGAAGGATAAGGTGTGTATTCCTATGTTTCTGTTTGATGGATATCAATTTTTTCTTTATAATATGTTGTGGATAGAATGAGATAGTAAATTAAGGGTCAGCATACTGTAGCCCTTGAACTAAGAAGAGTATTTACATTTTAAAAGGTTGTAAAAACAAAACAATATGCAACAGAGACTATACATTTGTCTGGAAAGCCTAAAATATTTCCCGCCTGGCTCTTTAAATAAAAGTTTGCCAATTCTTAACTTACATGAAACTAGTTTGGTGCACTGTCTGTTGATTTATAAGAGGAGGAAGGTAGGTAGCTAGCAGGATTGAACTATCACTGCATGTAGCACTGTGCTAAATGCTTTATAGCTATTGTTTCTTTATGGTTAATATCTCAAATAATTCTCATTTACTTTATACTGCTATCTCTATTTTATTGGAAAGAAAAATCAAGTCACAAAAGAATAATGAACTTACCTTAGGTCATACAACTATTAAGTAACAGAATAAGGCCTCTCTCTGATTTAAGTCAGACACGTGTTTATATGTGAGAAATGTATAGTTCTAGAAGCATATGATGAATTCTATAATTGGAGTAAGATACAGTTTCAAATTTGTATTATGTTTTCTCTAAGTTGACTATAAAGGCTTTTCCTGGACTGGGGTTAAACATCTCTTGTAAAAATTTTTAATGATACTAGTGTTTTTCTTTGTGGTTTTTTTTTCCGGTCTGTAAACTGATAAAAATGTTCACTTCATATGCTCTGTTTTCTAATGGCTAAATTGTTTGTGGAAGGAACTTTATTTTTCATGTTTAATTACTTGATTTGAGGATTCCAGTTAATCTTAAAATGATAAAATTTTCATTTGAAATTTGAGTTAGGTTTGGTTTTAATTTTAATTTGCCTCATTTTAATAATTAGAATTACAGTCAAATGAGAAGCATACGTTTGAATTAAATTTTTCTCTCAAAATATTAACTATATTTTTCTGTTCATTTTAAGGCATTCCTTGGTGGTCTAAATTGGGCATTTATAGGTGTAGATGAAGCACATCGATTAAAGAATGATGATTCTCTTCTGTATAAAACTTTAATAGACTTTAAGTCCAATCACCGTCTCCTTATCACTGGAACTCCTCTACAAAACTCCCTCAAAGAGCTCTGGTCTTTGCTTCATTTCATTATGCCAGAAAAGTAAGATAAATTGGGATATACAATATTAATGTTTTTATGCTAAGTTTAGCAGGAAGTAATAGTGTAATATTAAGGTCAGTAAGAGATTTTGTTGCCCTAAAACATTGGCCCACAGATTATTAAGAAGGGAAAAAAGGAAAATGGGCTATTTTATATTTGTAAGTGCTATTTTAATTTTCTCATTTTATAAATAAATTTGAGCCCATTTATAATAAAAGTTGATTTTCCCCATGTTCAGAATATACCTTGCTTAAAACACTCAAAACTGATTACCTTGCTAGTAATCCTATTTTCTAAATGAGGGAAAACTACACCAAATGTGTATAATAACTTTCTCAGGATCACATACATACTCTACCTGTAGTTTCAGAACTTTAAGATTATATCATTTGAGAAATATCTTAGTGATGATTACTCCATATTTGAAAAAACTTCATCTTTATTTAACTCAAGGATTTTCATAATATTTATAAAACAACTTATATTTTTATCTTTATGGCTATACTAGCGTTCCCGTTGCAGGAAAAATCCTGCAATAGGGTTTCCTGCTGCACTCTACCCCGCCCCGCCTCCGATCCTCCCTTGTCCCCCGGCCCGACTTCTCCGCCAGCCCGCCTGCCAGCCCGCCCCGCTCTCCTTCCTTCTCCCCCAGCCCCGCCACCGCTCCGCCCTTGTCCCCCGGCCCGCCTTCTCCGCCAGCCAGCCCGCCCCGCTCTCCTTCCTTCTCCCCCGGCCCCGCCTCCGCTCCGCCCTTCTCCTCCCCCCCCCCCCCCTTGCTTGCTTCTCCACAGCTTTGCTCCCTTCAGCATCTCTTGGCTTCTTTCTACGCTGTCTTGATATGCAAATTAGCCGCCATCTTTGTTGGGGTAATTTGCATACTCGTCCTGATTGGTTGGCGGGCGTGGCTTGGTTGGTGGGCGTGGCTTGGGTGTAGCGAAGGTGCGGTCAATTTGCATATTTGTCTATTATAAGGTAGGATAATGGACTTGTTGGGAAGGATAGTTATTAAAACTGAAATATTTTAGCTAATTTTTTCCTTTAAAAAAAATCATTTTTTTGTTTACATATGAATACCCTGAAAAAAATCTCATCTGCAATATGACTTTTTTTTTAGTGATTCTTCCATTTTCTTAACTTTGTAAGGTTTTCTTCCTGGGAAGATTTTGAAGAAGAGCATGGCAAAGGCAGAGAATATGGTTATGCAAGCCTCCACAAGGAACTTGAGCCGTTTCTGTTACGCAGAGTTAAGAAAGATGTGGAAAAATCACTTCCTGCTAAGGTTGAGCAGATTTTAAGAATGGAAATGAGTGCTTTACAGAAACAGTATTACAAGTAAGTTGTAAACTAAGCACATGATCTAAACATTTAATTATAAATAAGCCCCCTATACTTGTGACATTGAGGTGTCCCCATCCCCCCAATAGGGTCTTAAAACAATAATAATTCTTAAATCCTGTGGCATATTGGGGCAAAGAAAGATTTAATGGCATGTTCAGTGGCATCACCCATCATGGGTAATACAAGACTAAGTCATTAACCTTCTAACACATCATTAGTTTTCTATTTCATACTTTATAGAGGGTTCCTTTTCAGTGTTAGGATTCCATGGTATTGAGGCATTGTTATATAATTACTAGAGGCCCAGTGCACGGATTCGTGCACTGATGGGGTCTCTCAGCCTGTCCTGCGCTCTTTTGCAATCTGGGACCTCTCAGAGGATGTTAGAAAGCCAGTTTCGGCCTGATCCCTGCAGGCCAGGCCAAGGGACCCCACTGGTGCATGGATTGCACTGGGCTGGTTTCGGCTTGATCCCTGCAGGCCAGGCTGAGGAACCCCACCAGTGCACGAATCTGTGCACCGGGCCTCTAGTCTATATATATATATATAAAGCCAGTGACCAGAATGGTGTAACGACCAGAACGACTGGTCGCTATGACGCCCACTGCAGCCAGTGAACTGTCAGATAAGGGGGTGGGGCCACCCTCCAGTGGCAGCTCTGCCCGCTGGCCCCGCCCCTGCTCAGATCAGTCTCTCCCACCCCGATTGAGGGTTGGGCGGCCAGCCAAACCCCCCACGGCTCTTCCCCCCGGCCAGCCCTGCCCCTGATCACCTCCCCTGTACCCCAGTAGTGGGCAGGCCGGCTGGCCAGCCAACCTTCTGCAGCCCCCACCCCTTTGGCACTGCCCCTGATTCCCCCATCCCAATAGGGGGAGGGGCCAGCCAGCCAACCTCTTGAAGCCCCTCCTCCTGCCTAGCCGCTGACCCTTGATCGGTCCTCCCACCCCCCCAATCGGGGGCAAGGGCCTGCTGGCCATTCGCCTTCGGCCCCTCCCCCCAGCCAGCCTGGCCCTGATCTGGGCAGGCCAGCCGGGCAACCTCCCACTGTCCTCCTCCTCCTGACAGGCCCAGCCTGATCTGCCCCGATTGGGGCTCGGCCAGCCAGATCCCACCCATGCATGAATTCATGCACTGTGCCTCTAGTATGCATATAAGATCTTTGGTTAATCTCTTCCCGCCCTCCCCTCTCCCCTCTTGAGATTCATCAGTCTGTTCCATGTTTCCATGCCTATGGTTTCCACTCCTGTGTGGAGCATCTGCCCCCTGGTGGTCAGTGCATGTCATAGGTATCAGAGAGTCAGCTGGTCAGCTGGACATTTAGGCATATATACACACACACACACACACACACACACATATATATGTGTAAATATATATGTAAATATAAATATGGTAATTACATAATGGGCAGATAGAGGTAGAGGCCATAAAGAGAAATTTAGAAAAATATTTAGGTCTGCTTTTTTTAATATTAATAAATCATTTTGTATAAATCATGCATGTCAGATCTTATATAGTAATGAATTAAAAAATCTAATTGCATGAAACATCTATTTAAATATTTAATTGCATAAAATGTACTGCTACATGCATTTGAATTCTCAGAAACGTATTTTATGGTAAACTCTGTAAGTGCCGTACATTTAAAGAAATAAATTTATTGCATGAATTTTAGGTTTCTATTATGGAAAATTTCAAACATATACAAAAAGAGGTTAGTGTAATAAATTCCCATCATTCCACTTTGTTTTTTTCAACTCATCCAGTCTTTTATCTAGCCTCCTCAACTTCCCCCACCCCCTATCATTGTGAAGCAAATGAGAGAGATAACTGTTTTAAGTTCCTTTGAAGACTAACATTGTAAAAAGGAAGAAAATATAAGGTGATAGAAAACAAAGTGGTTCATGACGAGAAGAATTGTGTATAATTTGGAATAATAAAATAATCACCCATAATTTTTTCATAACTTGTGTATGTATTATGTAATTGTAATTTAGAGAAAGCATTGTGGCTAAAATAGGTATTCTCATGAGATTTCTTTTAGGTCTGTGCATGAGCTACCTATGGAGTGAAACTTATAGAAAGGTTAAGATAGACAATACAATTGAC
The DNA here is from genome assembly GCF_951640355.1 of Cnephaeus nilssonii. Taxonomy (NCBI): domain Eukaryota; kingdom Metazoa; phylum Chordata; class Mammalia; order Chiroptera; family Vespertilionidae; genus Cnephaeus; species Cnephaeus nilssonii. Next base: position 58,997,842 of record NC_137073.1, read on the forward strand.
CATTTTTTAAGTACATATTTTGGGAAAGGATAAATACACTCTACTCAGCTATGTTACATTAAACCTTTATCATTTTTAATTAATGGTTCAGATAACAAGTTATCATTAGTCTTATGAATGAGGTCTATTAGTCTTGTGAACAAGATTTGGTCCATTATATGAAGCTGTTAACTTCCTAGTGGTAAAATTTTGCTTTGGTGCTTGATTTTTTTTTAATGATTTTAGAATTCATCCTGGTAATTGTCCTCTTCTAAACATCATTTTCATTTTTTTCTCTTTTTTTGGACAGATGGATATTAACTAGGAATTACAAAGCCCTCAGCAAAGGTTCCAAGGGCAGTACCTCAGGCTTTTTGAATATTATGATGGAGCTAAAGAAATGTTGTAATCACTGCTACCTCATTAAACCACCAGACAATAATGAATTCTATAATAAACAGGAGGCCTTACAAGTAAGAATTTTTAAATACTCTAATTTTGGTAAAACAAAATTTTAGAAATGTTTATTTCAGTTAAAACTGAAAATGGCTTTAATATGTTGGTTAGAAGTTCTCTTTGGCTAATGTATATCTAAGTAATGGTGTTTTTTATCTTTTAGTCTTTATTAACACATTTAAAATTATAATTTATCCAATTATTTTGATCATTTTTCTAAAAATGGATTTTTCTAATTATGAGCTGTTATAATTTATCCAGCAAATCTTATTGTATTCTTAATTGTGAAAAAAAATCACTAATAATGATTATGCTGAATATGTAATGATGGCAAATGGTAGTCTTAAGGATATCTTGACTTCAGATCTTACCCATCTCACTTCAGAAAGACAAATGAGAAGTGTGAACAAAGTAGTTGATATTCAGTCACAGTATTGCTTTGAAGTGCTAGGATCATGAAGTTCTACATGTATAAATTAGAATACATTTTCTTACTCTTTCAAAACCTTGGAATGCTTACTTCCAGTGTATTGTTTTTCAGCTTAGATTTTTGGGGAAATAGTGTAATAAATGGCAAATAGAGTGAGACTATGTCTCTTTTTTTTCTCTTGAAAATATAACAAAAACCTAGGTACCAAGTGGCAAGAAAATTTTTAGCCTAAAGCATAGGAGCAAAATGATAAAGGCCTTCCTAGAAGATTTCATAAACTGAAAACAAATTGTTTTCCAACTTTATGAAAATTTAAAATCTCAATTTAAAATTAAACTCGTGTTTAAGTGGTGGGGCATTTGTTTCATTTGATTAGTTATTTTAAAAATTGTAACAGTTGTAATTTATTGTTTCCTTAGCACTTAATCCGTAGTAGCGGAAAATTGATTCTTCTTGACAAGCTGTTAATTCGCCTAAGAGAAAGAGGCAATAGAGTTCTTATTTTTTCTCAAATGGTGCGGATGTTAGATATACTTGCAGAGTATTTGAAATATCGTCAATTCCCCTTTCAAGTAAGCATTTCGTTTTGTCATTTTTGTTTATTTAAATTTCATGGAATTCCTCAAAATATTCTTATAAACCTTTGAAATTCTTCTGTAAATGAAGATTTTTATGTAAACTACTTACCATTTAAGAAAATGTATGTTTTAAAATTCTGTGATCATTCCTTTTTCTTCTTGACCTTACATTTAACAGCAAAACAATTTTTCTTCAATTTTTATTTTCTTTCAATTCTGTATTTCTCTTCTGTGCTCAAATCTAAAGGAGCCAGCCTTATGTATTAGGCTTTAGCCTGAGGAATGAAAAGAGAGAGCACTCCTTGTCAGTGTTATCAGGACAGTTACAGATTTTGAAGATTTATGTGCTCATAATTATTCTAATGCATAATTTGCTGAGTAAAACTTGATGACCTTAGGGAAGATAGAGACTAAAATTGATTTATATTCTGTTTATTCAGTATTTACTTTGAAATTCAACATAATTAAAGCAAATATGGATGAGTGTTTAGTGTTAGAGTCAGGTGCTACTTCCAGAATTTTATATTTTATAATCTTAATCCAGTATATACAGCTAGTGAATTATGTGTATTTGGTTCAGGAAGTAGAATTATAATGATCAACCTCAACACACATAATCCCTGCTCGGTGTTTACAGCCTGGTGTGGGAGATAGACATTAAGCAGTTAATTACAAACAAATATAACATTACATCTTTGGTAAGTGCTATGAAGGACAGGTGTTTGGTGATATGAACATGGTTGAGAAATATGTAGTCATTTAAGGGAAGAAGTAAGAAAGAACACCATTCATTTAAAAAAAAATAGCTCTATTGAGGTGTAATTTTTGTTGCATACAGCTCATCCATTTAAAGTACATAATTCATTGGTTTTTAATATAATCGCATATATCCATCACCAGTCAATTGTAGAATGTTTTCACCACTTCAAAAAGAAACTGTACCCTTTAGCTATCACCATCTGTCTCCCCATTCCACCCCACATCATCACCCTCTGTCTCCTCATTCCACCCCACATCCCCACCCCATCTATATTGGTTTGTTTTTAGGGAAATTTTTATGTGTACATGGTCAAATAAAAATAGAGTACAGCTCTGGCTGGGTGGCTCATTGGGTTGGAGTGTACTGTGTACCAAAGGTTGCAGGTTTGATTCCCAGTCAGGGCACATACCTAAATTTTGGGTTCATTCCCCAGTTGGGTCACGTACGGGAGGCAACAGATTGATGTTTTTCTCTCCCCCCCTTCTAAAATCAATGAAAACATATCATCAGGTGAGGATTTAAAAAAGAAAGTATATATGCACACAGGAATACTGTGTGTGTGTGTGTGTGTGTGTGTGTGTGTGTGTGTGTGTGGTACAAAAGTATTTGTAAGCAACTGTTCTCTGCCCCTAATTACTTCTCCTTTCCAGATCACTTCCTAGAATCATTTTTAACTTTGTTTTGGTTTAGGTCGTACCTCAAAAAATGATATTCCACTATTTTTTAAAAGTATTTATTTATTTATTTATTTATTTATTTATTTATTACTTGTATTGATTTCAGAGGGGAATGGAGAGGGAGAGATAGAAACATCAATGATGAGAGAGAATATCATTGATTGGCTGCCTCCTGCACGCCCCCTACTGGGAATTGAGCGGGCAATTCGGACATGTGCCCTTGACCGGAATTGAACCAAGGACCCTTCAGTCTGCAGGCTGATGTTCTATCCACTGAGCAAAACCAGCCAGTGCAAAAGTTTTTCCTAATTGTAATTTTTAGTCAAAAAGAAACACTTTAAAATTTTATATTTATTTTGAACATCTATTGGTTAGCTAATGTTTAGTAAGCACTTAGTATTCAGGCACTGTGCTAAGTGTTTTACTGCATTCTCTCACTGAATCCTTTGTATTCTATTAAATAAATAGTACTCTTATGTTACTAAGGATGAAACTGACAAGAAGAAAAGCCGAATCACTTGTCCAAGCCACTCATTAATACTAAAATGTGGGCTGTTTGACCAGAGCCCCAAATCGGTGATTCTCAAACATTTACTAGAGGGCTTTTTCTGGAACTCCCTCAGAGCTTCATCAGTCTGGGATGGAGCTCAATAATTTGCATTTCTAAAATGTATTGCTTACATAGGGTCTCAGGCAGAATGACAACCTATGCTATTTACTATTCGGGGAAGCAGTCCTAGTGGTTAAGAGCACAGACTCCAGAAACATAATGCCTGGTCATTGTTTTACTGCCTAAAAGTACTTTCTACCCTTACAGTTTTAGCAAAAACAATGCTGAATTTTTATACATAATTTTATAATTTATTTTAATTCCTTTAAAAAATTTTTAAATTCTTTATATGTGGTATTTTAATGTGTTTTATTCTAGAGATTAGATGGATCAATAAAAGGGGAGTTGAGGAAACAAGCTCTAGATCATTTTAATGCTGAAGGATCAGAGGTATGGATGCTTTTAAAATTGTAAATTGTTTTATTCATTATTTTTGTCATACTTGTAGTTTTTAAAAAACATCTTATTGGTGGAACCAATTTGATTTGCAAGTCAGGTTTTTAAATTAATATTGTATGTTATAGAATGTTAATCTTTCTTAATAGTATTTCAGCATAAGACAGTTAATTGCTTTAAAGTAAATTAGCCCACTTTCATTGAAAAATTTTTTTTTAATTTGATGTTTATTTTTCCCATGTATAGCTATATTTTGGAATCTTATTTGGTTTTGTAGAGGTGCATATATTTTGTTACTATTTTTAAAAACTACCTTTCAGTTTTATTGGTAAGACACTTTTTAAGTTCAAAAAGTGAATAATAAAACTCTCATATTGATTATTTTGAATTATAATTTGGAAGAATTTAAAATTGTGCCTATTTATAATTCCTTACAGGATTTCTGCTTTTTGCTTTCCACAAGAGCTGGAGGTCTAGGAATTAATTTAGCCTCGGCTGACACTGTGGTTATATTTGATTCTGATTGGAATCCACAAAATGATCTTCAGGCGCAGGCTAGAGCTCATCGTATTGGGCAAAAGAAACAGGTATTTTTTATTCCCCTAATTATTATTTTTTTCCAGTTTGTTTTTAATCAGTGAAAACTTCACATGGGATGAGCTTCAGTCTATATTCCAATATTTGGGTACTTCAGATTAGCAAAACAAATCCTTTTCATTTCAATTTGTTTCATCATGCATATCTTCACAGGTGAATATTTATCGTCTAGTTACGAAGGGATCAGTGGAAGAGGATATTCTTGAAAGGGCCAAAAAGAAGATGGTTCTAGATCATCTTGTGATTCAAAGAATGGACACAACTGGAAAGACAGTGCTACATACAGGTTCTGCCCCCTCAAGGTAGTTACTTTACTGTAAAACTCATTTTAGAATCTTACTACATTCATTTTTTTAATGTTATATACTGTAAGCAGATCATTGAAGTACTATTTTTAGTGTAATATATATATTTTTTAAAGCATTGGACTAATTTCTAGTCAAAGACATAAATTCAATACCTGATTTTACCACTCTAGTTTTGTAATCTTAGGGGAAATCCCTTTAACATTTAGGCTTCAAGTTCTTTTCATTGTAAAATAAGTATACTACGATGCTTTACCTATCTAACTGTTATAAGGTGATTATGACAATAATTAATAAAGGTGCTTTAAAAATGTTAAATTTTTAACTGTGAATGTTAAGTGTTCTTATTTGGTTTTCCTGATTTTAGTTCTACTCCTTTCAATAAAGAAGAGTTGTCTGCCATTTTAAAATTTGGTGCTGAGGAACTTTTTAAGGAACCTGAAGGAGAAGAACAAGAGCCCCAGGTAAAAAAAACTTCAAAATGTGTTATCTATTTAAACTATATTTAACTACAAAGTACGTTTACTTTAAAATATGTTAAAGTATGTTTAAAGATTTTTTTCTAATTATAGGAAATGGATATCGATGAAATCTTGAAGAGGGCTGAAACTCATGAAAATGAACCAGGCCCTTTAACTGTGGGAGATGAATTGCTTTCCCAGTTCAAGGTAAATTTTCTTTAAAATATTTCTTTACTGTTATATAAATTGAGAGAAACAGACTTAATTTCTTAATATATTTTGTTTTAAATTTTGCATAAAATTATTTTTTTCTTATTCTGACAAACCAGTAGCTAATTTGAAAGGGAACAAATCATTTATGAATAGTTAAGTTTAGTAGAGTGGGGAGGGATACTATTTCCTTAAATTAGCACCTAGAACAGTGCTCAGCCAATAGCATGTCCTCAAATATTTTGGTAAAAGAATGACTGTGGTCCCTTTTTTAGATTTCCATGGCTAAGTCTTTTATCTGATTTTTATTGGAGCAGTTTTAGACATCAGGTTAATTTAAGCATTAACACAACTAAGAAACTTGAAATCAGTCAAAGTAAGCTGTAATCTCCTATTAATACTTATACTCTTGGGTTGATGAGGGCTAAAAGGCTGCCAGGAATCCTAAAGCAATGTAAGTCAACTGATCTCATCCTATATAATAAAAGTCTAATATGCTGAGTGTCTGGTCATCTGATCGGCCATTCAACCAACCAAAGAGTAAGCCTATCTAATAAAGAGGGAATATTCTAATTGACCTTCATGCCATCACAAAGGAAGGAATATGCTAATTGACTGTCCCGCCCTCAAAGACGGTGGCGCCCATAGCCAATAAGGAGTGAATATGCTAATTGACTGCCACACCCTCAAATATGGCGGCGCCCAACCACCCAGGGCCACCTGAGGCTCAGGTAACCAGGGCTAGCCGAGGCTTGCACTGCTGGCAGTGGCAGCAGCAGAGGTATGATGGGGACATCGCCTTCCCCTGATTGCCAGGTCGAATCCTGCCCCTGAGGGCTCCCAGACTGTGAGAGGGGGCAGGCCGGGCTGAGGGGGACCCCCCCCCCAAGTGCATGAATTTTCATGCACTGGGCCTCTAGTATGCTAATGATATGCTAATGCCGCTTAACTACTTGCTATGACGTGCTGTGACCACCAGGGGGCAGACAGCTGACCAGTCGCTATGACATGCACTGACCACCAGGGGGCAGATGCTCCGACCTGTAGGTTAGTTTGCTGCTGGGGTCCGGCTGATTGGGACTGAGCTAGATGGGCCGGACACATCCTAGAGCCCTCCAGCTGGCCAACCTCCTGCGTCCCTCCCCAGCCCCGATTGTGCACTGGTGGGGTCCCTCGGCCTGGCCTGTGCCCTCTCGCAATCTGGGACCCCTTGGGGGATGTCGGAGAGCTGGTTTCGGCCTGATCCCGCAGACCAGGCCGAGGGACCCCATTGGTGCACGAATTCGTGCACTGGGCCTCTAGTAGAGTAAAAAGTAAGTTGTGCACCAATTAACCTATATAATAAAAGGCTAATATGTAAATTGACCAAACAGTGGAACGACTGGTCACTATGATGTGCACTGATCACCAGGGGGCAGACACTCAACACAGGAGCTGCCCCCTAGTGGTCAGTGCACTCCAACAGGGAGAGTGCCACTCAGCCAGAAGCCCTGAGCCGGGCTCATGGCTGGCAAGTGTAGCAGTGGCAGTGCAGGAGCCTCTTCCACCTCTGTGGCGGCACTAAGGATGTCCTAAGCCGCCAGTCGGACATCCCCTGAGGGCTCCTGGACTGCGAGAAGGCGCAGGCTGGGCTGAGGGACATCCCCTCCCCCACCCACCCCCCGAGTGCATGAATTTTGTGCACCGGGCCTCTAGTATAAAAAAGCAGGTTCCTCTGTGTTCTAGCTAGTGTCTATGAACTGAAGTTTTTAAGGATCAGTTCAGTTTGTCATTTGTTCACTCAACAATATATTGAGTACCTGCAATGTAATGTGCCATGTTCAGGGACACAACAGTGAATACAAACTTACGTAATTAATTGTTCACTCTGCTGCACAGTAGAGGATGTACTGTATTGAGGAAAGAATTAAGCAGGGAGATAAGTTTGAAGATTATTTCAGTAATTATGAGAAGTGAATGTTTCTGAAACTTGCACTGACTCTGGCTACAGTCTAATTAACTTTTTCTTTACATAAAGATACACTATTTGCTTTTTTATTTTGAATAATTGAAAAATTGGAAAAAGTCACTGATAAATTAACTAGAGTATAAATTTATATGAGACTGGTTTTTATTTTTATACCAGTGATTTGATAACTCACACAAAGCTGGCTTTAAATAATAGACATGAGAAAATAAACACTGTTTTCAGCCTCATTCCTTATAGAGAATAAGCATAGTTTTCTTGTCTTCATCCAGTTATCTATAAATTTTAATGTACTAATATTGGCAATTAGCTTTAATGAGTACTTTCTTATACCAGACAGCACAGTTCTTTAAATATAGAATCTTATTTAAACCGCACAAAAGTTATTGTACTATTGCTATTTTGTTTTAGAGATGAAAAACTAGGGGTTGGGGAACCTAAATAAAGTTAGTGTCTCGGGGCTCCTGTAGCTTGTCAGTAGCTCTTGAGGTACTATTTTTATGAAAATAAAAATAAGAATATTGGATTGTTCTATAGCAGTTAGTAGTTAATGGACTAGTGTGGTAATTCCTGCAGAAGGCAATTTAGCATGTTGCTAATATAAATTACTTTATTATTCTCTTAACCTTCTCTAGTTCTGTTGTAAGTTTTATTGAATAGCAGGACAAAAGAGAATCATTCCTGAAAAAGAATTCTTAGAAGTCATTTGGTTTGATCTACTTTGACCTAATAAAGAAATAAACTTAGATAGTTTAGCATTCAGCATTCATACTTGGTTCACTTCATAGTCATATTCATTATCCTTTTATGCCACTTCCTCCTCCAAAAAAATGAAAAATAAAATTTAAATGTGAGTTGTTTTTTAATGCTTACTCTGTTAATATTCTGGAATTCATTAGGTTGCCAACTTTTCAAACATGGATGAGGATGACATTGAGTTGGAACCTGAACGAAATTCAAAGAATTGGGAAGAAATCATTCCAGAAGATCAGAGAAGACGATTAGAAGAGGAAGAAAGACAAAAAGAACTTGAAGAAATTTATATGCTTCCAAGAATGAGAAACTGTGCTAAGCAGGTGACTTTTTAATTTTAAAGATATTTTTATAATGAAAGAATATTCACATCAGGATTGATCTTTTTTCTGTTAATGAAAGATATTGGTCTATAGTTTTCATTTAATGTCTTCATCTGATTTGATAATGCTTCATAAATTGAGTTGAAGAGTGTTCCCTCCTACTATTTTTGGTAAGAGTTGTGTAAATTGTTAATATTTCTTAATTAAATGTTTTGTAGTATTTTTCAGGGAAACTGTCTAGGCCTGGAGTTTTCTTTGTTAGAAGAATTTTAAACTATAACTTCAGTTTCTTTTCTAAATATGAATTATTCAGAATATCTTTTTCTTAAGTGAATTTGGTAGTGTGTTTCTTTCAAGAGATCGGTCCATTTTATCCAAGTTGTTTAATTTATGGGCATAAAGTTATTCATAATATCCTTTGTTATCCTTCTAGTGTCTATAAGATATTCCCCTCTCTTCTTAATACTGCTAAATATTTTCATGATCATTCTAGGTAGAGGTTTATTTTATTTATCTTTTCAAAGGACTACCTTTTGGTATATTGATTTTCTGTTTTAAGTTTTATTGATTTCTGCTCTTTATTATTTATCCTTTTTTTTTTTTTTTGCTTTAATTTGCTCTTTTTTTTTCTGTCTTAAGATATAAGCTTAGACCATTGCATCAAGACCTTCCTTTCCTAATATTAGCTTTTAATGCTACAAGTTGCCCCAAAGTACTGCTTTTCTGAATCTCCAATTTTTGATATCTGGTGTGTTTTCATTTATTCAAAATATTTTTTTTCCCTTGTGGCTTCCTCTTTAACCCATTGGTTTCTTTTTTAGAAGTATGTTGTTTAATTTCCAAATATTTGGGAGATTTTCCAAGTATCTTCGTTAGTAATTTCTAGTTTAATTCTGTCATGGCCAGAGAGCATTCCCTGTATGGTTTGAAGTTTTAAAAAATAGTTGATTATTTTGTGGCCCAAATGAACAAAATAGTCAGGTTTTTAGATAATGGTAACAGTGCCATGCTAAACTATTTTGAATCCTGCTGCAAAAGGAAAAAACCTTAATACTAGATTTTTTGCATTAACTTTTGTTTTTTAGGATATTGCATTATAATATAGTTGTCTTTATTACTGAGTTTTTTGGTGCCTCAAGTTTTGAGGCAACTAAGGGACTTGCCTCACCCTAGTCCTTGGCCTGCTACTCTTCTCCTAAGGTAGGGTTTTTAGTTTTCTTTTCCTACAACTATATTAGGTCTTCTCCTATGCACTCAATTCAGTAGCTGAGATGGGTCTGGCAAGATTTCCTGCCTGTATTCTGAAAGGTGACTGCTCCCTTTCTTCATGGCTGCACCACAAAGTCAAGTTTTCTCTGATTTCTCTCATGAGCACCTGGTGTAGGTTTGTAGAAAAGTGCTTGTGAGTGGGTGCAGGTTCTCCTTTTGTCTTTGGTTCCCAGGGATTCTATGCCTCTCAAGGCAGCCCGCATTCAGCCTTTAGCAAATTTTTAACTTCCTCTTACCTGCTTTTATAGTACTTGATGTCTACCATTTACGTTCTTCCCAAGTGAGCCAGTATTTGAGCCCCATCTCTTCTTACAAGCTGCTGTATTTCCTTATATTTGAGACTGTTAGGTTGCCTTGTGATTTTTATGTGTTTTTAAAAAGTGATGATTTTTTAAATTAGATTTTAGGGATTATGATTTTTATTGTTATGGAAGGAGCAACCTACCAACTTCATACATCCCACGCAGATATGGAGCCAAACAATGTGTTTGGCCTGAAAGTGACCATGTTTGTAGTTTCTTGTTTGTGTTTATTTTTTCAAACTCTATAATGGTTTCCTTTTACAGTGGATGGGAAGCATAGCATTATATTAGATCTTATGAAAGGCGGTTAGAACAGTAAAAACTAAGTGCCCATTCTTCACTTTCAATAAGCTTTCAGCATATTAAAGGTATTCAGAATGTATACTGAGACTTTGGAAAAAATGCTAAAGACTTACAGAAAATATGCTTTGGTATATTTGTTAAACAATTAATGGATATTTAGTTATTTTTATGTGGGTTCAACTGGCATTTTTTTTCTTTTAAATATCTGTTCAACCTAATTAGAATACTACTAAGTGGATACTTAGGAGAACAGATAAAAATGACACATGATCTGTCCACCCAGAGGTAATCACTAATAATATAATAATATGGTATACATAATTCCAATATTTTTTATACATATCTGCCAAATTTAATTGGAGTATTAATTTGGAAGTTGCTTTCTTTCCTTTAACAGTATATAATGAATGTTATTCTACAAAATTTTTTTTTGTAATCCTCACTTGTGGATATGTTTTTATTGATTTGAGAGAGAAAGAGAGGGAGAAACATTGATGTGAGAGAGAAACATCAATCAGTTGCCTCCTGTATGTGCCCCGACTGGGGACTGAAACCATAACCTTTTGGGACGTGGGATGGTGCTCCAGCCAACTGAGCCACCCAGCCAGGGCTACAACACAATTTTTTATGGCTTTCTTAAACTTCCCATTGTATAGGTTATTTGTCCAATTTCTTTGATGAACATTTAGATTAGGCGTCCTCAAACTACGGCCCGCGGGCCACATGTGGGTGTTTTTGCCGTTTTGTTTTTTTACTTCAAAATAAGATATGTGCAGTGTGCATAGGAATTTGTTCATAGTTTTTTTTTAACTATAGTCCGGCCCTCCAACCGTCTGAGGGACAGTGAACTGGCCCCCTGTTTAAAAAGTTTGAGGACCCCTGATTTAGATTGTTTACTATTTAAAAAAGAAATCTGCTGTAAATGACTTTATTGGCCAATGTTCCCTCACATTTCTCATCTCAGGAAATATGCCTGGGAATGATGTTGCTGTGTCAGCAGAATGATAATTTTCAAGGCTTTTAATACAATATCGCTAAATTGCCTTCTGTCCCAGTTTAAATACCCAGTAGAAGTATATTGCTGTTCATTTTTCTATCCCATTACTAATATTAGCTATTATTGCTTAGTTGGTATTGGTCAAATTGATGGATTAATAAAAGAATTCCATTTCATTATTAATTCTCATTTTTAAAAAGTGTTACCAATGAGTTTGTATGATTTTTATGCTTATGTTATTTGATTAATTGCTTGGTAATAAGCTTTTCTCATTTTTACAAAAGGACAGTAGTGTTTTCCTTTAGATTTATAAGAATGTGTTACGTATTAAGGTTATTGATAATTCTATCATTAACATGCTATATTATTCTGTTTGCTTTTTAAAATTTATTTTTATAGAATATTTTTGATTTATAGAAAAGCATTTGAAGTTTTTAAATTCTGTCAATCTTGTAAAATTTTCTTTGCTATAAGTTTGGGTAAATTTTTGTTCAAATTCCAGATTAGTTTCAATGGAAGTGAAGGGAGGCGCAGTAGAAGCAGGAGATATTCTGGATCTGATAGTGATTCAATCTCAGAAAGGAAAAGGCCAAAGAAACGTGGAAGACCACGAACTATCCCTCGAGAGAATATTAAAGGATTTAGTGATGCAGAAATTCGGCGGTAAGATGATGTGACACCATTTTTCTTCATTTTATTTTTATTAGAGGGTGAAACTAAAATACAGAAATCCCAACATTTTAAAGATGAAGGTGAAAGTGTTAGAGGAAGCAAATATATGAAAATTATTGAGGAATTGGGTGGGTTCTGCTTTTGTGTGTTCATTATAACTGAGAAAAAAAAATGTTTGGCATCTAATCTTTGCATATTATTTATTTATTGTTAGTCTATTTAGACTGTTAAAATCTTTTGGTTTTATTAATGTGGTTCAGAACAGTGGCCTTTTTGAATAATGAATGTATATTTCAATACATTAGACTTATTTAATAAAAATTCTCACTGCACTTCTGACTCACAACATTACTATTTTTATGTGGGGATAATTTAGTTCCATATTTTTCTAGTTTTTTAATTCTCGAGTAATTGGTTTTTTGAAACTAACCATGTTAAGGGTATTTCTGATATGTTCAAGTAGGAATTGAGGTAAGATTGGGTAGTAAGATAAATTGTAGTTTTCTTTCAAAATATATTTATGTGTATATACAGATATGTTTAAGGGGAATAGAATAACTTTACTTTTGTTTATGTAATAATTTTGCTTATGAAATTTGTAAAAAGGTTGTTCATTATTGTATTTTGAGAGTTTGTTTCTTTCAAGCCATTGTAACTCTTTTCTTTTACATCATAGACCTGACCGATAAAGTTCTTCCTCATTCTTTCTACCAGAAAATTAAATATGTTATTAGATTTTATTAAGGGTATTTTATGACCACCTGATTTGCTGGACTTTCTGTCTTTAGTTGAAGAGGCATTTCAACTTTTCCTGGATATTTTTCCTCATCCATCAACCACTTGGGTAGCTTTGTTCTTAAGTAAAATTTTTATTTTCCATTGTTGGTATAATACCCTAATTCTGAATTAAAGCTATTTTCAGTAAATTTTATCAACACTTGGAATGTTAGGAGGTGCAATATGATTGATAATTCTGGAGACACTTCCTGTGGTAGCCTTGAACCTTATTTTGTCTTGTGAAAAAAAAATAAAGTAATTTCTAAAATAAAATTTAGCTTCTATTGTTTTATTTATATTGGTTTCTAAACATCATCCTGGGTGTTAATTTCTTGTCTTACTTGGTATGTTTTAATGTTTTAACATTTTGGTTTCTAGCATAGTTTATTCATTTTTGTCAGTAATTACCTTGAATTAATTTGATTCTAACAAGTATTTCCTTTTTTCTATATATTTATAAATTTATTGTTTAATGGGTAGTGAAGCCTGCATTTAAATTAAACAATTATTTTCTGCTAGGTTTATCAAGAGTTACAAGAAATTTGGTGGCCCTCTAGAAAGGTAAATACATCTGTTATTCTCATAGAATCATAGTATGTTTTATGTTCTTGTCAGGGTTTTTTGTTTATACTAATATTTAGTTTAGGTACTTTGTTAAATTTGCTTTTAACAAACATTTACAAAGTTAATCTGTAGAAAGCAAAATTCAAGTAGTTTTGAAAAATGTTTTACTGCCATCCTTAATTCTTCCTAGTCTAAAATTTTACCTGCCAATGAATTTTTCTATAAAATACTTTTCATTTTTATAATTTTCAAGGTACTTTCAAAGGCTTTATCATTTTTTAAATGAGAAACATATAACTAGCAGTTTCATTCTTAGAAAAACTGAGTTGCTTACCTAGCCACCTTACTTAAAGACCTGTTTTATTTTCTCTTACTAGGGAAATTTCCTTGTTTTCCTAAATACAGCTTCCTCTTACACAAACTGTACTAAAATAAAATTGTTAAGACAGGTTTTTATATTGTTGTTATCAGTTAATTTTAGTCATTGTCTGTGATTTGGATATTCTTTGTTCTTTGTTATGGTAAACCCATTGTCTGGATATAGAATGGCAAAGACTAAAATTCATTTAACATTTTTTCTCTACACAACTCCTTAAAATAAAGATATTTTCTTTTTTATTTTGAGATGACTTGCATACAAGACTTGAATAATACTGTGAACATTAATAATCATATTATCTACTCTGTACATAGTAAGCACTTCTTTTGAATTTAAGATCTGGTCAGTTATAAAAAGGTTTTGTAAAATCCTATATAATAAAAGCATAATATGCAAATCAACCCAACAGCGGAACAACTGGTCGCTATGACACGCCCTGACAACCAGGGGGCAGACGCTCAATGCAGGAGCTGCCCCCTAGTGGTCCGTGCACTCCCACAGCGGGAGCACCGCTCAGCCAGAAGCCGGGCTCATGGCTGGTGAGCACAGCAGCCGTGGTGGGAGCCTCTCCCGCCTCTGCTGCAGGCAGGCTGTAAGGAGCGAGGGGTCCTGGACTTCAAGAGGGCGCAGGCCGGCCTGAGAGACAACCCTCACCACCACCCCCGCCCCCCCCCCGTGCATGAATCTCGTGCACCAGGCCTATAGTTATTACATAATCTTCAAATGTGGAGCATACCACTTGTTCTGTAATGAATTGGTTTACTTTATTATTATCTTTGAATATATAGACGACTTGTTTCCCCATCAAATCTTCCTGGTTTTTATTTATCTTATGCCAATTATATGAACTAAAATTTGTAAAGCATGAAATAGTGTGATTTGTAGAACTTGAGATGAAGTGAAATTTAGTCTGCATATTTACCTGAAAATTGTATTATTTTATTATAGATTGGATGCAATAGCTCGAGATGCTGAATTAGTTGATAAGTCAGAGACAGACCTCAGACGACTAGGAGAGTTGGTACATAATGGTTGCATTAAAGCTTTGAAGGATAATTCTTCAGGAACAGAACGGACAGGTAATATTAAAATGAGAATGATTTAAAGAGAGGTAAATGGAACTTTTAAAATATGCTTTTATTGAGTTAGGTATTATATTTTAAGTTACCTGTTCATCAGTCTTAAAAGAATATTAGTTTGGAGCATAGTTACTTCATTATGCTTATTTTATAATTCATCCACTAAATAAAAATATTTAGATAAGATTTAGTAATCAGATGTACAGAAAAAAAAAATCATACCGGAAATCTTACTGAGAAATTATTGATCATATCAGTAGATTGATGTACCTTCTGCAGTAGATAAAACACTTAAGTACATGAAATGCTTTTTATGAATCCACATCTCCTATATTACCGTCACTAATATGTATTAAAAAATCTTGTAGTGAAAATTTAAAGTTTGCCAGCAAGTTCCCCCCAGACATAAATAATACTAATAAGTAAATATAAGTAATACTTACTAAAATAAATAATAGCATACATTGCTTTTTTATTTTGTAGTTATATATTTTATACTTTTTTTACTCTTTCTTAAAAAAATTAAGGTGGTAGACTTGGAAAAGTAAAGGGTCCAACATTCCGAATATCAGGAGTACAAGTGAATGCCAAGTTAGTCATCTCCCATGAAGAAGAATTAATACCATTACATAAATCCATTCCTTCAGATCCAGAAGAAAGAAAGCAGTGAGTTGCTTACTTTTTCCATTGTGAAATATTTCTTGTTACTCAATAATTTTGATATGAATGTAGGTTAAAATGTTTTTTATGTCATTGGCTAGTTTGACTGACATGTTTTTGAACATAAAATTAAATTTTGAGTGATTCAGATATGTTCTTAACATATTTTTAAAATTAATTTTTAATAAGGCAATTGTAAACTTGACATTGGTTGTTAACTTTAATGCTAGGTACACTATCCCATGCCATACAAAGGCTGCTCATTTTGATATAGACTGGGGCAAAGAAGATGATTCCAATTTATTAATTGGCATATATGAATATGGATATGGAAGCTGGGAAATGATTAAAATGGATCCTGACCTCAGTCTAACACACAAGGTACTTAAATATTTCTTGATTCTGATGTTGAATTTAATTTTGCTTTTAAACTATGTTAGAACCTGGTTGGTGTGGCTTAATGGATTGAGCATTGATCTGTGAGCCCGAAGGTCATGGTTCAATTCCTGGTCAGGGCACATGCCTGGGTTGCGGGCTCGATCATTGATGTTCCTATTGCTCTCTTCCTCTCTCAAATAATACAAAAAATGTTTTAAATTATGTTAGATATAAACTCAACTAGGTGTCAGGAAACAAAGGCTCTAGATAGTTGTGTGACCTTGGCTTCTTTAGAATCTGGTTTTCATGAAGGGATTTCATGAATTTAAATATCTCTGAGATTTTGCTTTACCTCTAAAATTATATTTTTGTTAAGACATTTTTCTTTAGCCGAAACCGGTTTGGCTCAGTGGATAGAGCGTCGGTCTGCGCGGACTGAAAGGTCCCAGGTTCGATTCCGGTCAAGGGCATGTACATTGGTTGCGGGCACATCCCCAGTGGGGGGTGTGCAGGAGGCAGCTGATCGATGTTTCTCTCTCATCGATGTTTCTAGCTCTCTATCCCTCTCCCTTCCTCTCTGTAAAAAATCAATAAAATATATATTTTTTAAAAAAGACATTTTTCTTTAGCTTAAACGTAAATCTTTCATTCCATCATTAACTAGATTATTCATGGGGGAAAAAAGATTCTGAAATCTTTTATAATTTTTGTAATGTCAAACCATGTTTAGGTTTTCTGATTATTTGATATTACCACTTTAATGAAATCACTTATTTGCCTAGAATGGAAACCACTGAAAGCATTGCCTTATTCTTATCATTTAAGTTCCCGTTTTATATTTTACTTATTCACAGACAAATGGGAATCTTGAGATACTAGAAATTTGTCATTTGCTTCTTTGAAGCAAAACTAGAGTCCTGTAAAAGTTTCCTCACAGTGCCTGTTGTGGGTCATCTTCTAGATAGATGCTACCTTGTATTCTAGGAAGTTTTGTGTACTTTATAGATCATATACTATAATGAGAAAGGAAGGAAATCTAAGAATACCATAATTTATACTAATAAAAGGGTAATATGCTAATTAGGGCGGACGTCTTCTGGACAAAGCCACAGTGGCTCCCTGAGGCTCAGGCAATCCGCGGTGGCTGCGAGGGCCGAGGCTCAGGCAGTCACAGCGGGCGGCAGTGGTTGCAGCAGAGGCATGATGGGGGTGTCGCTTTCCCGTGATTGGCACAGTCACCTCCCGCAGAGGGAGGCCAGCGGCAGCAGCAGTGAGGGGGTGATGGGGGCAATGCCTTCCCCTGATTGGCCAGTCGCCTCCTCAGTAGGACATCCCCTGAGTGCTTCCAGACTGTGAGAGGGGGCAGGCCAGTCTGAGGGACACACACCGCCCCCCAGTGCATGAATTTTCATGCACCGGGCCTCTAGTGTTTAATAAACACTGGATGCTAAATACACTATTGTATATTTGGAAGAAATTTTTAACCTCACACCGTGTATTCACATTTTGAAGAGGGATTTTTTTCCCCTCCATTGTGTATTTATTTAAAATTCTTTCCTGGTAAACTGATCTTTACTGTGTCATAGATATTAAAAAATGTATTTTTCATTCTAAATTTATTCCTAAATATTGAAATAATTATAATTTGTTAGTGAATTGTATATATTTAAAAAAATAAATAAGCACTTTTTAGCTTTAAATTTTTTCATTTTATTAAAGACAAACTGAAAAAAATAATTGCTTTTCAGATTCTTCCAGATGACCCTGATAAAAAACCACAAGCAAAACAGTTGCAGACTCGGGCAGACTACCTCATCAAATTACTTAGTAGAGATCTTGCAAAAAAAGAAGCTCAAAGACTTTCTGGTGCAGTAAGTTAAAATTCAGATGCTAAAGAGCAGTTTACTTTTAAGACAAGTCTAGCTTACTGATTGCCTTAGACCAGCAACTTTCAACCATTTTCTTCTCATGACAAACATAAACTAAGTAGGGCCCAGTGCACAAATTTGTGCACCTTGAAAGGAACTGTGGGCCGTGAGGCTGCGGTAGGCACAGGGGTGGGTCTCGGCCCATCTTCCATGCCCCCACCTGGCCTCTTCCACCGCGGCCCTCAGTCCCTGTCTGCTGGCAGCCCTGCACCTGCCACCACCACTCCCACACGCTGACAGCACCAGCCCCACTTGCAACCTCTGAAGGCAAGGAGTAATTGGGGCCAGTGCCAGCAGCAGGTGTGAGTGGTAGCTGCTGCCCTGATTGCCCCTCAGGAGCAGGGGGAGGTGGAGAAGCCGTCGGGTGATCAAGGCCAACAGTCGCTGTTCGCACCCACTGATGGCACTGGGCACTGGCAGCAGGTGCAAGCAGCAGCTCAGGTGCAAGTGGGGCTGGCGCTGGCAGCGGGTGTGAGAGGCAGCTGCTGGCTCTGATTTCCCCTCAGGAGCAGGGGGAGGTGGAGAAGCCCTGAGGGGCGATTGGGGCTGGCAGCTGCTGCTCACACCAGCTGACGGCGCCAGCAGTGGGTATGAACGGTGTCTCTGATCCTGGCAGCGGGTGCGAGCAGGGCTGGCGCTGGCAGCAGGTGCAAGCTCTGGGCAGGACTGTGGCGCACGGGAACAAAGAATTTTCAGTAACCACCCGGGGTTTGCCCTGATGACAGCGATCAGTGCCCCGCCTTGTTCTGATGCCCCCCACTCACCTGTTCCACCATCCCGCCGCAGCCGACACCTAACATGTTCCATGCACGCTCCCTGGTGGTCAGCACACGTCATAGTGAATGGTTGTTCAGTTGTTCTGGTTGTTCCGCTATTCGGTCTATTTGCATATTAGACTTTTATTATATAGGACTACTAAAAATTATACTTTGTGCTGATCTGACAAAAAATTAGGAATAATTTTTATTCATTCACACCAGACAGCTGTTGTTGTGCTGGCTGTTGTCATTCTTATATCTGACAATCTAAGGAAAAAGAGGTAAGTGCCCATGACTACATAGTCCAGTATTGCATATTTTAAAAATTCTTGTAGCATACCAGTGTGTCTCTTGCAGCACACCAGTATGCCACTGCACACCGGCTGACAACCGCTGCCCTAGAAAGACATCTGTGGTTAATATGAACTTACAAGTGTATTTTCCCATAATTTAGTAGTGTCACTTGAATATGGTAATATTTTGCCTTAACCTTTTGCACTCGGATGTCAAGTGTGACTCGACACGGTTAGCATCGGTAGCAGCACTTTTTATACTCTTTGAATGTATCAATAATTTGAAATATAAAAAAATCCAAATAAATAAGTTTGTATGAAAAGAAACTCCAGTTTTTTATTCTACTGCCGCGCTTTGTAAAATCTGGGGTATTTAAAAAATTAAATCCCGAGTAGAATAAAGAAATCGAGAAAAAAGCAAGTGAGTGCAAAGGATTAAATTATCTCAGCATTCATGTTAACACTGATGAGTCATGTCTTTCGGAAGTGAGATTACTTTTTTTCTTTAGTATTTAGAGAGGGAGTGGGGGTAACTTGTTTAGAATGGAGTCCTTTTTGAAAGGTCAAGCCTCCATTACTGTGTTATTTGGAGACATTGGAAAGCTTAAGGAGTAGCATTAAAGATCACTGATCTTATTTATGAGGGGCTCCAAAAAAGTAGGAAGAAGACACTAAAGGGTGATTGGAACTGTAGAAATCTTTAAAAATTTACCTATGACTACAATGTCATAATTACATTTGTACCATTAAAAATAATTTCTAATGCTACTCTGGTAGTATTGAATTTAGTTGAAGATAATAACTTAAGGATGGGACAAAACCCTCCTGTTTCTCTCTACTTCATTTTTATTAAGTTGCTAGAAGCGCAGAGTGCGAATCGCGCAGCCCTGCCCACCTGTACGCACCTCACCACTCGCACAGTCTCACCCACCCATGCCAGTCTTTGGTCGTTACAGCATTAGGACCACTGGGTTTTTATAATATAGATATGACGTTTGTTGACTTTCTAAGCTTGGTATATAGCTTTTTACCAACAGGCTAAGGATTGAATCAAACTATTCGTTTCTTTACCTTTTTGATTCAGTATTTAAGAAGCTTTTTTAATAAATGGAATCTGTGGAATTGGTTATAATAAAAATAATTCTTTTTAGGGAGGTTCAAAGAGGAGAAAAGCAAGAGCTAAGAAGAATAAATCAATGAAGTCTATAAAAGTGAAAGAGGAAATAAAGAGTGATTCTTCTCCTCTGCTCTCAGAAAAGTCCGATGAAGATGATAAGGTAAGAATGTGTTTTAGAAAAGCAACCCGTTAAATAGAAAGGAACATGGCATGTTTTGGTATGTTTTACATTTGAAATTTGAACTAAGACCTGAAATTTTATTTTTTAGTACTGAAATTTTCTTTAAAAAGTAGCTTCTTATGCAGTCTCATTTACAGAACAGTATTTCACCCATCCAATAGAAGATCATATATCACTAGAGAGAGAGAGCAAAGGTCCTTCCTTTCAAACATTACCATTTGAGTGAGGTTCTGTCTCCTTCAACTTTATTATGAATTTTGAATGGGACTGGCTTACATTAGTTTTTATAGGAAGGTAAATATTGCATGTGTCATTATTAATAGGATTCTGGATTATTTTTCAGAATCTGCATACATGCAATCGTAGTCATGCAAAGAAAAGAAATTTAATTTTTGTCAAGATTTGGTTAGTAATACATTGGCCATACTTGCACTTTCTAGGATGAGGTCACTTCTTTGAAACATCCAAATAAAAAACTTAAAACAGAAAGAGACAGTGAAGAAAAACCTGAGCCAGATGTTTCTATAAAGAAGGAACCAGAAGAAAAGAGGGAAGCAAAAGAAAAGGAAAATAAAAGAGAACTTAAAAGGGAGATAGAAGAAAAAGAGGATAAGAAAGATATAAAGGAAAAAGATTTTAAAGAAAAGAGAGAAAAGAAAGTAAAAGAAGCTATAGAAGCTATGCAGAAAGAAAAAGACATAAAGGAAGAAAAGGTATGCAAATCATAATGTAAAATTTAGAAAGTTACACAGTCAGCTTATTTATATTTTAGGAGAACAAATTGCCTATCAGCCCATGTTAGTCTCAATAACTGAGTTCAATTCATGTGGGTATCTCATAGAAGAGAAAAATAGGCTTGAATCCTTTTTAAAATTCCTTACCTATAGGGTAACATTACAGAGTAACCTTATTTATTTATGTTTTCTCCAAATAAAATTGGGGAAAGATAAAATAGATAGGGATATTAAAAGTGAATAAACAATTGTTTTTAGAAGTGTTAATCATTTTACCTTTGTTACTGTTGGGTTTTTATTTTTGCTTTTTCTTCAGTTGAGCGAATCCAAATCTGATAGCAAGGAAAGATCCAAGAAATCTTCAGTGTCTGATCCTCTAGTTCATATCACTGCAAGTGGTGAACCAGTTCCCATATCCGAAGAATCCGAAGAGCTAGATCAGAAGACATTCAGCATTGTAAGTAGTATACCAGCAGTCACCAACGGGTGGTCTGAAGACCACTAGTGGTCTTTGAAGTTTGAAAGGTTGGCGACTGCTGTAGTAGACTGGTTATTAGTAATAATCCATATAACATTTAAATTGCAGTTTTATTCTTTGCTGCTTTTAATTTAGAAATGTCATTGAATTTGTTGCTACTGTAATTCAGGTTGTAAAAACAATATGTTTGAAAGGTAATTTAAATTTAGAATCAATTTGGAAAATCTTTAATAAATGAAGAACTCGAAGGAGAGGCATTTAAGGACTACTTTGAATGAACTTCTTTTCTCGAAGGATAGAATTTAAACCATTTAATTTCTGAACCTAATTACTATATGATACTGCTTCTTATCTTTAGTGAAGGAGTACCTAGATTCTTTTTTAGTATTTTAGGAAGTATAATAAAGAAAAAAAGTGAACACTTAAAAATATATACAAAATACAAGCCCTAATGTTTTATTACTAGGTTCAGTAGACAAAAATTGCCCTGTCAGATTGATATAAAGGTTTCTAAAATTTTTTTGCCTATTCCCTGGAACCAAGTGCAGGTTCATAGACTTCACTTGGAGTAACACTGGTCTAAAATATATTGGGTTTTTGTGGGTTTTTTTTTAATTTATTTTTTATTTTTTTTTTATATATTTTATTGATTTTGTACAGAGAGGAAGGGAGAGGGGTAGAGAGTTAGAATCATCAATGAGAGAGAAACATCGATCAGCTGCCTCCTGCACACCCCCACCGGGGATGTGCCCGCAACCCAGGTACATGCCCTTGACCGGAATCGAATCTGGGACCTTTCAGTCCGCAGGCTGATGCTCTATCCACTGAGCCAGACCGGTTTCAGCTAAAATATATTGGTTTTATATGCTACCATGCTTGTCATCATTCTGTGTTTAAGCCTGCTTAGAATGGTTTGTTCCAGTGTAAAAAGTACCATTTTTACAAAAGATAAATAAAATTCAAAGTTATTACTCACACAAAGACTGATAAGGAAAGCCTTGCTTTCCAAAGAGAATCTGAGGGGGAAATCCCTGGCATTTAAGAGCTGTGAGGTGATATTTAATGGTTACTTTAGCATCAAACAGTGCTATATTTACTCATGTAAATATTGAAAGAAGATGTTTGTTGAATTTATGTTTAATACATCTATTTATGTTTTTATTTTCCCCCTTTAAAAGTGTAAAGAAAGAATGAGGCCTGTTAAAGCAGCTTTGAAACAACTTGATAGGCCTGAGAAAGGCCTTTCAGAAAGAGAACAACTAGAGCATACTAGACAATGTTTAATAAAAATTGGTGACCATATCACAGAATGTCTGAAAGAGTATACAAATCCTGAACAAATCAAGCAGTGGAGAAAGTAAGTAATGTACTTTTTAGGAAGTGTTAAATTTGTGGGTATGTAATAATCTATTTGTCTCTTATATTTCAATTTATTCTACTTTTGAAATTTAGTAACAGTAATGTTTAGAGAGGTAACTTGAGGATAATTGTTTTTACTATTTTCCCTTTAAAGCTTTTTTTTATTCATGAGTGATCAATTAATTATGCATCATGATAATCATAGCTGGTATTTCTGCCTTTAAATAAAAAGTAATAAAAGCTGTTTCATTAAAATTTAGATTGCATTTTATTTTATTTTATAAATCTTTACTTGATTTTTAGATTCACTTGTTGATAGATCCGTATTTGTTGTTCATAATTTTTATCTTTACCTTTTTCTTCTTCCTCTTCTTGAAGAAGACCTTTCAGCATTTCATATAATACTGGTTTGGCAGTGATAAACTCCTTTAGCTTTTTCTTATCTGTGAAGCTCTTTATCTGACCTTCAATTCTGAATGATAGCTTTGCTGGGTAGAGTAATCTTGGTTGTAGGTTCTTGCTATTTATCACTTTGAATATTTCTTGCCACTCCCATCTGGCCTGCATAGTTTCTGTTGAGAAATCAGCTGACAATCGTATGGGTGCTCCCTTGTAGGTAACTAACTGTTTTTCTCTTGCTGCTTTTAATATTCTCTCTTTGTCTTTTGCTCTTGGCATTTTAATTATGATGTGTCTTGGTGTGGTCCTCTTTGGATTCCTTTTGTTTGGGGTTCTGTGCGCTTCCTGGACTTGTAAGTATGTTTCTCACCAGGTGGGGGAAGTTTTCTGTCATTATTTCTTCAAATAGGTTTTCAGTATCTTGCTCTCTCTCTTCTTCTGGAACCCCCGTAATTCTGATGTTGGTACGCTTGAAGTTGTCCCAGAGACTCCTTACACTATCTTCATATTTTTGGATTATTTTTGCTTTTCCGGTTGAGTGTTTTTTGCTTCTTTGTATTTCAAATCTTTGACTTGATTCTTGCGGTCCTCTATTCTGCTGTTGGATCTCTGTATATTATTTTTTATTTCAGTAAGTGTATGCTTAATTTCTAGTTGGTTATTTTTCAGATCCTCAAGGGTCTCACTAAATTTATCGGCCTTTTCTAGAAAATTCTTGAAAAACCTTATAACCGTGGTTTTGAACTCTATATCCAGTCGTTTGCTTTCCTCCATTTCTTTCATTTGTGACCTCTTTCTTTGTCTTCGCATTTTGGCTGCTTCCCTGTGTTGATAGAGTGTCCTTGTGTGCTAGGTGTCCTATAGGGCCCAGTGGCTCATCCTCCCTTATTACCTGAGGTGGACACTCTTGGTGCACCCCTTTGTGGGGTGTGTGCACAGTCTTGTTGTAGTTAAGCCTTGATTGTTGTTGGTATCACTGGGAGGAATTGACCTCCAGGCCAATTGGCTGTGAGGATAAGCTGTGTCTACGCTGGGAGAACTTCTGTGCTGGAGACACCCTTATGAGACAAGACTTGCAAAAGCCTCTATGCTCAGCTTGGATGGAGCGGAGTCTCAGGGTGGAGCAGACAGCAATGGTTTCCCGTCAGCCCTGCCCTAAGAGGCCCCTGGGTCTCAGTGTCCCACAGTAATCACTGCAAGGACCTCTGAAAACCACTCTCGAGTTTCTCCCGCTGCCGGACTGTCCAGTTTCTCCCCGAATGAGTCTGGGTCCCCAGATTCTCGCCCGGAACTGGAGTTCAGAGCCGTCGGGAGCTTTTGTCTCCCTCCCGATTGAGAAAGCCAGCTGCGTATTCAGTTGCCAGCCCTCTCCACGCGCGTGCCTCTGTACCTCTGCCTTCTGCAGCTCCTCTGAGTCTCAGTGTGCTTTTCTCTTTCCTTCTAGTTGTAGAATTTCCACTCGGCCAGCCTTCCTGTGGTTCTGAATGATGTCCATTTTGTCTTTTAGTTATAGTTTTGAAATTGTTGTGCGAGGCAGTAGTTTAGGTGTTTACCTATGCCGCCATCCTGGTTTCTCTCTTGCATTTTATTTTTTAAAAATTTTCACAATTCACTAGATTATTCTCAGTAGTATCTTTAGAAATTGGTTTGCCAAACAAATAAATTTATTATTATGTAAGTATACTTAGCAATTTGTCTTTGAGTATGAGTATAACACCTTGTAAAAATTAATATCCTCAAACAATGTAAAATGGAGAATCATCCTTTATTTTAGAAGCAGTAGCAGCACAGTTGATCTTAACATTGTAAAACTGAACTGCTATATTATTATACAAATCACGTAATGATTACCAGAGCCAGATCAGTGTTAAACCAAACTACTGCACAACTTGGGAAAAACATAAAATAAACACAAACAAGTCCCTGATAGTAATACAGCTATACATCAAAACAAAACAACAACAAAAAACCAGTAATATATTTCTGGAGGAGTGATTATGATTACGCTAAAATAAAAAAAATTCTACACTTATTCCTTTTATCCTTAAATTCAACCAGGACCCATTTTAGGGAGAGGAGATAGGAAATTGATCATGTAAATTTTTCTGTCATGTCTAAAGAAACTAAAGCCATGTATGGACAATAATATCCTTAAATCGTGCCTATAATGCCATGGAGTAGTCACTAGAGTTGGCATCAGAAGATCTGCTCAGACCCCACCTTGGCTCATTTGGGGCTTTATGACCTTGAACAATATCTCTGAGCCCCCTGGTATTATCACTGGTGAAATGATAACATCTGTATTTGAAGCTATATATATTTTTTTAATCCTTACCCTAGGATATTTTTCCCATTGATTTCTAGGAAAAGTGGGAGGGAGAGAGGGAGACACACATACATCGATTGGTTGCCTTCCATAGGCACCCCTACCAGAATTGGGGAACCTGCAACCAAGGTATGTGCCCTTGGCCAGAACCAAACCTGACCCTTCGGACCTTGGGCCGACGCTATTAACCACTAAGCAGAACTGGCCAGCCCTGTATTTGAAGCTCTTTTTTTTAAATTTATTTTTATTGACTTCAGAGAGGGAGAGAGAGATAGAAACATCAGTGTTGACAAAGAATCATCAATCGGCTGCCTCCTGCATGCCCCCCTACTGGGGATTGAGCCTGCAACCCAGGCATGTACCCTGACTGGGAATTGAACCACAACCTCATAGCTACACTGGCCAAGCATGAAGCTCTTTATAAATTATAAGGCATTACATATTTTTCACTTATTGAATAATAATAAGAAGATAGGTTGTGAGGAATGGGAGACAGTAATTTTAAAGTACTATATTGATATATTCATATATTCTAGCTTAATCTTTTATTTTTGGTTAGAATATATATACTGACTGGAGCATTAACTCTTTCCTCAAATACCATAAACAATTATTTCATCCTTTTCAACTCATCTTACGATTTCCAAGCTCAGAGCCATAGATCAAGAATACAGTTAAGTTCAATTATATATGTTAGGCTTTCATGGGAATCTATCTTTTTACATTGAAGATCCAAAGTTAAATTTTCTCTGTCGTTGGCTCCCAAACATGTTCTTGATTGTCGCTTAGCTGTGGTAAAATTGGGAAAATAAAGGAAATGGAGTGAATTATTCTTAGAGCTAAATTTCGTTAATTTAAAGAATTATATTAAACGTCTTTCCTACTTTTTAGTGTAAAGGAGCTTGGTTTCCATCTGAAAATATTTCAGTGTACTATATTTTGAAACCTTATAATTAGAGTTCAGATTTTTGAGGTCGTAGAGAGGGAGAAAATCTATTTTGCTTGTTAGAAAGATTAGTAGTAAGTATCTTGTTGAAATTATATAGTGACTAATACAGATATATGCTATTTTAGATTTAGTTTATAAACACAAATGGGGGCAGGGAGAGAAAATCTCTAAAGCAAAAGAGACTAGTAGCCAGGAGACTTATTTCTTTATGTTTGTCTTGACCTCCAAAGGTTTGATTCTTCTTTTTACCCAGTTGAGCAACTTATTTTTGTTTTTCTCCCACTTAGTTCTTACCTGCCTTGACTTCACTTATAATCGATTACATGGGGAAATGTAGTCTAGGCAGCAGTCGCCAACCTTTCAGACCTCACAGACCACCAGTGGTCCACGGACCACCGGTTGGCGACTGCTGGTATAGGGAATGCTTCTCAATTTTTGGACCATTTCTGACATACCCCATTGTCTGTTAAAACTCCATTGGTAAAAGAACTTAGACATTGTGAAAAGGCAAAACAGAACTTTTTAAATATGTTTTGGGGTTATAAACTATATTAATTTGTAAAACTCAGCAAGTGTAAACTTAAAAAATTGTGCATCTTATTCTATGTACATTTTATTTTTAAAAGAAAATAACAGGTATTGACTAGTTAATGTTACACATACTGAAGTATTTAGGGTGAGAAATACCAACACCTCCATTTGTCTTTAAAATGCAAACAAAAATTACAATGATTGCCTGAGAGATGGATGTATGAAATATGTTATAGAGCAAGCATAGTAAAATGTTAATAATAGAATATAGGTAGTAGGTATGTGGGTGATCATTGTAAAATTCTTTCATCTTTGATGTATGTTTGAAAATTTTTCATGAGGTTGAAAAAAATTAAGAAACAAAATAATCTATGCATATGTATTTTGAAAGTGTCCCATTCGTTTAAAATAGCCTGATAATGTTAGTCTTGATACCTTAATATGCTGCAATTTATTTCAGTGCCCCGATTTTACAGGCTATGAAGTATCACTCACTATAAGGAGCAGATTTTGAGAGTATTATGAATATATGTGCCCATTAACTATGAAGACATAGGTGATGGCTCTTTAAATTGCAATGCATTTTTGCAAAATTATAGGCCAAAATATTGATGAAAAAAAGTATCATTGTATGTTGCAGTTAAGCAAAGAACCTTCACAAACTAAATTGATAATACTAATGGTAATTCAACAAAATTTAATAATGGTTATTTAATAAAACACAGAAAGCCACAACTGACTTAACACTGATAAGAATTAGTCTAGAAAAATCACCAGACAGACATTTTTTTTTTTTTTCAGACATTTCTTTATGCACATGTGCTGGGGATAATTCTGTAGTTAATTTATAACTCACAGACTTATATTCCAAAATTTACTAATACATAGCAATTTCTTAGTAGTCTACTAGCCAGCAGCTATTCTTACATATCAATGCTCAAAATCAGAAAGCTGAGAATTACTTATTTTAGTGGAAAGCAAATTAGGAGCCCTGTCTTCTAGCCTTACTTAGCTATATGAGTCATTTAGCCTCATTACCTGATTGGCTTGTTTATTTTTAAAATTGGCTGCTATTTTTACTATGCCTATTTAAAGGTTATTTGTGAAATTAAATAATAGGAAAGAGCTTTGAAAATATAAAAACAGTTTAATATACCTGTCACCAATAGTATCCCATGCAAGGCTTTATAACTTAATGTCTACTTTGTAGTTATAAGTAATAGGTGCTTGATATTTAAAAAATGTGTCAGCCATTTAGAAATCCCCAAATTAAGTGCTTTCATATACTTTCTCATAAAATAGAATGAAAAGTTATTTTCCAGCTAAGAATTTTTGCTTTCTAAGACCATCTTCCTTCAACCAGTGTCATTGGAAGATGGCTTTCTTTTGGGAAGTCATTATTCATACAGAGGATTTTATATATATGTTTTTTTCCTTAAAATTAATTGATTGGCTCGTTAAAGATGTTGATGTTGGCTAATCTGCTAAACTCTATCATTGGCTAATTAGTAATTTCTCTACCCTGTTTATATAAGCAAGTTTCAAGTCATACTTTATAATACCTACTGAAAAATATTTAAGAAAAAAATTGTGAATATGTAAAACCATTACTATTTCAGTGATAGCAGATAGACTTAAGTGTCACTGATTATGAATGACTGTTTAGGAAGCCGTGTTAAGAAGTATTCATAGGCTGCACCTGAATTTATCATGAAGTACTATGATCAGTTACTAATTCTTGCCTTGGGATGGGAAGAGAGGCCTAAAGACTCCATGTTGTCCATATTTTGTAGTGTCTGGTCATGTTATTCTCATGACCATTACATCCTACCTAATAAAATAGTGATATGCAAATTGACCACACCTTCGCTACGCCAAAAACCACGCCCACCAGCCAATCAGGGCGAGTATGCAAATTACCCAACAAAGATGGTGGCTAATTTGCATACGCTGAGGGAGGGAGGAGTGAAGACTGAAGACAACTTAGAAGGAAGAGGGAGGAAAAGCGGAAAGCAAGATGGCTGCCAGAGGGAAAGCCCGGGCGGGGCGGAGCGGGGTGGAGCTGGGCGGGCGGCAGTGGCGAGTGGATGCAGGCGCGGCGGCCACAAAGGTGGCGGCAGCGGCAGCGTACGCGGCCCCAACGGCCGCTTGCAGGATTCTTCCTGCAAATGGGCTACTAGTTACAATTATAAAATGACAGTTGTTTTCTAAAGTATAACTGCCGGGCAGAACTGTTAGGGCCCTTTTTTCACAAGTGATATTATCTGATGGTATAATTGTTCAGACTGGGAACATAGCTTGTTCCTTTTATAACTAATCTGAATAACATGAGTCCTTTCCTGATTTGTAAATTTGCATCTCTGGTTTCAAATTAGGATTGATTAGTGCTTTTCACTCCAAAAATTATAAAATGAAGGGATTTGGAAGAGAAATCAAACTTAATGTTTAGGTTCATTTAGCATTTTATCCATATATGAAGTTTTGAAAAACACTAGAAATAATCTTCTTAGGCTTTATTACATAGAGGGCAAAGTATGTGTGTTTGTGTGTTTTGGGGATTATGAAAAAGCTAAATATTTTTCACCAGACTAATTTGCCTTTTTTTCTTCTAGAAACCTGTGGATTTTCGTATCTAAGTTTACTGAGTTTGATGCAAGAAAATTACATAAGTTATATAAGCATGCTATTAAAAAACGGCAGGAATCTCAGGTAAAGTAACACATCATTTTTTTTCCCTTATTTATGTTACTAAAACTGAGACATTCTTCCTTAGAGAAGAATTTAGTTAATAAATGTAGAAGGAATGAATGAAATAGAAAATTACCACTAGAGTACCACATTAAGAACTTTTGCAGGTAAGAGCTTCTGAAGGAAGCTAAAATTAGTGAACAAGAAATGAGATATTAGCATAGTCTAAAAGTATCTCCTCTAAGATGTTTATTAATTACAAAAAGAAAGAATAACATTTAGAAAAGAAACCTGCCTGACACCACTGTAAATAAGCGATTAAAATCACCAGTGAAATAAGACATACTAACATCATGAACCACCTGAGTATGATGCACTGAGAAAGGTACATCACTTCTGTGGTTTGCATAACCTCAATCTAATCATAAGAAAATTCCAGAAAAATGGCAAGTAAGAGATATTCCACACAGTAACTATAGTACTCTTCAAAAGTGTCAAGGTCATGGAAGACAAGAAAAAACAACGGAGCTGTCCCACATTGAAGGAAAATAAGTTAGACATAAAACCTAAGTGTTATATGAAGTTCCAGATTGGATCCTGGAGTGGAAAAAAGATCTTAGTGGAAAAATGTAAAATCTGAATGAAGTATGTAGTTCAGTTAATAGTGTTGTACCAATGTTAACTACTTAGTTTTGATCATTATGCCATGGTTATATAAGATACTAACATTAGGAGCAGCTGTAAGAAAGACCTATGGGAAAGTCAAATTTTGTAATGTCATGTGACAAATAGTTTATGATTTTTTAAAAAGATACCTGCAAATGCTACATATATACATTCTAGTATCTTATGTAAGGGCTTCTTTCAGCCTCGAGGTTTTCTTTTTAGGGCCCCCCACCCATTTTTGTAATAGTTTATTATACCACTTAAAAGATTCTTACATGTGTGCATTTATTTTAGCAAAATAATGACCAGAACAGCAACGTGAATATTCAAGTGGTTAGAAATCCAGGTAAGTCAGTCTTACTAATTATTTTAAAAAGCACATTTTAAAATTGTTTTCCTTTTTGGGGTTTTAGATAATACATACCCACATCATTATATTGAATCTATTATCTTAATCTGTTTTTGCTTATTGTTAACCTTTCCATAAGTCACCTTTTACCAGTTTATAGAAACTGTAGGTAATTGTTAAAATACAATAAATTATTAAAATGATAATAAATGAATTTAGAATGCAGTAATGCATTTTTTTCTACACAAGAATCACAAAAGTATAGTCTGTCTCAGAAGGAAATGGGCCTTATATGTTTCAGTTGTGATTTTTCACATTTCGGAATAAAGTGACCCCTTTTGTAACTCTTAGTACTGTTTTAATAGACCATTTCTAAATGCTTTAACTACCTGTATTTGGGAACTGATTTTGTTTAGCTGGAGTTAAGACAGAAATTCTTATAATGTAGCAGCAAAGTTAAATTCATTAACAAAAGTTGAGTTTTTTAATTTAACAGATGTGGAAAGATTAAAAGAGAATACAAATCACGATGATAGCAGCAGAGACAGTTATTCTTCTGATAGACACTTATCTCAGTATCATGATCATCATAAAGACCGACATCAGGGAGATTCTTACAAAAAGAGTGACTCTAGGAAAAGGCCCTATTCTTCTTTTAGTAATGGAAAAGATCATCGTGATTGGGATCACTACAAGCAAGACAGCAGGTAAACCTGACAGTCAGTTCTTAAAGTTTGCTTATTCGTGTCTTTCTGTTTTTTACTTTATTTACTATATTTGACCTTATTATCACTTCAAACATCAAATAATCAAACAAGCCTTATGTGAAATAAAGGTGCTTATTTATAAATAAGAAAAATATGAACTCTAATTCTTTTTGTTAATATTAAGAACTGGGTTTTTCTATAAAATGTTTTTTTAAATTATAAGTTTAAGTATAGGGAGGAACTGATTAACAAAAACAGATCCAGAGACGGAGAAGCATCAATCAGACCGTCATACCTCAGAGGGAAGGTAGGGGAGGGGGAGGGTAAGAGGGAGAGATCAACCAAAGGACTTGTATGCATGTATATAAGTCTAACCAATGACACAGACAACAGGGGGGTGAGGGCATGAGTGGGGGGCTGGGGGGGGGGGTAATGGGGGGTAGGGACACATATGTAATACCTTAATAAAGACAAAAAATAAAAATTAAAAAAGCATAGGGAGTTCTATAATTATGTCGCAGGATTCGTTGTTGGTTTTAGAGAATATTGGCTTAAAAACTCTTCAAAGTATAATTCTATATAATAGGCTAATATGAAAATTGTTCCTTCGATTGGGAGTTCGACCATGGGGCGGGGCCAGCCGGCCAAATGCCTACACCCCTCCCCCCAGCCAGCTTGACCCGATCGGCCCTGATCGGGGAGGGCCAGCCAGACCCCACCCATGCACGAATTTGTGCACCGGGCCTGTAGTCTATATATTTAAAAGCCTAAGCGACCGTTACGACAGAACGACCAGTCAACCAGTCACTATGACGCACATTGACCACCAGGGAGCAGACACACAACATGGTGGTCAGTGCGCTCCCACAGCCAACCTCCCCTGGTCCCTCACCGCCGCTGGCTGGCCAACCTCCTGCGGTCCCTTCCCCCCCTCCCCCCCCCCCAAGCCCCCCGCTGGCACACCCTGATTGGCCCGGCCTTGATCAGGACTGGGTGAGACAGCCCTGATCAGCCCTGATTACCAGCCAAGTTTAGGGACCCCACCCTTGCATAAATTTGTGCACCAGGCCTCTAGTAAGGTAAAATAAAAGCTTGATGGAATATGGCTGAAATTTGTTGGAGGGAGTTCTTTATTACACTCTATTTAAAACTCATGGGGAAAATTTTTATTTGAAAACACCTTATTGCAGTTAAATTTAATCACAGCATCTGAGATAGTCCTGAAATCAGGATGTTTTATTTGTGGACTAGAGGCCGATGCACAAAAATTCGTGCAAGAGTAGGCCTTCCTTCCCCCAGCTGCCAGCACCGACTTCCCTCTGGCAGCCAGTATCTGGGCTTTGCTCCAGCCGCCACCTGCAGGCACCCGGGACCCGGGCTGCTTCACTCCAGCCACCGCTGGCAGGCACCCAGGATCCAGGCTTCACTCCGGCCCCGACCTTGTCTGGATGGACGTTTGGTCTAATTAGCATATTACCCATTATTATAGACTAGAGGCCCGGTGCACGAAATTCATGCACTCGGGGAGAGGAGGTCCCTCAGCCTGGCCTGCCCCTCTCGCAGTCTGGGAGCCTTTGAGGGATGTCCAACTGACGGCTTAGGCCCGCTCCTGGTGGTGAGCAGGCCTAAGCCATCAGTCGGACATCCTTAGTGCTAACATGGAAGCAGGAGAGGCTCCTGCTATCGCCGCTGTGCTCGCCAGACGTGAGCCCAGCTTCTGGCTGAGCGGCGCTCCCCCTGTGGGAGCGCACTGACCACCACGGGGCAGCTCTTGTGTTGAGTGTGTACCCCCTGGTGGTCAGTGCATGTCATAGCGAGTGGTTGCACGGCCTTAGCATATTTCGCTTTGATTAGTTGAACGGCCAACTGGACACTTAGCATATTATGCTTTTATTATATAGGATTATATAGGATTTTTTGTTTTTTTTTTTAAAGCCTTTAAACAACCTGACTATAATGACAACATAATATGTTTTGTTCCTTTATTAATAAAAGAATATTTTTACTAGTTAGTAATTATTACTAGAAGCAAAATAAAAATGAATAAAAGTAAAGATGAGAAAGAAGTCAGTAGATTTTCTTTGTATTTTAACTGTGCTCAATGCAATAATTTCTTCTCTCTGAGAAGCACAGTCACATTATAAATGCATAATTGTAGAATAGCTCTTAAACTTAGAAAAGGGCATAAAATGAAAAGACCACATTTATAGTAGTAAATATTTATAACTTCACAGACTTATAGAAATAATTTATATTATCTATATACTAGAGGCCTGGTGCACGAATTCGTGCACAGGTGGGGTCCATCGGCCTGGCCAGCGATCAGAGTGATCAGAGCAGGCCTGCTGGGGGGAGAGGGGGACAGCGGGAGGTTGGCTGTGGGAGTGCACTGACCACCAGGGGGCAGCTCCTGCATCAAGCATCTGCCCGTTGGTGGTCAGTGCAGGTCATAGCTACCATCCAGTTGTAACACTCACTTAGGCTTTTACATATATAAATATAAAGAGGTAATATGCAAATTAGGCTGGGACTCCTTAACGGGTCACAACCAGACAGGAGGAGGTTGCGCGTGCAGGTGGGGCCCAGAGCGGAGACTGAGACAGAGGCAGGGGGGCCGGGGGATGCTGCGAGTCAGACATCAGCAAACCAGTGAAAATTCTCTTTTACAAGTTATTTCATAGACTTCATTTTAGAGGTTTTTATTTTTTTCTGCTGCATTGGTTCTCAACCTTTCTAATGCCGCGACGCTTTAATACAGTTCCTCATGTTGTGGTGACCCCCAACCATAAAATTATTTTCATTGCTACTTCATAACTGTAATTTTGCTACGGTTAATTAATCGTAAATATCTGTTTTCATAATGTAAATATCTGTGTTTTCCAGTGGTCTTAGGCTCTACAGTAGCGGTTCTCAACCTATGGGTCGCGACCCACAGGTTGAGAACCGCTAGCAGGGTCGCCTAAGACCATCAGAAAACACAGATATTTACATTACAATTCATAACAGTAGCAAAATTACAGTTATGAAGTAGCAACGAAAATAATTTTATGGTTGGGGGTCACCACAACATGAGGAACTGTATTAAAGGGTCGCAGCATTAGGAAGGTTGAGAACCACTGGCTTAGAGGCTCATATAAAAAGGTTCTGATTTCAAGTGTATTCTAGATAGTTGTATTTATCTTAATTCTAGCTTCCAGATAATTAAGATGCATTAATACAAATGATGCATAAAATAAAAAGTACCAAACATCATAAAATGGGCATGTGAAATTAGATGCTCTCTGAGGTGGTCTGTATGGTTCACTTTAGTTTTATGAATCAAATAGTTTTTCAAAAGCACACAGTTATTTCCAGTGACTTTTAAGTAATGAAACACTGAACTTTTATACAATTAAAAGTATACTTTAAAGTATTTTGTTTTATTTTTAATAAGATGTTATTCATTTGGAAACATTTAATTTGTATTATTAATTTAAATAATATTTCTAATTTCTCTTTTGTTAGATACTACAGTGATAGAGAGAAACACAGAAAACTGGATGATCACAGAAGCAGAGATCACAGGTCAAATTTGGAAGGAAGTTTAAAAGATAGATCTCATTCAGATCATCGGTTACATTCAGATCATCGGTTACATTCAGATCATCGGTCAAGTTCTGAATATACACATCATAAATCTTCCAGGGATTATAGGTATCACTCAGATTGGCAAATGGACCACAGAGCTTCCAGTAGTGGGCCTAGATCACCACTAGATCAGAGGTCTCCTTATGGCTCCAGATCTCCATTTGAACATTCAATTGAACACAAAAATACACCTGAGCATACCTGGAGTAATCGGAAAACATAACAAAAACTGATATTTTGACGTTCTGGACTTTTCTTTTAGCCATATATCATAAACCAACACAGTAATTGCCTTACATGACTTGAAAGATATAAACAGATCTTCTATCAGTAGCAGTATTGTTACTTCTTTCCAGGATGCAAGGTCTATTATCCCAACAGAAGAGAAAATATTTTTATATTTAAGGATTATGCTGCACTGTGCTACAAATATTGTAGTACTTTTTTTTTTTCTTTTTTAAAGAAATGGAAAATGTTTACTCTTACAGGGACCTCAACACTGCCCTTCCATATAGGCTGGATAAACTGTTTTTAAGTCAGTGATTTTAGACTGACCTCCATTTAAATTATGTTTGTATATGAACTTTACTCTGACCTGTGATCATGTTTCAGGAAGGAATGAAAGAGAGTTCTTTTCTTAATAAAGAAAAAACACTCAAGGATTTTGTTCACTTTCCAAAGCTACTTGTTTACATTGTACACTGCGACCACCTTGCCGCTTTTCATCACAAGCTTGAATATTTAAATTCTGTACTTATATCTGTAAAATAGCCAGGAACTTCCTGTTTGTGATCTATTACTATGCCTTTTTACATACACAAAAAAAATTGACTGTAAATTATTGTAAATAGATTAAATGAGCTTTCCTTACTTACTTCCCTTTCTCAGGCTTTTTTTGACTGTTCCTTTCCCTACCAACTCAGGCCTTCTTATTGTTTAAAAAAAAAATCAGTGTAACAACACTTTTTAATGATTTGTCTTGATGGAATCATTGTTTAGAATGTAAAAAATGGGGAAAGGGGCTAATTAATTCCATTAGTCCTCTTTTTATATTGACTATTTTATTAGATACATGTTATTTCTTTCCTTTTACTTTTTTATTTTATTTTATTTTTTGGTCAATAGTGTGTATGTAGTAGCAAAATGGTGAGATAATACGTAAAATCTAAACTGCATGCTCTGGAAACATTTTCAGATGCATTTGGTTTAAAAAGGGGTAAGTGTATGAACACTTTCAGAATTCAAAATAGCCAAAAGTTACTGTAAATCCATTTGTTTTCCCTTTTCATGTGGGCAATAATGTCAAATGTGCTATGCAGCCAGGTAACATTTTAGATAAACTTGATTGACTTTTATAATATAACTGTTACAATGCACACTGATTGTATATAAAAACCTTATATATGACAAATTAAATTTAAGAAAAAGGATATGTGGGCTCCTGTAATTTTCTGCTGCATTTTTATTCCCTCTCTTAAGAAAAAAGGCACTTAACTTTTTTTCTTTTTAAGTAGTAACATTTAGCTGCCAGAAAATGGATATTTTGGTAAGCAGTTGGATATAGTTAATGTGTAGCACTACAACTAAATCTATTTTGAAGACCATATGAATCTATGACGTAAAATTTAGGTCATAGGAATTTTTGTTGGCCTCTTTTTGGTTTTCTGCAGATATTATTTCAAAATGCCTTATATTTATTCACAGATTTTTATTTTGTTATATTCAATGGGAATTTTTGACGTGTGTAGCATACATTTTTGGATGTGTGCTGTAATGTAACAAATTTGAATCTTAACTTTGACAAATATATTGATATATTCCAATAATATTCTTAAGTGTGTCCCTGTTGATTTAGCTGTGGGAGCAATCTACAGAAATTTGTTCATAGATGTATTTTTAAAATATTTTCTGTTTATCTAATTAGGTCTAAAATTTACACTAAGGGTACAAAATAAAGCTTGCTTTCTATTTTTTGTTGTTGTTTTTTTAAGCAGTGATTCTTCTTTTAGTTACTCTGAAGAATGATGGTCTTTTTTTTCCTTTTATATCACATAACATGGGGAATAATTCAGTTTTTAAATATCTCATTTATAATCAGTATAAAAGTGATAAAACAGTTCAGTACTGGTACACATTTTTTAAGATTTTTCACTGTATAAGTGATTATTTATTCCACAAGATAGCAGTGAATAAAAAAATGTAATGCTTAATGAGGTCATAATACAGAAAACAAATCAGGGTTGACATTTTTAAATCATCACTTTGTAGTTGGGACATTTGGATTAGATCCTATTGTGCAAATTTCATAAAAGAACAGTATTGCATTTTTTGAGACAATGGAATGGATTCTTTACAATTCTACATTTAGTTGGATATTTCAGTCAACTAATTAGTGGAGTTGAATGAAAAATCTAAAACTATGTAGCATTTATTAATTGATGGAAAATATGTTCATTTGTAAGAAGTAATTACATAGAAGAGGAATAAGCCATAAATTTATTAAAACAATGGGGAAGAACATTAGTACATAGATATAATAGGGAACATTCTCTATAAAATATGCTTATTTTTGTCTTACATGCTCATTCTGCTTTGCATTTTAATCTATTTGTGTTTAATTTTTTAAGGATAAGAGATTATGCATAGTACTGTACCAATTAACCTTACACTTTAATAATTTACAATAAATGATTCTTATGAAAAGCAATGGCCTGTTTGCTTATAAAGAAAATATTTTTGTTTAGGATATGTTAGAAAATAATTTGCAGACTGGAAAGCTGTGGAAAATGAGTGTGAATGATTCGTTCATTATTTTCAGAGTGAGTGGTTTAAAATTAGAACCTTTACAGTTGTTGTAGGTTACATATGATAACTTTCTGGTTGTAATCTTTTTGTGGTTAAATAATGAAAGGGTTGTGTAGATTTTATACTGATTTACACAGTTTACTTTCTTGAGATTTATCACTAGGGCCCAGCTGGCATGGTGCAGTGGTTGTTTGTCGACCTATGAACGAGATCAGGTTCAATTCCAATCAATGATTCTCTTATTATTGATGTTTTTCTCTCTCCCTCTCCCTTCCTCTCTGAAAACAATTAAAAAATATATATTTTTTAAAAAAGAGTATACACTAGAGATAAACGTCATAATTCTTATATGTGCACTATATGACTTTTTTACTAGAAAATGATCTTTGGACCATAAATGTCATAGATTTATAATTCAAACTATCAAGACTCAAAGTAGAGTGAGCGACATGGCATTGGAGCCACCTGAGTCTAAAGGCCTCCTTGTTTAACAATGAATTCTTGGTTAACTTTACCATGGCAACTGTAATTAAATATCATCTGTTTGATTGAGTTAGCCTGTTCGTTCAGCCTTAAAACAAATGTTATTCACCTGAGGCCTCCCATAATCCCCAGATAAGCTTACGTCGGACGTGGCCCCACCACGGACCCAGTCTGACTCCAGCTGGGTTCCAGATCTGGTGGGGAAAAAGAAATGCTCAGATAAAGTCTGAAAGCTCTTCATGCAAAAGTGCAGAGCTAGGGTCCAGGATTGGAGAGGGACTTACCCACCAACCACCTCTAGAAACAGCAAGCTCATGGAACTGAACAGGTACACTTGCTTGGTTGCTCATTGCTCCTGGGACCGTGGTGGGATGTCTCCTTTGGTTTCCTCTTCTGACAACAGAACTGTTCAAAGGTAAGTGGAGGCTTGTTAATTTTAAGTTTATTTCAGTAAAAGTATATTTAAATATATTTGGCCCTCAGCGCCAAACTGAAAGTGGTTAGGAGTGCTCACATCCCTGTCATTTTATATTCTTTATTTTGCTTTTTCTTCCAGCACTTACCAGTACTTGTCTTTATATATATTTTATCACTTGTCATTGAGTGCCTCCTCACTAGAATGTAAGTTCCATTAGGGCAGAAACTTTATTTTCTTCACTGCTGTATCCCCAGCATGTGAAACAGTACCCCAGAACAATTGTATTTTTTCATTATTTTCTGGTATTTTTCCAAGAAATGCCATGCCTCATTACTGACTTTTTTTTTCTTGCCACTGTTACCTGGTTTGTTAGTTTTATTGGAAACTTTTATATGCTTTATCAGTATCTCTGTTACTCGAATCTGTGTACTACCTTCCAGTTTTAAACTTGATTAATAAGAATCACCTGAAGTGTTGAGAAATACAAAAACACCGAGGTCTCATTTCTAGGAATTAAAATAGAAGAGAGCCCAGCTGGCATCAATGGTTGAGCCTCATCCTATCTGAAGTGAATAAAAAGTATTTAAAAAATAAAATTGGCAGAGAAAGGCCCCAACTAATATGGTTTTAGGGGTTTTACTATTTATTTCATTGACTTGAATAATAGATTAATTACACTTTAATAGGTAGATAATACACATAAATTAAAATTTGATTTCTGTTATTTATGGCTACTTAGGAAGTATGATTCTTTGAATAGATATTAAGAGATGTATGTATGGAATAAGAAAATCATTTTGGTTTGTCTATATTATTTCTTAATCCTTTGAAAGAAAATATGTTTTTATTTTTAAACTGGTATTCTTTTAGATCAAATTTAGGTTCACCCCACAATGTATTCCTCATTCCCCTCCCCCACTTACAACACCCCTCCCCCACCACCACCACAGTGGTGCATTTATTACAATCGAAGCTGTATAGACACATCATGATCACCCAAAAGTCCATAGTTCACATTAGAATTCACTCTTGGTGTTTTACATTCTATGGGGTTGGACAGATGTATGATGGACATGTATCCACCATTGTAGCATCATACACAATAGTTTCACTGCCCTAAAACCCTCTGTGTTCTTTTCATCCTTCCCTCCCTCCAACCCTTGACAACTCCTAATCTTTTTACTGTCTCCTTAGTTTTGCCTTTTCCAGAAAGGCACATAGCTGGAATCATACAGTTTGTAGCCTTTGTTCACTTAGTAATATGCATGTAAGTTTCCGCTATGTCAGCCAGGAAAAGAAAATAGCATGATACACTATCTTTCCCTACTTGTAAAGACATTATAATGCAAAAGAAATACGTTGCATTTCAATGCTTTTAAATTGAAATAGAAAAAAAAAATCCCCTCTCACTGGTAACTGCTTTTTTCTTTTTTTCCCATTTAAAACTTTTAAATAGATTTTTTAAAAAGGTCATTTTACATAAGGTAAATTCCTCATTTTTAGGTATCCAGTATGAGGAACTTAGACATATTATACTATGGGTGCAACCACCAACATATTCAAGATAGTTCCATCCTAGCCCCTGGCAACCACTGATTTTACCCTAGTGTTTTACTTTTTTCGTAATGTCATGGATGGAATCATACAGGATTTAGTATTTTGAGCCTTTCTTTCACTTAGCATAATGTTTTAAAAATACATGTTTTTGCATTTATCAATAGTTCACTTCTTTTTATTTCTGAGTAGGAGTCTTTGTTCAGGGTGTACTACAATTTGTTTATCCATTTACCAACTCAGTTTCTAGGCTTTTGGCTATTATGAATAAGGATGCAATAACATTTGTGTATAGGTCTCTGGATAGACATATTTAATTTTTTTTTGGTAAATACCTTGTAGTTGGAAGCTGGGATGATAAAGTGTATTTTTTTTTTTTTTTTTTACTTTATAAGGACTACTAAACTATTTTTTCAAAGTGGATTACATTCCCACCAGCCA
This sequence comes from Cnephaeus nilssonii, assembly GCF_951640355.1. Lineage (NCBI taxonomy): Eukaryota > Metazoa > Chordata > Mammalia > Chiroptera > Vespertilionidae > Cnephaeus > Cnephaeus nilssonii. Next base: position 59,038,514 of record NC_137073.1, read on the forward strand.
CAGATGGGAGTTCTTATTACTCTGATGCCATGTGAACATTTTGTATTGAAGGTTTTTGTGTGTGTGTGTGTGTGTGTGTGTGTGTGTTTTTCATTTTAGCCATTCTGCTGGGTGTTTAGTGGTAACTTAATTTGCCTTTTCCTACTGACTAATGATATTCAACATTTTTAATGTGTTTATTTGCCAGTGTTATCTCTGATTTTAATATTTTGGCAAATGTGTTTATTTGCCATTGTTCTCTCTTTGATTTTAATATTTTGGCAAATCTCTACTCGAGCATGTACAACTGGCTATAAATAAGTTTGAGGGTCTTTGCAAAAAAGAGAAATGAACCTGCTCTCTGACACCATACACCATTCATTAATTTCAGAAAGGAAGGGAGAGGGAGATAGAAACATCAATGCTGACAGAGAATCATTGATCAGCTGCCTCCTGCATGCCCCTACTGGGGCACGAACTCACAACCCAGGCATGTGCTCTGACCTGGAATCAAACTGTGATCTCTTGGTTCATAGGTTGAGAACCACTGAGCCACACCAGCCGGATGAAATACAGAAATTTTTTTATAAAGTCCAGTTTATCCATCATTTTTTCATTTTGTGTGTGTGTAGAATATCTTTGTCTAACTTGAGGTCACAAAGATTTTTCTGTTTTTTTCTACTAGTAGAAGAATTACACTTTTCGGAATTGCATTTAAGTCTATGATTTTAGTATATAGTGTAAAGTATATATCCAAGTTGTGTGTGGGGTTGTGTTTGGATTTTGTTTTTTGAATATGTATATCCATTTTTTCCAGCACCATTTGTTGAAAAGACTATCTTTTCCACTGAATTTTCTTTTTGCCTTATTGAAAATCAGTTCAGATTATGTGTTGGGTCTGTTTCTGAGCTCCCTGTTCTGTTCTATTAATTTGTATTTCTGTCCTTATGCCAGTACTACACTATCTAAATTTTGTTCTTTTTCAAAATTGTTTTGGTCTCCTAAATTCCTTTGCTTTTCCACAGACATTTTAGGATCAACTTGTCAATTTCTACCAAAAAGCCTGCTGGGATTTTGATTGAGGTTTTATTGAATCTATAATCAATTTGGAGAATATTGACAATTTAACAATATCGAGACTTCTGACTATGGACACAGTTGTTTAGATCTTTAATTTCTCTCATCACTGTGTTGTGTGTTTTTTCCGTGTACAAATCTTGCACAATTTATTGTTAAATTTACCCCTTAGTAGTTCATATTTTTCTGCTATTATAAATTACTTTTTAATTTCAATTTTTAAGTGGTCACTGATATTTATATTTGATCATTATTCTTTTGACCTTGCTATTTCACTAATGTTCTAATAGTTGGTTCCAGATTCTTTGAGATTTTCTACATAAATTATCATATCTTCTATGAAAAGAAAATTGTATCTTCACAATCCTTATGCCTTTTCTTCTCTCTTTAATGTACTTTCTATGACCTCTAGTATGTTGGTAAGAATGGGCGTCTTGACTATTCCTGTATGGGTTTGAAGGAGGTAAGAATTCAGTCTTTGACCATTGGGTATGCTATGTGGGTTTTCTTGTAGATGACCTTTATCTTATTTAGGAATTTCCCTTCTAATCTCAGTTTTCTGAGAATTAAGGAAAAATGAGGAGAGGTTTAGCGAAGACTACCAGTGACTGCCGCTGCCAGAATGCGTGGTCAGATTCCTTTCTCTTCTCTTTGGGCCTCTCACATCTTTGCTCCATCACAATGGACCCTTTATACATAGGATATCTTTTGAAACTGTCACCTCCTCTCTCACTTCAAGAATTCAGAGGGTTCCAACGTATTTTTCTTACTTTAATTCTAACCACTAAAGTCACGAAACATCAATATCAATAGAAAAAAAATGCTTGCCGAAACCGGTTTGGCTCAGTGGATAGAGCGTCGGCCTGCGGACTCAAGGGTCCCAGGTTCGATTCCGGTCAAGGGCATGTACCTTGGTTGTGGGCACATCCCCAGTAGGGGGTGTGCAAGAGGCAGCTCATCGATGTTTCTCTCTCATCGATGTTTCTAACTCTCTATCCCTCTCTCTTCCTCTCTGTAAAAAATCAATAAAATATATTTTTTTAAAAAAAGAAAAAAAATGCTTGAAAAAGGAGATTGGTATTTTAATTTAACTAATATTAATTGTTTTTATTTGAATTGATGATTGATGACATAATGAATAGATGCTAAGATTTTAATATTTTGGCAAATCTCTACTCGAGCATGTACAACTGGCTATAAATAAGTTTGAGGGTCTCTGCAAAAAAGAGAAACAAACCTGCTCTCTGACACCATACACAAAATTTAACACAAAATGAATGAAAGTCTTGAATATAAGACCCGAGACAATAAAATACATAGATGAAAACATAGGCCCTAAACTTAAAGATCTTGATCTCAGAGGATTTTGTGTGAACTGGACCCCAAAAGAAAAATAACTGAATGGGACTACATCAAACTAAAAAGCTTCTGCACAGCAAAAGAAACAATCAACAAAATAAAAAGGCAACCAACAAATGGGAGAAAATATTTGCAAATGATACCTCCAATAAAGAGCTAATATCCCACATATATGAATAACTCAAAAACAATAAAATCTGATTAAAAATGGGCAGAAGATCTGAATAGACAGGTTTCCAAGAAATACATGCTGACAAAAGGAGGTTCCCTGGCAATGATATGCATAATACAGCTGAGCCACTCCCATATCTTGTCTCTTAAACCTGCTCTCCAATCACAGGGAAGACTTCTTATGGCCAAGCTTGTTCTTTGTGTTTGAATTAGGGTTTCCCAGAGAAACATTATGCATACAGAATATCTACCTATCTATCTGAGATTTTAAGGCATTGGCTCACAAGATTGTAGGATAAGAGAGAAGGAAGTTTAATCAAGATGAAAAAGGGAAATATTTCTCTTGGAGAATGGGAAAGAAAATATTTTAGAAGATATAGTATGTGATGGTATGCTATGATTAAGTAAAAATGACCAAGATACTCCAACAAGTGATTCCCTGTGACTCTCTTCTGTATCCTCCAAGTAGGCAAATTGGCTTATCTTTCAACTCTATAAAGTTGGTTGCTATTATTGAGCACCTTTTCTATGTGTTTTTACAGTTTTACACGGCACCTGTGAAGCCAGTATTTTGACCATTTTACTGTGGAAACTGACCAAGAGGAGTTAATTCTCCCAAGATCACAGCTAGTGATAAAATTCAGATATAGTTCTTTCAAATTTCTGTATCTACTGCTCTTTATGCTATATAATGCTTTCTGCATTATGAACATCCTAGTTACTAATAGCAGCAGAGCCTTGGTGTCCCTGAGCACAGAGGTGGGAAAAGAGAGAATGTTGTTGGGAGACATTATACAGGTAAACCTTCACCACCGTTGCACTGAGAGCAATCTACAGGCCAATTTTCTCCACTGAAAAAAGTGTGTCACTTCTCTGGACTCTGTAGTACTGTCTGGATGTCTCTGATAAGCAAAAATCTTTTGTGCTTGGTCAATGCCAAGTTATAATTATTAAAGGTGAACAAGCTGATTTTTTGATCCATTGCAAAATTCTAATTTCCAAAATCCTTTCATAATTACTTGTGAGAATGTGTGAGATGTAGTCATCTCTATAACATAGTGCAACAAAAGGAAGTAGAATTCCTGTGTTTCTAAGATGCCACATGTCCAAATTTGTAAGTCATATGTTCCAACCATTTGAACCACCGGAGGGCAGTATAAACCTACTCATTAAACTAAAACACAGAAAAGCTGTTACTTCTTGGCAGGTGTTCTGAAAACTTTTTGCTCTCAGACTTAGAAAAGTAATTTCAAAATTATAAATTTTCCTCCAACAGTTTAATTTGATTTCCAAAAATTTTCGAAATAAGTAGGTAATTTTTATATGTTATAACAAATTTTTTTTTTATTATAGCCAAATCTAAATACCATGGCAACTTGATACTCATTACCATCCATTTAAAAATTATATGGTGGGTGCAGGAGAGGGAGTGCCCCAAGGGACCTGTGCTTCTGTGGGTGGTGCCCCTCTAGCCCCACCCTGCGTGGCCTCTCCTTGTATTTTGATTGATTGATTGATTGGTGTGTTTGTGGGGGGGGGGGGCAGGGGGGAGGAAGAGAAGAGAAAGAGAAACATTGACTTGTTGTTCCACTTGTTTATGCACTTAATTGGTTTATTTATTTTTTTATTTTATTTTTTGTTGTTGGCACTATTACAGATGTCCCCATTTTGCCCTCCTTTGCCTACCACCACCCAGCCCCCACCCCTCCTTCCCTCTGGCCATCACCACACTGTTGTCTGTGTGTATGCGTTATGCATATATGTTCTTTGGCTAATTCCTTCATTTTCTTTCATCCAGTCCCCCCTCCCCATTCCCTTCTGATAGCTGTCAGTCTGTTCCATGCATCCATGCCTCTGTTTCTATTTAGTTTGTCAGTATATTTTGTTCATTAGATTCCACAAATAAATGAGATCATACGGTATTTGTCTTTCTCTGACTGGCTATTTCACTTAGTAATCTCCAGGTTCATCCACGCTGTCCCAAAGAATGAGATTTCCTTCCTTTTTATGGCCATGTAGTAATCCACTGCATAAGCAACTTTCCTTTCCAAAGCCAGTTTACCGTGGGATGTTAGCAGCAGAGCCATTTACTTACACGTTATTTCTTCACAGAACATGAAAAAATCAGTCATCACCACAACTTAATTATTATTAATAATTTTCACAATTTCATTCAGTGCTGAATCAGGATTGAATGTTATATTTTCTACATAACCGTTCTCTGTGAATAAGGCAGCGTGTATGTACATTAGCGCTAACTTATAAATTACTTGCAGTGTCTGTCTCTTCCTTCCTGCATATCAGCTGCAGTGTTTTAAGACACACATTTATAGTCTAGAACAGGGATCAGCAAATTTTTCTATAAATGGCCAGAGAGTTCATATTTTAGGCTTTGGAGGCCGTACAGTCTGTCTTGCAACTACCCAATCTTTGTAACATCAAAGTAGCAATAAACAATACATACGTGAATGTGCCTGTATTTAAAAAAAAACTTTATGTATGAACACTGAAGTTTTAATTTCACATAATTTTCACATATCAGGAACTTCATTCTTTAAAACATTTTTTAATCATTTAAAAATAAAAATAAAGCCATTGTTAACTGGTGGGCTAACAGGTGGTGGAACAGATTTGGCCTGTGGGCCATAGTTTGCTAACCCCTGCCCTATGTCATGGCTTAAGAAAACAAAACAAGCCTGGCCAGTGTTGTTCAGTGGTTAAGCATTAACCCATGAACCAGGAGGTCACAGTTCAATTCCCGGTCAGGGCAATGCCTGGGTTTCGGGCTCGATCCCTAGTAGAGGGCATGCAGGAGGCAGCCGATTGATGGTTCTCTTTCATCTTTGATGTTTCTCTCTCTCTCTCCCTCTCCCTTCCTCTCTCTGAAATCAATAAAAACATATTTAAAAACAAAACAAAAATCACAAAATCAGAATTCTATTCTTACGTAGTCTGCGTTTTAAGTGATAAGCAAAACAAAAAAGATACCATCAAATACTTCTGCCTTACATGTACTGCATAGAGGCCAAATCTGAATCATACCTTGGCCCTCAGTGAACAATGAAGTAAATTTATCTGCTAGCACATAGAAGAAAATGATTGCCCTTCCATATACTATATTACAATGGCATTGATATTGCATAACATCTAAAAGTGTCCTTTGAAAAAGGAATTTTACCAATGGCTTAATTTTTATCTCTATTGGCAGGCAGATAAGAATATTTAATTGTTGGTATTCAAGTTTCATTATAAATTTGTTCTCTATAAAAACATTTATATTTTCTAACATTTAAAATGTCTTTTTCTTTTGACATTTATGTTTCTAAACCATTGGAATTTATTTTCAAGTAGAATGAGGTAAGATATGTTAATTTTTTGCATATTAATGAGCAAACAGTTCAAGCACACTGTTAAATGCCTTCTTCTTTTCCCAGTAATTTGAATGATCGAGTCCATCGCATATCAAATTCCTCTGTAGGTTAGGATCAACTGTTGGCCTCTATTCTGTTTCACTAACTTATTTTTCTCATTCTGAAGCACTATCATTGTTTTAGTTGTCATGGTGTTCTATAAGTTATTGATACCTGATAGACATGTTTGGACATATTTTTCTTCAAAATTATTGTTTTTCTCTCCCACATAACATATGATATTGACCTTTTTGGGTTCAAAGGTTTCACAGCAATAAATGGTAGCAAGTGTATAAATGTGAATAGATATCAGTCTGTAGTTTGGTCATTTCTCTGCCATCAGAAAAAAATTAAGCAAATAGCATGATTTTGCATAGTTTATAAAACTGTGACTGATTTTACAAGAACAGTCACTACGCATGAAATCCTCTAGGGCTATTTGCTACTAGAGAGTCTTTTAACAGATAAGGCACTGGGACTGGTGTCAGGGGATCAATTTTCCAATAAAGTTCATTCATTGTATATTCCTCATCATACTTGTCTTTATTGGCTACGTGTGCAGAATCATTGCAGGTTAGATTTTGCTCTAGCTTCTGCAGGTGCATTCTATAGCCATTCACACTACAGTTCTCCTCCCAATTTCTATTTCCACTTTTACTCTGGACCGCCTGAGAGTCGATGTTCACATCCAGGACTGAGGCTCTAAACAAAACAAAACAAAATTATTCTCTTCTGTTGTCCATCACACTGTTTTGCTGTTGTACCTTCTTTAACATTTCCTAGACTTGTTTTCCAGTTCTCCAAGTGATGTCTTTAATTCTGCTATGTGTAAGTGCCCATAGCTCCTTATTTATTCTTAACTATACTAATAAAAGGATAATGGGCTAATTAGACCAGGAGACCTTCCGGATGTCCTTCCGGACAAAGCCATGGTGCCGGGGCTGAGGCAGAGGTGGTTAGGGGTGATTAGGCTAGGAGGGGAGGGCAGTTGGGGTGATCAGGCTGGCGGGGAGGGGGGCATTTGGGGGCAATCAGGCTGGCAGGGAGGGCAGTTGGGGGTGAGCAGACCAGTGGGGGGGGCAGTTAGAGGTGAGCAGGCTGGCAAGGGGCGACAGTTGGGGGTGAGAAGGCCAGTGGTGGGGGGCAGTTGGGGGTGAACAGGCCAGCAGGCAGAGTGGTTAGGGACAACCAGGTAGTCAGGCAGGTGAGTGGTTAGGAGCCAGCGATCCTGGATTGTGAGAGGGATGTCCGACTGCCAGTTCAGGCCTGATCCCACACAGGGGTCAGGCCTAAACTGGTAGTTGGACATCCCCCGAGGGGTCCCAGATTGGAGAGGGTGCAGGCCAGGCTGAGGGACACTCCCCCACCCCCATGCACAAATTTCATGCACCAGGCCACTAGTATCCTATATAATAAAAGGCTAATATGCAAATCGACCGAATGGCAGAATGACCAGTTGCTATGACGTGCACTGACCACCAAGGGGCAGACACTCAATGCAGGAGCTGCCCCCTGGTGGTCATTGTGCTCCCACAGGGGGAACACCAGTCAGCCAGAAGCCCTGAGCCTGACTCATGGCTGGTGAGTGCAGTGGTGATGGTGGGAGCCTCTCCTACCTTCTCGGCAGCGCTAAGGATGTCCCACTGCTGAGCCGAGCGGTTAGTTGGCATCCCCCGAGGGCTCCTGGACTGCAGGAAGGCTCAGGCCGGGCTGAGGGGCCCCCTCTAAGTGCACGAATTTTGTGCATTGGGCCTCTAGTTTTAATAAAAATAGAATCCAATTTCTTGACTGTGGATATACATCTGAGGATATCCCCCCTGTATTGTCCCCATATTCTTTCTCTCTCTCAAGCTTGGGGTGGAAGTTTGGTATCAGTCATGTAGGGGTGCCCCTTGACTTGCTGGTGATTCCAGGTTCTCCATTCATGTGAAGGTGTGAGCACTCAAAGGCTCGTTGAAAGCAACGTGTACATAGTGGGTCTTAGTGACCAATTGCAGCCTCACTGTAGGGCAGTGGTGTGTTCAGTTGTCATTTTTTATTGGCCTTCCCAATAATAGGATCTTTAGGTCGTTTCTCTGGTTCAGTTTTTGAGTGGAAACGTGGGGTCTTATTGCTTCACGTATAATGTCCCTGTATTCAGTTGTCAGAATCACCCAGGCCTTTTTTGGCACCAGATTTCCCCCTTCCTGAGTCTTTCAAAAAGTGTTATGGGGCAAACTGACTTGTTTACCACCAAATCTCCCTTCATCTCTTTACCTGCATTGGGTGTTTCTTCACTCTGATGACCATTCTCCAATTCACACCTGATTTACATGGGTTTTAGGGAATATGGATTTATTTTAGAATCATCAAAATTTGACTTTTTGTTTTCTGTTCTCATTTTTGGGCTTATTTAAAAGTGAGTAAGGCTTCAAAAGGTATTTTTCTTTGCCATTTTGTACCTGGTAGTGAGATTAGTCTTGTCTGAGCCGACAGTACGATTAACCAATTAGATGGACAGCTGAGGCCACTCACCAAGTGGTGGTTAACTCTCATTACATGACACAAGGTGAAAGCTGTGTGGCCACTGCTGCCGACACATGTATAGGCTCCACAGACCACCTGATCCGGAAGCGGGAGCCCATCCCTCAGGAGGCAGGAGGAAGTCCACGAAGCCTCAGACTACAGTGATTTCCCACCCTGTTGTCTTGGATTAGTTCATAGAGTGTCTTAAGGTCTTCAAGAATCCAATAACCACTTTATTTTTTTTGGTATGAGATAATTTTTAATTCCATTTACAGTGATACATGACCCACCATGTAAAAACATGCCTGTAAATCATAGAAAAAATATTCCAGCAATTGATAGTCTACCTTAATCTTAAAGTAACTCCTATATCACCTGTGGGCTCAGAAGCATCAAAATACATTTACTATCCATAATACAAGACAGCATTTCACGCCACCTTGCTACCTTGTATGTACCCCCCTCACAAGCGTATCAATACACCGGAGTCCAATAATCACTTTAAAAATCATTTGAATTTAAGCACATATCTATATTTATACCTATACCTAGAGATCTAATCTATATTTATATTTTTCCTTCCTTCCTTCCTTCCTTCCTTCCTTCCTTCCTTCCTTCCTTCCTTCCTTCCTTCCTTCCTTCCTTCCTTCCTTCTTGCCTTCTTGCCTTCCTGCCTTCCTGCCTTTCTTCCTTCCTACCTTCCTTCTGTTAATCCTCATCCAAGGATATTTTTTTTCCATTGATTTCTAGAGAGAGTGGAAGGGAAGGGAAGAGACAGAGAAACATTAATTTGAGGGAGACTGGTTGCCTCCCACATGTGTCCTGACCTGGGCCAAGAACGAAGCCTGCAACCAAGATACGTGCCCTTGACCAAAATCAAACCCAGGACCTTCAGTCCCAGGGCTGACTCTCTATTCACTGAGCTAAACTGGCTAGGGCAGTGTGCCTTAGTTTTTAATTATCTATTAATGCCCTTACATTTATGAGAAGTGGATCAGACTATCTTAGCCTTGAGCTTTCTGGTACCAAGGCAGGAGAGGAAAGGTGACCAGTGCCATGATTCATAGAGCCCATAACTTAATCAAGAGATAGTATTATTTCTTATATTAAGAACAGAGAGACATGCATTCCCCAGGTCCTAATGTCTATGATTTCCACAAAGTCTATCATAATTAATGAAGCAACAGGTTTTATTGGGCAGTGTCTCATCACCCCCTTCAGTCACATCATAAATAATTCATGAGAGCAACTGGGGCAGCAGCAAACCTGCAGAAGGTGGGACACCGGTCAGTTACGCACTATCTTTATGACCTGGCTTAGTCTAGGAGTAGCTTTGAGAATGTCGTTAGGAATGAGTAGATAGCTTATCTTCCAGGCCTCAAGTTATCTAAAGTTAAAAACGAAAGGCAGGGGTTGGGAGTGGAGCTTGGCTTATGGTAAACACTCCAAGTCTATTTAATAAAAAAATGAATGAAATCCTTTATTTCAGCCATTTTTATTGACAAACTTATATAATGGGCAATGCATATTCTGCCTTTTTGTTTGCTGAATTCAAAATATAGTTTAACCTTTTTCCTGATGGCTCAGTTTCACTGTAATGAACAGCAGTGGTGGCCTCACAGACGCTGAGGTGCCTAAGCCTGCTTGCTCCCCGGCTCTAGTTTAGAATATTGTGTCTTTTATTCTGATGTATGTTTTTTAAAGTTCTCACTTCTGCATCCAAAGCAGTTGTCAGGCCGAAACCGGTTTGGCTCAGTGGGTAGAGCGTCGGTCTGTGGACTGGAAGGTCCCAGGTTCGATTCCGGTCAAGGGCATGTACATTGGTTGCGGGCACATCCCCCGGTGGGGGGTGTGCAGGAGGCAACTGGTCGATGTCTCTCTCTCATCAATGTTTCTAGCTCTCTATCCCTCTCCCTTCCTCTCAGTGAAAAATCAATAAAATATATTTTTTTAAAAAAAACAAAAAACAAAGCAGTTGTCAGGTTTATTTTTTGTTATTGCCAGTGTGCCTGCTTCTACCAGCCTTCTTTATTCCCTCTGTATATTTGTTGCTTCTCTTCTGATATTGAAAAAGAAGTTGGTTGATTAGCATGTAAGAACTGCATCAAAAAATATAAGAAGCCTTGAGTGATGGCCAGAGATTCTCCTATGAGTAAAATGCACAAGATTTTGAGCACATATTCTTCCGTAAGAATCCTTCGGTGGCTCAGGTGACTTTTTATCTTTCTATTTATTCTTGACTGTGTTTTGGATAGTTGAATTTGCCAGATAGATGATCTTGGGACAAATGCAATGTTAATCTACACAGGATACAGTGTCATGCTGAGTGAGGTGTCAACGGGAGGGCTTTCTTACAAAATATTTCATGAGAGAAGGAGAGTGCAGGAGTGTTTCTGGGAAAGTCATCTTGTTATATACATTATAGATCAGTTAAGCAAGAGCTCCAGGTGAGTAGGGACCAGATAAACCAGACTATCACACTGAGTCATCCAAGTGTATTGCCAAGAGACGTTGAAGGCCCGGGGCTTGGAGCTTGAAAGTCTTAGATACCCATCTGTACCCACCTGAAACATCACCTGCCTGCCACGGAGAAAGAGTCAGTGCTTCTCTTTATCATTTTCACATTCCCTGGGTGGAGTGGAAAGAACACTCCTTCTCCTCTGAAATTTGGGCAGATTGCATCCAATTTTCACTTAGTGATTTCATTGTTTACCCTAAACATGTTTAAATCCCTAGAGATATTTGGGTCTGGCACAACAAAATGCATGGACAGTATAACACAATATGACCTTAAGGAGTTCATTTTTAGCAGGATGAACAAGGTTAACTAAGGTCAGTTTCGTTTTTTAAGTGGACCATTGCAGTTCAGTAAACGTGAGAAGTAAAGTAAGATTTTCAAGAGAATAAGGAATGTGTAGTCTGTAAAGAAGAAGCAAATCCTTGAGATTTTTTTTCTCTCACAAAAAATAGGGTGACTCAGCATGACATAGTAAAGAACGCATTAGGAGTATTTTTAAATCTTATAAAATTTAGTCCAGACTCTACTGAGTTGGACATATTCTTCCCATTTCAATCAGATAATCATTTGCTAGCAATTGAGCTTGTTGATGCTGCTGCCAACTTGATTGATGAAATAGTGTTTGGAACACTAATCCATTTATTCCATTAAAAATAAATCATTTACCTTTGTTTCTGAAGTTTCTTCCCACATGTCCACCACCTTGGTCTTTATCAAATTCTTTCCAAAAATCTAAATGCATCTCTTTCCTGGGAAAAAAAAATGAATGTGTGCTTCATAAGGGGTGATCATTGCATTGTCAACTGGCTTGTTCAATTTAAGGTCATGTTCAAACTACACTATTACAACTGTAAACAAATTTCTTAAATTGAGGTCAAAGGTAGCCCAAAGGAAGTAAACCTTCTTCATTGAGCCACCTGAGCCCACTCCCAGAATTTATTAACATACACACATAACCCATGTTCACAATCAATTCAAAGTGCCCTCCAGTAAACCAGCCTCCTATGACTTTCCTTTTAACCTCATCAACCAGAAAGCTTGGGAGCCATCAGGACTGTCCATCCTGATAAATGGCAGCCAGGCTCTTGCTGAAGATGGGAGCTGGGAAAGGGGACGGAATCTTTGCTCATGGACAGTGCGAGGTGAAGAAAGCCCTGCTCTCCAATGTACCAAAAAGTGAGGCAGGAAGAAGTTCTTGTCAGGAAAATCTGCAACCTTCTTTGAAGTGTTTCTCTCTTCCCGACATGCCAAAACTTACACATTTACCACCTGGAATTTTTTAAAGTAAATTATTCTTTGAAGAAGACTGAAATATACAGAGAACTAGAAAGTTTTAAGCATCGGGAGAATATGTTGGTGCTTTCCAAGCCTACCTAATGATTTCAAACATAAAGAGTTGATGACAGTTTTCCCAAAGTTAATTTCTGTTGGTTATTGTTAAAATTATTAATATTTATTTCTCTGTTATGTGGAGCACTAGGAAAATATGTTGAGATATTTACAATGATCTTCTCTATTGATGGGCAAACAAGAGATGCATGAACCCGTTTCTAAATTAATGCAAATTGAAAGGCAGCCTACTCAAAGTTAATTCTTATTTTGAGCAACTTATTCTGGTAGCCATTTGGGAGAAAAATGCCAAAAAAAAAAAATAATCCTAACACACCTAATAATAAGAGACCCATCAACCATTGAGACTCATCCTTAAGAAGGGTCAGTATTTTTCTGCCCTTTGGTATAGGTTGTAAATTTTATGAAGACATAATTTCTGGATTACAAGCTTTTATACACTTAACAATATCATATAGATGATTTCAATAAATTAATTTCTGTTGAATTGATGAAGAGCTGAAAGGATAATGTACTCTAGGATAAGCATTTAGATTTATTATCACTGAGGACTGTGTTTGAATTTATTACCTTGTGCTGGATATTAAAGCCTTGTGTCTGTGCTCTGTGTGATGTGTGTGGGCGGGGTGGTGGTGTACATGTTAGACCTGAACTAGTACCTGTCTAACAATCTAAGGGGAGTTCTTTTTTTTTTTTTTTCTAAGGGGAGTTCTTACCTCAACTAAGGTATTTCCATCTTTCCCTTAGGAAAGTGTAGATCGGATAACCTTGTTGCAAGATAGGTGAGGATTTACTGCATTTAAAAGTTTTAATACTAGGTTAAAATAATTTGAAATGAAATGTTGCTCAAAACAAATGACTTTTCTATTTGTGGCAGATGGCATTTTCCAAAGATATCTAAAGATAACTCTAAACCCACATTATGTTCTACAATGTGATCTTGATACTCATCAAGAGATAGTTATTTCTCTATTTTCTTAAATTTGAATAAGCTCTGTGACTGCTTTGACTATAAAATACAGTGGAAGTGACACTGCTGGTTCCTTAACTGTGTTTGATTTATTACCTACTCTGATATTAGGAAACTGCTTTTGCACTATGCTTACTTTAAAAAAAAATTATTTGACAGAGAAAGAGGGAGAGACAGAGAGGAACATTGATTTGTTGTTCCACTTATGCACTCACTGGTTGATTATTTTTTAAAATACTTCATTTGTTAAGAGTATTACCCATGTCCCCCATTTCCTCCCTTTGCCCACCTCCACCCATCTTCCACCCCATCCCAAGCTTTCACCTGTCCATTTGCTATGACTAATTTGTACTTCTAAATTCCTTCACCTTGCCTCCCCACCCACCCCCACCCCCAGTAGTCCCCATTATCCTTCCATCTGGCAAATGTCAAAATGTCTCCTGTATGTATGAGTCTGTTTCTGTTCTGCTTGTCCATAGATATGTATTTATTGCCATTTTATTGCTCCTATTCTTTTTTATTTTATTTTATTGATTTTTTACAGAGAGGAAGAGAGAGGGATAGGGAGTCAGAAACATCGATGAGAGAAAAACATCGATCAGCTGCCTCCTGCACACCCCCTACTGGGGATGTGCCCGCAACCAAGGTACATGCCCTTGACCGGAATCGAACCTGGGACCCTTGAGTCCGCAGGTCGACGCTCTATCCACTGAGCCAAACCGATTTCGGCTGTTCCTATTCTTGATCTCCTTTTTTTTTTTTTCTTCTTAAAGAAGACCCTTTAACATTTCATGTAATACTGGTTTGGTGGTGGTGAACTCATTTAGCTTTTTCTTGTCTGGGAAGCTCTTTTTCTGACCTTCAATTCTAAATGATAGCTTTGCTGGATAGAGGAATCTTAGTTATAAGTCCTTGCTTTCTCATCAGTTGGAATATTTCTTGCCTTTCCATTCTGGCCTGCAATGTTTCTGTTGGGAAACCAGCTGTCAGTCATATGGGAACTCTCTTGAAGGTACCTAACTTCTTTTCTCTTGCTGCTTTTAAGATTATTTCTTTGTCTTTAACTTTTGGCATTTTAATTATGATGTGTCTTGGTGTGGGGGTTCATCTTGTTTGGGACTTTCTGCACTTCCTAGACTTGTCTATTTCTTTTACCAGGTAGGGGAAGTTTTCTGTCATTATTTTTTCAAGTAGGTTTTCAATTTTTTGCTCCCTCTTTTCTCCTGGCACCCCCATGATGTGAATATTGGTATGCTTGAAGTTATCCCAGAGGCTCCTTACACTATCTTCATATTTTTGGATTCTTTTTTCTTTTTGCGGTTCTGATTGAGTATTTTTTGCTTCCTTATATTCCAAATTCTTGTTTTGATTATCGGTGTCCTCTACTGTACTGTTGATTTCCTGTAAATTATTCCTTATTTCAGTAGTGTAGCCTTCATTTCTGACTGGTCCTTTTTATGTTGTTGATATTCTCACTAAGTTCCTTGAAGTTCTGAGTAAGTTTCTTGAGCACCCTTAGAACCATTGTTTTGAACTCTGTAACTGGTAGTTTTCTTGCTTCCATTTCAATTAGTTCTTTTTCTGGAGATTTGTTCTTTCATTTGTGACATGTTTCTTTGTTTCCACATTTTGGCTGTTTCCCTGTGTTTGTTTCTATGTAATAGGTAGATCTACTAGGTTTCCCAGACTTGGGAGAGTGGCCTTGTGTAGTTGATGTCCTGTAGGACCCAAAGGCTCAGCCTCCCCAGTCACCTGAGCTGGCCACTCCAGGTGTGCCCTGAGTGAGATGTGTACACTGTCCTATTGTGGTTGAGCCTTGGTTAATGTCGGTGTCCCTGGGAGGGATTGACCCCAGGCCAATTGGTTGGGAGGACTACAAGAGAAGAGCTCCTTGCAGGAGCCAGCTCTATGGAGCAGGACTTGCTTTAGTGGGGCTTTAGTGCTCACCAAGTCCTCCCCTTGAGTGTGTCACTAGTGGAGGTGGTAGGGTTGTAATCCAGTGTGTTTAAGTTAACCACTGGATGCACTGGCTCTGGAGCCTCCTGGGAGGTGCAAAGTCAACCACTGTTTGTACCCTTCCCAAAGCCACAAAGCAAACTGCAGATGGCTGCTACGTGTGTTGGCCTTGGAGGAGCCACTTATTGAGAGGTACTGGGCATGCTGAGGGCAGCTGCTTATTGTTTGAGAGATTTTAGGACCCAGGGGCACGGCTTCACCCAGACTCAGGGGCGCGTGGCCTCACCCGGACCCAGGGGTGCGTGGCCTCACCCGGACCCAGTGGCGCGTGGCCTCACCCGGACCCGGGACCCAGCCTCACCCGGATCCGGGGGCGCACGGCCTCACCCGGACCCAGGGCCGCGTGGCCTCTCCCGGACCCAGGGGCGTGGTCAAGATTTTAGGAAAATCCAAAACATGAGACAAGAGAGGCCAATTGTATGGAAAGGCCACTTGAAATGGCTTGAATGAGCCTACAAGTAGGGAGGGACTGGGTCTCAGGGAATCACCAGGATTGGGTGGAAAATGTGAGCCAGGTTGGTGGGGATTCAGATATGGTGCCCTGTCTACCAGCTCTGTGGTAGGGAGGGCTCAGCAATGGAATAATGACCTCTTTAAGCTGGAAGAAAGCTGTCCCTCCAGGCAATTATTGCAGTTCCTCCCCAAATGTCCCAGCGCTAGAGCTCAGAGGGAGTGAGTCTGAGTAAGTCTGTGTGCCAGCCCTTTAAGAGGAACTGCCCGGGGCTCCAGCAGCCTCCTGGTCACTCAGTCACAATCCCCCCTGGTTTTTACAGCCTGAAGTTATGAGGACCTCTCTTCCTGGCACTGGAACCCTGGGCTGGGGGGCCTGATATGGGCTGGGACCCCTCACTCCTTAACAAAACCTCCGTAGCCAAGATATCCCTCCTGATTTTTAAACCTCCACATATTAGTGTGGAGCCAGTTGGTTCCCTGATTCTGCCCCACAGCTTCACCCCTCCCAATAGTCTCAATGTGCTGCTGCTTTTATTCCCAGTTGTAAGACTTCCATTCAGCTAGGTTTCAGGTGGTTCTGAATGATGGTTGTTCTTCATTTTATTTGTAATTTTGATGTGGTTGTGGGAGGCAGCATGTACCATGTTTACCTATACCACCATCTTGACTGGAATCTTTATTGGATTATTCTTGTATGTGCCCTGACAGGGGATCAACCCACAACCTTGGTGTATTGGGATGATGCTCTAACCCAGTGGTCGGCAAACCGTGGCTCGCGAGCCACACACGGCTCTTTGACCCCTTGAGTGTTCTAATGCCACTTCTTCAAAATAGACTCGCCCAGGCCGAAAACGGACTTCTGTGCATGGGCCATGAAGTTTCAATAGCACTGTACGTGCACGCCCGCACGTGGTATTTGGTGGAAGAGCCACACTCAAGGGGCCAAAGAGCCGCATGTGGCTCTTGAGCCGCGGTTTGCCGACCACTGCTCTAACCAACTGAGCTACCCGGCTAGGGCCTGCACTATGTTCACTTTTGACATGCTTTCCCTCAGAGCTGCTATGCTATATATGAGAAGCCCAAGCCAAAGTCACATGGTAAGCCATGTGCTGGTACTCTAGTTCACAAGCTCTAGCTGACCTCCCAGCTGTCACTATTGACTGTCAGCATTTGAGTGAGCCATCTTAGATGTCCAGCCCAATGGACCCCTTCAGATCACTGCATTCCCAGGTGGCCTCTAACCACTGCATGAAAGAGCCCAAGAAAGAACCACCCAGCTGAGCCCAGCCAATCCACAGAACCATGAGAAAGTACGTTACCTTATTGAAATTGTGGATGGACATTATAGAAATGAACTACATTTGATACATGAAAACTAGATTATCCCATTTAAAAACATTTTATTTCAAAGTTGAGCTCAGAGGGCTAAACATAACATTCCTTATTCCTAGACTATAAATTCTTCCAGGTAAGGAAATATGACCATTCGGCTTTGAACTTAGTAGATACTCAATAAATGGTTGCTAAATGAATACCTCTTCCCTTTCACATTACACTCAATCCAATTTTCTCACTCATTGAAATCCTTGCTCAATTGCAATGAGTTATTTTATAAATTGAAGTCATAATTTTATCACATGATTGCCAAAGAATGTGGTTCTGATAAGATGACAAGTTTCAACACATATTTGGAAGGTGATTAGATGTTAAAACTTATATAAGATTTTATTAATGTTACATAAATATACATATGAGTTTATATAGGTATTTATACATAAAACAGGCTAAACATGATTTTTGACCCCATTGACTCAAACAAGGGGTTTGAAATATACAAAGGGAGGTTCATTTTTATGTCTAAACTAAGTATTTGATAAGTAAGATTATAGATTTGCTATTTATCTCGTGATAATATTCTCAAATACTTTATATGCCTGTTAGTAAAAATTAAAATGGTAACTTGTATTTACTTATCTATAAATGAAAGTCTGTTTAATAGGGCTATTTATCCAGACTCTGTTAGCATTTTCTTTCAAGGAGTTACTAAAGTTTAATGTAAATCATAGAGCAATAGTAAAACATTACAGAGCTAGAGCATGATTTCACATGGCAAACATGGGTTTTACAGTCCCAGCAGGTCTGGATTTCACTGTAAGTTCTATCCCTCATTGTTGGGTGACCACAGTCTAATTACTCAACCTCTCTGCTCAATTTCCTCAAATCTCATAAAGTTTGCAAGGCTTGCATTATGTCTAGAACATAGTAGATGATCAACAAATATTAGCTCCCTTTGCTTCCCCTCTGTTGGATGCAGGATCAGTCTAGTTCTAGAATCAGCTGGTTCCCTTTCACATAACATCCATCTGGATAGTGCTAACAGAAAGTGGTTACCCTAAGCTTGAAGTCTTCCTGATTATGATCATCACACCTGTCAGCTAATTCTTGACTCCCTCATTCTTTTTTTTTTTTCGTTTCAGTCTTTGTCCTACTACTTAGACATCCCTAAGTTCAATTTCAGCTTTTCTTCCTTCCTTCCTTCCTTCCTTCCTTCCTTCCTTCCTTCCTTCCTTCCATCCATCCACCCACAAATACTCCGTTGATACATAGTGGTCACCATTGTATTCTCTGGAGACAAAACAGTAACTAGTACATCTCTGTTCTTATGGAGTTTACATCCTAGCAAGGACACTAAACACATAAACATGAGATGCAGTATATTGTAAGATTGTGAAGAAACAAAGCAGGGTTTGGAAGCAGAAGGTGAGGGAGGGGATGTCATTTTAGGTAGGATGGTAATAGTGGGCCTCTCACAGAGTGGTTAAAGTGGACCTCTACACCAATATCCTAGAGCTCCAAAGAGCCAAAACGTCACAAAGGCCTGTGGCGAAGTGAGAAAGATGCCCACTGCCCATCTTGTGTTATACTCACTTATCACAAAGACATCCTCCCAGCCCCACCAGGAATGTGAACTCTCTGTAGGTGGATGGAACCATAACTCTGTGAGGTGGCCATATTCCACCAAGACTACTTGTGAGGTAGAGAAATCAGCTTGCAAAGTGAGAGAGAAGAAAGTGTTGTACAGTCAGAAACAGCGATGAGACCCTAACAGCCTCTCAGACTCTGTTTCTAGCCTGTGGGCGTGGCTCCATTTCTGCCCTTGGATTCCATCAAGATACCTCTGGGACCCTTCAATAAATCTTTCCCTCTTTGTGTTGAGGTAGTTCAAATTGTACTTGATGAAATAAAAAAGACTTGACCAATTATTGCCCCTTTAATGCCCGAGGGATGTATAATAACTTTTAAATATATATAAAAGGAGAACGTGAAGGTTAATTTTAGGGTCAAATTGACTGGACTAAGGGATGCCCAGATAGCTGGTTATACATTATTTCTGGGTGTGTCTATGAGAGTGTTTCTGAAGAGATTAGCATTTGATTCAGTAGACTGAGTAAAGAGTTCCCCTTCCCTGATGTGAGTGAGGTGGGTGGGCATCATCCAATCCATTATGGGTCTGAATGAAACAAAAAGTCGGAAAAGCGCATTCTCTCTCTCTTCTTGAGCCCAGACATCCATTTTTGATCCTCAGCTCCTGGTTCTTGGACCTTCAAACTCTGAAACTTAAAGCAGCTGCCTGTAACAATACATACCTACATACATACAGGGGTGCACAAAGTAGGTTTACATTTGTGAATACATAAAACAGTTTATTCTTGTATTATTTATTGATTTGTATTTTTCTATATGAACAACTGTAAACCTACTTTTGCCAACCATGTATAGATATGGTTATATCCATATTCTGTTGGTTCCGTTTCTCTGAAGAACCAGAGGATAATTTGATTCCTCTATGCCACTACTTTTCTCCATAAATACCTCAAGCACTGCCTGCATTTTTGTGTCTCTATTCCGTGTTTATTAGCTGTATATATAACTTTTCTCAAACATCCTTTCTTCACCGTTTACTTCTCTCTTTCTCATTTCTATTATTTTTGTAGTCTTTTCAACATTTTTCTTTTCATTAACTTTCCATGATGCCTTTTTATTGAGTGCCTGTGACAATTTCTCACAACTCCTCTCCTCTCACTTCTTACATTAGAAAAAATCCTAAGATCACAGAGCAGAAGGATTTTGCTCAATTGAGCAAATCTATGTTGTTCAGTGGCCATGGTAAGCTCTCCTCTTTACTCTCTCCATTTCCTGCTACAAGCAATTCTGATAGGATAGGAATGCTGTAACTGGCCTAGTGTGAACAACCAGGGATCTAAGGATAAGAGTGAAGGTTATGATGGGATCACTGGAGGCCTTGTTTCCAAACCTTTTACTAGTACATGCAACCCAATCTGTGAAAGCATTTCAGTGTCCTTCCCAAAGCTGTCTCTCTCTCCATTGGGACTCCTGTTTGCTGAGGGGTATAATACATGACCAGAAATCTCTTGCAATAATTTCACCAGTGGCAGCTTTTCTTTAGAGTTCTTCCTGTTCGCAGGCCACCCATAAACCATGAACTTCTATCTGGGACAAATGGTTGTTCACAGTCAGGATTACTCTCTTTGCAGGGGTCTTAGGGAGTTCATGCTGAGATTCCTGGGTGGCTGCAGTGAGGAGGCAAGCGGGAGGCACCTGGTGTACAGCTTTTGCATTTGGTCTTGCCTATTCTCCTAAGAACCCTGTTGTAGCTCATTCCCCTCATGGATATGTCTAACTTCAGATGCTTACAGATCGTTGACTCAGCTCTAAATTCTAGAATGAACATAAGGGGTGTAAATGCAAGTGTGGTGCTAGGAAGTGCTCCTCCAAGTGAACATAGAATTCTCCATCTCGGGAACATTTTGAAGGACGTTTGTTGAGTGCTACGTCTTTTTTTAAAATTATTATTGATTAAGGTATTACATATGGTTAGCCTTATATGCATGCATACAAGTCCTTTGGTTGATCTTTCCCCTTTACCCCCACCCTCCCCTACCTTCCTTCTGAGGTTTGACAGTCTGATCGATGTTTCTCTGTCTCTGGATCTGTTTTTGTTAATCAGTTTATGTTGTTCATTATATTCCATAAATGAATGAGATCATGTGATATTTATCTTTCTCTCACTGGCTTATTTCACTTAGCATAATGCTCTCCAGTTCCATCCATGCTGTTGCAAATGGTAAGAATTCCTTCTTTTTTACTGCAGCATAGTATTCCATTGTGTAGATGTATCACAGTTTTTTAGTCCATCCATCTGCTGATGGGCACTTAGGTTGTTTCCAAATCTTAGCTATGGTGAATTGTGCTGCTATGAACATAGGGGTGCATATATCCTTTCTGATTGGTGTTTCTAGTTTCTTCGGATATATTCCTAGAAGTGGGATCACTGGGTCAAATGGGAGTTCCATTTTTAGTTTTTTGAGGAAACTCCATACTGTTTTCAACAATGGCTGCACCAGTCCGCATTCCTATGAGCAGTACACGAGGGTTCCTTTTTCTCTGCATCCTCACCAGCACTTGTCGTTTGTTGATTTGTTGATGATAGCCATTCTGACAGGTGTGAGATGGTACCGCATTGTCATTTTGATTTGCATCTCTTGGATAATTAGTTACTTTGAGCATGTTTTCATATGTCTCTTGGCCTTCCTTTTGTTTTCTTTCGGAAAGTATCTATTTGGGTTCATTGCCCATTTTTTGATTGGGTTGCTTATCTTCCTTTTGTTAAGTTGTATGAGTTCCCTATAAATGTTGGAGATTAAACCTTTATCAGTGATAACATTGGCAAATATGTTCTCTCATGCAGTGGGCTTTCTTGTTGTTTTGTTGATGGTTTCTTTTGCTGTGCAAAAGCTTTTTATTTTGATGTAGTCCCATTTGTTTATTTTCTCTTTAGTTTCCATTGCCCTAGGAGCAGTATCAGTGAAGAAATTGCTTCAGCATACGTCTGACATTTTGCTATGTGTGGATTCCACTAGTATTTTTATGGTTTCCCGTCTAATGTTTAAGTCCTTTATCCATTTTGAGTTTATTTTTGTGTATGGTGTAAGTTGGTGGTCTAGTTTCATTTGTTTGCATGTATCTGTCCAATTTTCCCAACACCATTTGTTGAAGAGACTGTCTTGACGCCACGGTATGTTCATACCTCCTTTGTCAAATATTAATTGAGCATAGTGGTTTGAGTCGATTTCTGGGTTCTCTGTTCTATTACATTGATCTATGTGTCTGTTCTTGTGCCAGTACCAGTCTGGTTTGAGAACAGTGGCTTTGTAATACAGCTTGATATCTAGTATTGAGATTCCTACCTACTTTGTTCTTCTTTCTCAGGATTGCTGCAGCTATTTGGGGTCCTTTTTTTGTCTCCGAGTGCTACATCTTTGGCAGCTCACAAGACAGTCTTGCTGGAAAGTAAATTTATTGTCCCCTCTCACCCTCACTTTCAGTGACTCCTACCTTATTACTTCCTGTTGGAAGGCTTTGGAAGTCCTTGGTGCCATCCCATAGCATTGTGGAGGTAATCCTGTGTTGTTGTTGTTTTTTAAGAAAAGTCACTTATGGCAGATGCAATTTCTACTTGGTTAATTTGCATGTGGTTGATCATGTATATTCAATCTGGTAGCAAAATGCTAGCATTTTTTTCTTCTTAAGTGGAAATAAAAAATGGGTCATGGAACTGTCCCCCATGAGGAACTCGCAATTAGGGAACTGTCCTGTTGCTTTCTTCTTGCTGGAGTTGGATGGACTGATTTTGATATATTCTAGTTGATAGGACTGGTTTGTTCATTTGGTTTGAACCTCATTCTAATGAGGCCAAGGGTGTACATCCCATCTCGGAAGGTTCTGTGAGTGTATCCCCTTGGGCACTGGAGGCCCCACTCTCCCTGTTCACCTGTACAAGGGGGAGGAGACACAAAGACATCCCCACTCCATGCACATACCTCACAGACATCACATGTTGGGTATAAGGGACTGTATATTTTATTTTGTTGATGTCAAACATCTTGCTTACTAGGGGTACTTAAGGGAAGAAGAGCAGTCAATTCAAAGGAAAATACCATCCTATATAATAAAAGGATAATATGCAAATCGACTGAATGGCAAACGACCGGTCACTATGATGTGCACTGACCACCAGGGAGCAGACACTCAATGCAGGAGCTGCCCCCAGCCCACAGGCCCCGATCACCTGATTGGGGCCTGTCGGCCAACATCTCGGTCCCTTCCCCTGGCCTGCAGGCTGATTGCTGATGGGGAACGGGGAACTGGGGGTGGGTGGTGGCAGGGGTGGGGCTGGCTGCCGGTAGCTGGGGAAGATGGCCCTGATTGCAGGCCAGGCCTAGGGACCGTACCCGTGCATGCATTTCATGCGCCGGGCCTCTAGTCTATATAATGACAGTATGAGTATGAGTTGTCCATTTGGAAGACATACAGAAAATGCATGGAAGCAGAAGCACTGGTGTGCAAGGCAGTGAAATCACTGGAGTGGTTCCTCTTTCTTCAATGGTGGGGGGAATGCTCCTTGGTTCACGTGCAAATTTAAGGGAACAGGAGGGAAAACTGTTCAAGGTATCTTTGCTCAGAAAGGACTGAAGCAATGCAAGACTATTGTTATAGCTGATTCCAGGCAAGAGAATGCTTCTAAGTGCCTCCTTTTTGGGTTTTTGGACAGTTGCTCAAGTTTCAATCTTTGCAAAGTTGGAGGATCTGGCCATAGAGTACGTGAAAAGAATGTTTGCCTTTTAAACACAGACTTCATTGTGCTGTAGATTATTTCTTAGTGCTCACTTGGTACAGACCGATGTACTAGGTACTCAGTGGCTATGTTGCTGTCAGTCTTTGTGTGGTTCAACTGACAATTTATTTTCCTGTTTCATTTGTTCTGAACTGGTCTACATAGCTTTTCACTTATGCAACGATTACGTGTCTGCTCCCCTCAGTCAACGTTTGCTTCATATACCATTCTACCTAGTAGCAGTATCAGTGCTTTCCTGTGTCTTTGGGTTCTTTTTCAAACTTTTTTTACCCTTTGGCATGTTTCTTAAATGTGTGATCTTGTGATGTCTCTAAGTTGCAAAGCTAGAAAGTCCTGCCCCCATGACCTTCCCCACCAGGAGTAAGTTGCTGCAGTGTTTACTGCCTTCAAAAACCAAAGTGCAAGTCCCATGTCTGCGAGGGACCAAAACTATTACTCAGGACAGACCTCTGGGATAACACCAGTGGACCAGTCTAGCAGATACTTATTTGCAATTGCTTAAAATTAAAAAAGGAAAAAACTACTGTAGTCATACAGTTCAGAAAATAAGTCAGTTCCTGGGCAGGTGGTACAACTTGCTGTCAATAGCCATAAAAGACTTTGCACAAACACCCTCATTTCCTTCCTTCTGCTGTTTCTCAGCTCTTCCAGCAGGTGTCACTATAACCACAGAACAAACATTCCACAGCTTGGTATGTTAACTTTATTTTTCTAGCATAATAATTTAAAGTATTTACACACTGCACACTCACTGTATTACACAGATACTTATTCATATACCTATGAACCACATCTAAAGACTCGACACACTGTGGGGTTTCCAAGCATAAAAAGGGGACAAAAATGTTTTGAGTCTTTGAAAGACAGCCATGTGGAGCATCTGTGAAATCCAGTGTTTCCCTCCAAGTTTGAGGCTCCCCAGGAGACCTTGGAACAGCTACAGCCCGTCCACATGTTGGGTGTCACCCAAACTCGTCTGGTTTAGGAGAATTTCAAGAACCAACATGTGCAAGTTGCATTTTCTCTAGAAATCCCAGAAAAGAAACAGGAGAAAATAAAGCTGGCCCTTCTCTAGAGAAACACCGGTGTTTCTGCAACAATTCTGAGGATTGTAAATGTCGTACAGGGACACCGGTGACTAAGAGAGAATAGCTAAGTACACTGGTACTCATCCTAGTGGTGTAAGACGCTTCTAAGCATCCTTTCCAGTTAAAAATGGCAAAATGGTCCAATTTTCTTTTCCCAACTATTAGTAGAGGTGCTTGTTTTGCTTTCCCTACAAAAGACAAAGGTATATTAATCATACACACTCCAAACCCAGATATTATAGAATTTTCCACTCGTTTTTACTTCACTTTTATACTATTTGCACAAACATAGTGGTTAGAAGTACCCCATTTCTTCTCAATTCCAAAACAAAATTACTAACTAGCTGTAGCTTCTGACCCAGGCACATGGTTCCCTAAGTGAACAGCAGCAGCAGCCACAGTTCGGAGCTGATGGTAGGTAGGCCCCTAGTTTTTATAAAAGGATGACAGGTTGAGTTTCAACTTTCTGGTGTTGAATGTTTGTTAAGCAGCAGGATGTCCTCATTTTTCCCCCCGACTGGCCAGATTATTCTCTCATTTGCCACAAGAAAGAGAGGGCGTTTGCCACTTCTGGGTGAACCCACAGCTCCATCCTGGGACTGGAGGATGACAGAGCAGTTCACTAAGAAGAAGAACTTCGGGAAAATGACATCCTCTTTTCCTGCCAGTGTGGGCCTCTGGCAGTGCTAACCCATGGAGCAGGGTAAAGGGGAGACGTTACCTGGCTAACTGAAATTTAGCACAGTCTTGACCCAAATTGCTATGGTATTTAAAGTTTATTAACCGTTGCTTACATTAATGGAAACTTAAGGTGAAGCACAAACTCTATCACTTTTTCTTGGAACCAAACACATTTGAGAGACGACTATATAAACCTACCTATTGTTTACTTTCTCAGTTACTGCGCGTGCCTTGCCTGCTATTTTCCTTTTGCAGGGGGGAGCCGACAATGGAAGTGAGGAGGTAAGGAGTTTTTCTATTTTATGGGGATTTTACCAAGTTACATGAGCAACTGACTGACTAATATTCGCTTACAAATGTTAAGAGGGAGAACGTGATTAGAAAGGACCACCTGGGAAGAAATGCTGCTTAATGAGAATGTCTCGATTAAGTGGCACTCGGAGTCAGGCCAAGGAAGCTTGTCATTGACACCCAGTCCATTCCATCACGCAGACAAACAGGTCAGACTGTGTGAAGAACAGTGTGGAGGGCACGAAGAGTGGGAGACTTTGTGATGGGATCTGGGCCTCAGTAAAGAAGGCTAAGAAAGTGGCCTCGCATTAATTCTACAGCAAGGCATCATCACTAAATTTGATTTTTTGCCTTTTTGTTCAATGCAAAGTAAGAGTTGAAAGAGGGGGGGAAAACACTATAGTTTAAAAAGGGACATGGGATAAGAAAGGCTGAGAGCTATGGGAGTCTAGCAAAATGCCTCGTTATTTATTGATGAAATTGCCCCTTCTGACCTATAAAGACAGCAGTTTCATATGGTTCAACTTAACATGCTGTAAGTTCTTACATACAACAATCCTAGTTTAATATGGGTCATAGTAGTATTCTCCCTGCCCCCTGGGAAAGTGAGTTGTTCGAGAGGCTTCTTCAACATCGGTATTTAACTGCCAAAAAGCACCGTAAGGAGTTAACTTCCAATCAAGTGAGGAGCTTAAAGGAACAGGAGGCTGTACACTGTGGGGATCAGTAGCAATGGGAAAGGGCAGAAGGGGGTGGCCAAGAACAGCTACACACATCATCACTGGTCGTATTCAAAGGGTCGCTGGGTATGGTGTCTCTGTATATGTACTATACATACTAACCAGGTACACACATAAATATTTAATATATAAAAAATAAAGTGCTTTCTAACAGGTCCCCAGGCAGGGACATTATAAAACATTTCACAAAACTGCAAAATAAAATCGATACAATCAAAGAACACTACATCCAACATACGTGAGAACAGTCAAACACAGTATGTACAATCTGGTGGGTGTCCCAGGACAAACATCCTGTCATATACATGGTATATACATATATACTCTTTTACTCAATATATTATGACAATATATATTTAAAATTTTGTTATAGACAAAAAAAAAAAAAAAAAAAAAAAAAAAGACAACCCCCTACAAAAACACAACAAGGATCAAGCATGTGAGTCCTAGACTGAGAGACCAATGGCTGCCTGCTCGGGGCGCCTCGTGCCCACTGCTCGGGAAAATGTGCCAGCGTTCCTTCCTCGGGTGCAGCGCCTCCACATCCTCCAAGGCGCTGTGGGCAGCTGCGGTGAAGTTGGCATCACCAGTGGTGAGCAGATCGAAGACACAGGACTGGAAATAGATGTCCTTCACCGGCATCTTCTCGTGGCATTGAGCGTTGGCAGTCTCCAGTGTGTAGCCAGGCCAGGCCTGTGCCAGAGAGGTGTGAGGCAGGGTGTGCCCCAGGATGGCAGACACCTGGCCCTGCCCGTCGTCGATGCGCTCGCTCAGGGGGCAGCCATTGACACACAGCTGCAGGTCCTGGCTTTCCTCGTAGGACATGGCCAGGTCTTCGGGCATGCGGATGGCGAGGGTCAGGTAGCGACCCAGCTGCCGCACAAACACCGTAGTCCCTATGTAGCGGGCGTGCATCTCCACGTAGCGGCCACTCTCCCTTTCCACGATTCGCAGGCTCTTGACGTCGCCGTCCCCACCGCTGGTGCTGCCATCCACAAAGGCAGCCGGCAGGTCATCGGTCACAGCTTGGTACACTTTCTGATCTGTACACTCACGGTGGGCTTTGAAGATGATCGTGATCTGTGGGAAGGAGGAACATGCACAGAGTTTAACACAATGGGAGGGAAAAGGACGGTGCCTCCCTCTGCAGCAAGAGCTTTCCTTACTCTGGAGTTGAATAGCTAGAGAGAAAACCTCCACGTTCACCCCCTCACAAAGAATAATGTTGCTGTGAGGGAAAATTAAAAAGTCCTATGTGTTTAGAATGAACATGTAACACAAGTCCAGGGAATGTGCACGAGGATAATGTGTCTCGACTGAGAACAGTGTTGCTGTTGGGATATAGGCAGGTTTTTAGCGATTGTTTATCAGGGGTCCTCAAACTTTTTAAACAGGGGGCCAGTTCACTGTCCCTCAGACTGTTGGAGGGCCGGACTATAGTTTAAAAAAAAACTATGAACAAATTCCTATGCACACTGCACATATCTTATTTTGAAGTAAAAAAACAAAACGGCAAAAACACCCGCATGTGGCCCGCGGGCCATAGTTTGAGGACGCCTGGTTTATATCTTGTCTCTTTCCAAAAGCAGATGAGTGGTATAGTTCTGAGAAAGAAAAGATTCCTTTCTAAATGATGCAATTAACAATATACCTACCAGAACTTTGATTCCTAAAAGTTTCTTCATTGGACTGTAAAAAAAATATCCCATGACTAAACACTACAAACTTACTTGTGACCACTGGGGACGTAGCAGGGAGTTGAGGGGTCATCCCAGCGGCAGCTACCACACAGCTACCAAGCAAGGGCCTCAGGAAAGATTTCTCTAAGTCTCTTAATCAAATGTTTCACATGACTGGCTAATCCCTGCGACAGGAAAATCACTTGGCAAATACAGCTCCCAAGCACTGGCAGAGAATAAATACCCTAAACCTAGTTACAGCAAATGTTTTCCCCAAATAGCACACGGCCCTTTAGCCTCTCAGAATTCTCCCAGCCAACTCTCAATTCTCCAAATTAAGCAGACAATTCATGGAGAAAAACAAACCTGACAATACAAAAGCTTCCCTTTAGTGAACCCACTTTCTTTCCTCAGAACAATTATTTTAAAAAACGGAACCTTTGAGCACCTAGGCCTCTAACACACTCAACATCTCCCGTGCAGGTGGTGGAAGGGAGAGAGGGCCTCCTGGTCTCACAAGTGGGAAAACGGTCCCGAAGAAAGAAGGACTACGTTTTGAGATTTGTGTTATTGTCAGTCACTGAGGTAACAGCTTATTTTTCTTTCTTCTTGGAGGAAAAAAAAAAAGTATCAGGTGACTTCAGTCAAGGAGGAAGGTAGACAGGCCAGCACACTACAAATTACTCTGGATGGAGGAAACCACCTCCTGCAAGGAAACTAATCAAAACAATAGACCCTTGTTAAAAAGGCCAGAAAATGCCCTGGCCCCCTCCCGCCCCTCTCTCTCTGAGTCCTCACCACCACCCTCAAGTTTATGTCTGAAGTTTTTTTTCCTGAACTCAGCCAGCATTTGCTCACACTATTTAATCCCACATGTTCCCACTGGTGTTACTTGACTGGAATTTTCCAGCCATTTCATTTTACTTCAGCCAGTTGTAAAGCCAGATCTGAACCAGCTGCACTGTAGCAATTGGTTAAATTCATATCCGTTGTTTGCAGCTGCAACTAAGGCCAGACAATGTGCTATGAAGTGCTTGGATTTCTCCCTTCCTAATTACCCTGAGCCACAATTTAATTTCACCACCAGCCTTCTCCCATTTCAACACCTTAACAACCCCAAGTGGGCACAGGGATGAGTTCAGGACATTGGTTGTACGTCCAAACATAGGACCTCCCAGAGTGAATGGGACTTTGAGCGAGGTATCTAATGGGACTATAAAATAGATTTATTTGGTGGCTCTAAAGACAGTTTGACAAGGTGTGTTTTTTTTTTAAGGCAAGCTAGGATCCCTTGCAGGTGAAAAGATTAATTCAAATAAATTCTGCACCTGAAAGATTCAAAGTTAACATGTTAAGCGCTCAGCCTGTTTTTCTTCTGGATGGAAAGTATAGTATCAGACATGGGTGACTGACTGGGCGCTTAACATGCTAAAGTAATAGACTTTTCATATAATCAGTATCCTCGTTTTCAATTAGAGAATTCCCAAAGATTCCACAAACTCTTCTGCAACAGCTAAGTAATTTGTTTTTTGAGTCTAACAAACCTCAAATTTAAACCGACTTGTTATTTGCAAGAATTAAGTACTTTTTGTTCACCTTAGAAAAAAACAAAGAGGAATTAGTTTTGTTGGGAAAACAGAGATCCAGTTCCACAGAAGTTTCCCAAAAGGCAAGCGTGGGCCAATACTGAGATGAGTGGGGTCCTTCCTCATGTCTTACCCGGGCTCTGCTGTTTTCACCGAGCACACCCATTCCTGCCAGGACCCATTCCAAACCCTCACACACACTGACCCCTGCTGTGCCTGTGACACACCTTGCGAAGATCAAGTAAAACCCAAAGCTTGACCTCTGCACTAGTATCTACACTTACAAAATATTCTAGCTTATCTGAAAGATTTTTATCTGTCCAATTCCCTGGGAGTGATTTTCCCTGAGACACTGAAGCTGATATTTCTCATAATTCTCACAGAGCCTCTGTAAACAATTAGCTCATGAATCAAAATGCTGAGGGTGATGCATCATCGATCTCAAAGCATGAGGGGGTTTCCTAAGTGGTCCTCTGTAGTTTAAGTACGTACCTAGAGATACCATCCATGTAAATGTAGAAAACACTAGGTAATAGTTTCACGTGACTTAAGTTTTCTAATGCAATTTCATTCCTCATATAATTACAATACAAGCTCTTAAACAGCAAGCACTCAGACATAAAGGGCCAGAAATGCATTTTCAGATTCTGTCTCCCTCTTCAGAAAAAAACATTAACTCTTTAAACAGGGTATTCGAAATCATATTCTAAAGCGCTCAGATAATTTTAAAAACACCAGCTATGCTGCTTTCTTTTCTCCCTCTATGAAGAGATCCATATGCTGTAATAACTCAATTTGGCACATCTGTTCTATGCCACACCATTTATTATTGATGGATGGCATTTCTGTGCATTTAAAACATCAATGCCTTTTGTTAAACCTCCCCCACCCAGACCCTCTCAAACCCCACCTCAGACAAACTACTCCAGTTCTCCTCATTCATTTTTAATATTCACTCCCTGAGATCTTTACCACCCACAAGGTCTATCAGGAAGAGAAAGAGAGCAGCTACAAATCAACCTTTCCACACATGAAAGCAAGAAAGACTTAAGGTTTGCTGTGAAATATCAAAATTTAGAGGCATCTGCCTCTCCTTTCTTGCGGGGGGTGGGGGTGGGGAGTGGGGCGATGGGGGACAGGGAGGATGCATTTAAAAAAAAATGAGGTAGCCCACAAAAAGGAAAACTCAGGCACTGTCTTGCCGAGATACAGACGTATCTTCCCCAAGCTCGATAGCCCTGTAAAGTGCTCTGCACAGGTTTTCAAACAGCAGAATTCCCCAAAGGTTGTGCACTTAACCATGTGTGCTTGTTGCCTTTTGGAAGAAACATTTATCAGTGTTTAATCAGGCCCTTCGGCACTGCAAGTGCAGGACCTTCCGGGAACCCTCCAACACCAGAACTGGACTTCTCGGTCAAGGGACTCACATTTCTTGGATTAATGGGCCAGCAAACTAAAGTGAAATTGTCACAGACAGTAGCTTGGAACATGGGGAAACAATTTTGATATGGACCTGGTTAAAATTCTGCTTGTTAAAGGAACCTAAATGAATTTTATTTCATATAATTAGTTAATATGTCCCCTTCATCAAATTCTCTGGATGCATCACAGGTTGAAAAAATAGGTGCCTCTGAGGGAGGATAAGGGACTCTTTCACAGGTAAGTGGTATAGAGCCTCTACATTCAGTCCTGCGGAGTGAGCAAAAAGGAAACCATTCCAACAAGAAAGAGCACGTGCTTCCAAGAAATACGCGTGCTCTATCTCCAGCTCTCAAACACCCGATCTTTACGTCTGAAGTCAAAGCCTAGGACACTTGGAAGCACCAAAAGGAAGTAGAGGCCTTTGAAGACTCCTTCCTTCCAGTGTTTTCCTGGTCACCCCCAGCCTCACCCCACCCCCTGACAGGGACCCGGGACACGTGGATCTGGGTGGAGCTGAGTCACCCATCTAGGCTGGGAGGCAGGTGCCTGTCCTTAGGTTATAAAAGATGGGAGAACTCTCTCTCTTCCATTTTTAGGAGCAGGGGAGAGAAAAAGCATATTCAACAAGAATAACATTCTGTTTGAACAATTTCAAACAAAACCCAGGAGGGTATTTATATGTAGCATATTTAATAAAAAATGTTGGGTTGGTTAATAACTGATATCCCTTATAATTTTCCTTAAAATTAAAGGAAAAACATTTGCCAATAAGGTGTGATCTCAGTGAACTAAAGTGAACTTTTACAATCACTACTCAGCCTCTATATCAACTATCTACTACAGGAAGACTGAATGTAAGACTTATAAAAGTGTAGTTTGTTAAATGATTGTGTTGGACTAGGACAAGACAGTATACATGTTTAAAAGGAGGGTGGCAGATTCAAAATCTTACCCTTGACGACTCCTTTTAGGACTTGAATGAGACTAAGAATCAGCTACCTTTAAGAGAGACATCAAAACCGGTTTCTCTCCCCTCAGAGTCTCTTTCCACAGAGCTCTGTTCTAGGAACACTTACAGGAATCCAGAGAAATGGACTGGATCAGCTTATTTATTCTTCACTGCTGCCCCAGGTAATACGTGTAGGAACAAGGGCCGCCTTGGCAGCAGACGGAGAAAGAAGAAACCAAACCAGAGGGAAGGACACCCACAGCCGAGGCTGCTAGGGTGGTCCGGGGCAGAGGCGCTGGGCTCCACGGCTGCGGAGAGCATGCCAGAGTGACAGGGAAGCAGGCCCAGGGATGACACACAAAAGGGACAGGCCCAAAAACGTCCACTGCCAAAGAGTAAAACTTTTTTACACTTAAAACAAGGAAGGCTGGAAGTGTAAATAGGCTCAGAGACAGGGAAGTTGGCTAGCTTCCTTGTACAGACCGGAGCACGGCTGTGCTGAGCCACGAGGAAAAGGCCCCTGGTCCTTCAAGTCTCAGCCACTCAGAGAACTCCACAGGAACTTCTTGTTGGTTGGCTGTGCTCAGACTTTGCATACAGGGAGCTCAGCAAATGTAGGGACTCACTATGCTTCTAGATGTGAAGTTAGGCAGGTGTGGACAGTATTACGGCCCAGGCTGCCACTGTGCTTCAGACCAGAGGCTAAAAATATTTTGAAAGGTGGGAGCCAGGGCCCGAAGCCTAACTCTAGGGGTAAGAATCTGCCCTAGCAGGTCTGGCCTTCCCCTTCAGGGAGCTCACCCCTCAGGGGACGTGGGGGCAGGGCCACACATTCCAGGCCCCAGAGGGTCTCTGGGCAAATGCTCTGGGCTTAGGTTCCGCACAGCTGTTTCCCAAACCGTTGGGGATTAGGAAATCATAGCCTCTTTAATCTTTTTTTTTTCCCCCTTCAGTTTTGGGAGGTGATTAAAAAGGTAGAAAAGGGCTTGTAGGTCTTCACAATACTACACTCACACTTTGTCACTTCTAGGTTCAAGTTCTCAGGGTTATTAAAAAAAAAAAAAAAAGCCCACAAGGTGGTTAGAGGCCCTGACCATATATTTCAAGAAGTCAGTTACCAGGAATGCTACAAAAACAATATCCCTCTGTCTTCATTTTCCTGAGGTAGGGAAACAACACTGCGTAAGCTCATGCGTGCACATCTGTGCGTATTCACACACATCCTAAAATGGAAAGATTGAACCCTGACCCCACTGCAGCGTTTATGAAAGTGAGTGTTGAAATGCTGTCATATCAGTTCTATTCACAGTCCACATACTATATTCCAACACTGAGAGAACCCCAACAGAATTAGCCAAATGTTCTTTTGACTCCAATTCTAAAAATAACCAGCTAACCAGGACATAAAAAACTCCTCTCTCCACAGAACCAGTCTCACCTGAAGTTCTTTCTAGACCCAACAGCACCGGGCTTTCAGGGCAAGGCTGTCAGTTAAATTCTGTATCTTAGAAGTGTGTTGCTATTCCTGTTAGTTACCACTCACTGACAGGCTGAGCAGTTTGAAGAGTCCTTAAGTTACCCCACCCACAAGAACACAAAATTCAAAACAGTGGAAGAGCAAGTTCTACTGCAGTCAAAACAAATAAAGACAAAATGGGTAAGGTAGCATTTTTCATTGTTCAACACTGTAGGTAAGTCTTTTTACATGCCACATTCCGCACAGGCAGAAAATGTTTGGTTAGCATTATTTGAAGCCAACAAAAAAAGTACCAACCACCCAATGTTTCCCTCTCACCCCTTCCTCTCAAAATGTTGACTCAAAGAAAACTTAACAGGGCAGAGAGAGACACTTGGAAATGTGACAGAAAAACAAGTTCTAACTCTCAGCTGTGCATCAGACTTGGCCTTGTGCCTCTGGTTTAAACTATGGAGGAGTGTGGATCTGCTTTAAAGCAGCAGAGGCCCACGGGACACATGGAATCCTGCCTGGCTAGGGCAGGGCAAGCCCTGGGTTAACTTCACTTACAAATGGGGGATTTGGAAGGTCCTCTCCTCCTTCTAAACCACATCTGGGACAGAGTGGCACACAGTCCAGGAGATTCAAAATGCAGGCCTTAAAAGAGGCAGATACAAACCTGGCACAATTTTAGACAGTTTCTACTAACAATCTGCTGTCTCTTCATTCCAAAGAATAGAAAGATGGTAAAAGGACTCAATAGCCAGAATATTTTAATGTGTATGGACAATATAAAGGTGAACCTTGTTTGGAAAATACAGCACAAAGAATAACCAAGGTAGGCCCATTCATGTTACAGAGTGATCTTTTCTACTTATACTTACACCATACAGCTAATAATTCCTTCTCCTTTTTCTTTCTTTCCCACATGCATTTGGAAATCCTTTTTACCTCCAGGCAATTTGCTGAAACTATATAAAGCAAAGTTGAGTAGTTCCTGGGCCTAAGACTTGATAATCCAGTACACACAAGGGCTATGCAGGAAACAAAAAAGGACACATAAGAACACTACCACCTGGAATTATAGCTGATTTCTGCTCTTCTCAAAACTATTCTTCAATGTTTCAATAGTTTCTACAATAAATAAATTCAAGGAAAATAAGGATATCTAAGACACGCTTTCATGACTTTTAAAGGTGAGATAGGATCCTGAAAAATGAATTTAAAAACTGAAGACTCTGACAGTCAAATTCTAGAAAGCTTTTTGGATTAAATCAAAGACCAACAACCTTTCAAAAGTGGCAGCCAGGGCTCTAGACCCTACTAGGTTGTAGGGGTGTGAGGAAATGTGGGTGTAAATAAG
Organism: Cnephaeus nilssonii; assembly: GCF_951640355.1. NCBI lineage: Eukaryota > Metazoa > Chordata > Mammalia > Chiroptera > Vespertilionidae > Cnephaeus > Cnephaeus nilssonii. Next base: position 59,073,294 of record NC_137073.1, read on the forward strand.
GGGCTACTTTGACAGTGGCTGGATGGAAAGGGAGACTGTCAAACTCCAGAAGTAAAAAAAGAAAAAAAAATGACCCGAGACAAGTGACCAGGATGGAGGAGTGTGCTCTGGGTACAGCAACCCATCTCTCTGGCCATTCTTTAAAAAAATAAAAATAAATTTACTTTTTGTTTTTTTAAATATATTTTTGTTTATTCAGAAAGGAAGGGACAGAGAGCTAGAAACATCAATGACAACAGAGAATCATTGACTGGCTGCCTCCTGCACACCCCCTACTGGGATTGCGCCTGCAACCTGGGCATGTGCCCTTGACCGGAATCAAACCCGGGACTCTTCAGTCCACAGGCTGACGCTCTATCCACTGAGCCAAACCAGCTAGGGCTCTCTGGCCCTTCTTGGCACCTGCAACAACTTGTCAAGTAGTTGCACATGGAACCAGCTTATGAATGTGGGCCACCAATGTTCAAAAAAGAAGCCCTGAAAATGGCTGCTTTTACACACCCCACAATTCTCCACTGACTGCTGCAAATTTCACTTATGGGCTTAGAATGAGGCAGAGCCTGCATTCATCCCGCACCTCCCCCACACAGTAGGTCCTTTGATGCTTGCTGGTTGAAACTCAGACCTAAATCATAAATTTTATCAGATAAATTATTATACTAAGCAGGGAGCTACAACTGCAAACTTCTTTCCCTCCTGCTCCCCAATATACCTCAACTAGTCTAGCAACTCTGGTAATTTCTGCAAAACAAGGAGGACCGGGACAAGGAGCAAATCTTAGAGAGATGGCAAGAATTACCTGCATAACAGATAAGTCATAACAAAATAAAGAGCAATCTCAGATTTTAAAGATTGGTTACAATGTATCTGCAAAGCAGTTGTGCTCTCTGGAAGGAAAGAAAATGTCCCCTCGCATGCAAGAACAGTGTTCATATATTTAAAACACACTCCTGCTGACGGGAGGATGCAGCATCTACCTTAGTCCACAGTGTAGCTCACACTGCATCTATCCGTGAAGATACAAAAAACATATGGGTTACAGAAACTTGGCTCCAAAAACAATGCCCTAGGCCTGGGGTCAAGAGAGAACAGATTTCCAAACCTTGATCCAGAGATATGCTTAAAATGACAGTGGAAAGACTTCGCAATGCAGGCACATAACTCTCTGATTTTGTAACCAACAGAATGATCCACAACAGGTTTACATGCCATATACAGGTTTACATGCCAGCTACATGCAAAGAGGCACCAGAAAGAGGACCCAATGCATTGCTCTAGGACCCTACTAGCAAATAAGGGAACACGTTGGGTTTACAGTTTGAAGAACATAGCAAGCAAGAATGAACCAAACAAAATAAGTCTTCCTACATCTTCCATCATCATCCCAGTGAAAGTTTTCAGAATTTCTAGAAAGCGTTTAAGAATTAGGGATAATTAGGAACTTTTAAATATATAGAGAGAGATACTTGAAGGGTAAGGACCTCTTCCCATGCTTTGGGTAGTTGAGTGCTACTGCCCATGGGGATAACTTGGAGCTGGTGGCCCGTGGTGGCAGCAAGAACATATGAGGCACCTCAGTGTCCACTCACCTGGCCAACAGTCACCTGGCTTGGTCAAGCACAAAGAACACACCTCTTTCCCAAATGTAAACTGCCTTGAGGTACACCACCTTCTCTCACTAAAGGATGAAGCACAGGAAAATCTGTCATCCCCAGCTTACCACCCCCCGCATTTGTAATTTTGTCTCACTGAGATTGGAGGATAAGAAAGCTATAGTGATGGGAAAGGACATGCAATAAAAGAAAATAAAAAGTAAAGCAAAAGTATCTAAATTACTTATAAAAAATTATTTTACAAAATAACACCATTGTTTAGGTGTGTAATAAATGCATACCTGAAATTTTTTGGAAAAGGAGTAATTTTAAATGCACCTCAAGAACTGATTTTTTCAGTAACTGTTATTTTAATACTATAGGCTATTAGGAATATAGCATATTTGCAAAGTACAGATCCTTTCATAAAATTATATCAAAATCACTTTCTATAATCACAGCATATACAAATCTTTATTGAGTCCACTTAAACAGAGATCCAGAGATACACAGAAGCACACAGGAGCTGAGACTGAGGGACTGGCCAGGGGAATGTGGAAGAGAAGGTACAGAAGTCAAGCACTTCCACAGATGACCTGTTTATTCATTGGTGAGGCCCAGGAGAGTTACTGACTTGTGTCCGCCTGGAGCCTAGTGTGAACTACTCCTCCCCCCAAACAAAAACTGCTTTTCTTTCCCAAGTAACCAACCCTGCCAGTTCTAAGCCTGTCCTCTCATCTCTCCCCCAGTGCCTGCAGGTCTGAAGCGCCTCTCACAGCCAAAGGTGGGGAAGATGGCCCAGAGCTGATGTGGATCTCAGCCCAGGTGTGTAGCTGTGCCAGAAACCCCTGCAGCCCCGGGGGGTGGAGAGATGAAAAACCAGCCCTGGCCTCGGAACACACCTACCTGGCAAGATGGCCAACCACACAGTCTGCTCCAGAGAGGGAGCCTCGCAGGCTGGCAGAGGACATAAAACCCTGGAGGCCCTGAGAAAGCACACCTGCGCTCACCGTGACAAATGGGGAGACCGGGCCACACTGTCCAGCACTGCAGGCCTCGCTGCCCTGAGCTCACTGCCTGCATGTGGAAAAGGGGAAGCTTGGCTAGTAAATGGTCCCTGGAGTACAGAGGACTTCACTTTTCTTTCATTTTGTTGTTTACATATCCCCCCACTAAGGTTTGTATTTTTGTGATGAGGAAAAGTGGGCATTGAGGGTCAGGTAGAGCTCACAAAGCTGAGCATGAAAGTGCTTGCTCAAGAAGCCAGGTTCCCAGGATGAAGAATTGTTTTAGGGACCTTACTGCCCAAATACCCAGGTCTAGTGCTTGAGTTCAGTGCTGAAGGCAAGGAAATAAGTAGATGCTTAAATATGATTTCAGTATCATAGCTGATCAGTCTCGTCAATACCATCGGTCAGTCTTAAAGCTAATGACACTAAGCACACGGGTCATTAAAAACACTTGATCACAAAGATGACACAGTATCTGCAAAATGCAGTGCTAGGTTATCCAAGAGCTGGTCTACGTATGTACAAAGCTTTGGAAAAAAAAAAAATCTTCTGAAAGTTTTTTTTATACTATTGCATAGACATCAAGGGGGAAAAAAAAAATCAGATTCTTTTTTGAACTTATTTCATAAGTACTTTTTGCCTCATAACGTTTTTACTTTTATTACCATCATTTTTTTCATTGCTTAGAATTTTTTACAGGTTTTATTTTGGCCCTGGGTAGATAAGAGGAAATTGTATTGCAAAATTTTAGGTCTTCTTCTCTTAGTTTCATCAGCAGAGGAGACCTTCAACAGTAACCTTCCAGATGCTTCTGGGGGCTTTGGAGAGAGTTACAACAAAAAGGGGGGGGAAAAAACCAACTACTAGAGGTCGTGAAGCCATAGAGTAATTTGTTGAACAGCATGGTGACCAGATGTGGGGAAATACTTTCCAATAGTGCAATTAAAGACCAAGCATTCTCATCATTGGCCTGAATTTATGTCAAGACAAGACCCCCAACCTCCTTTCTTTAGAATGGGTAAAACCTTTGATCCTTAACAAACTGAAAGAGAAAAAACGGTGTACCTTTTGCTTATTTGCTAAAAACTATGATAGACTCAACCACAACTGAAATGGAATGATCTAAATAAAATACTTCAGTGTCAATTGTTCCATTGAACCATTTTCCCATGCACATAGCACTTATTAATCTCGATAGTATTGTTTAAAGACCACCACCTCTCTAAGTCATCAAGTATTTGCACAATCGTTGCTGATTTTCTCCATACCCAATGGAACTGCCTTCTTGAATTTCCAGTGTTATGTTTTCCCAAAGACTAATCTCAGGTTCTGTGACCTGACTGCTTCAATGGTGGATTTTTGGCCATGTCTTGTCCTAAAACTTCATAATTATATAACTTTACATCAAAACATAGCAAGTACATATTTTAATATACAGATATAAAAATTTGCATACTTATAAAAACCAGAAAAGGAAAGTTTATTTGAGATGTAGGATTTGGAAAGGCCAGCTTGGGCTTGTACTGGGACTGAAGTGTAAACATTTTTCAGTTCCCCTAAGATGTCTGCACCACTGTAATAGTGTTTGTTCAGAGCAATAACTTCTAATCTCAGATGTGTGACACCCCTGGGTGTCTCCAGATATCTCTGGAGGTGTTATAAACTCCCTCCACAAAATGCCAAGTAAAATAATTTAAATTCACTTTAAAAATATACCACACAAGTTTGGAGGCAAAGGAGGGTGTCCTGGAATCAAAACAAGAGTCATAAGTATTACAGAAGATTGATCCTTGTCAATTATATTTTAGTATAAGCCAACTGATGAATAGACAAAATAAATAAAGGAAATTAAGCAAGATGATAGTCTACATGTGTGATTTTGTGGTTGGGGAGAAAGGGAAGGAGCTGCTTACTTGGGACACTATTATTATGGAAAACCCTTGCGACTTCTTTATTTACTAGTGAATGAATTAGTGCCAACTGGCAATTGAAAACCCAGTTAGTTCCTAGCATGTACTACTTGCACTTAAAAAGCAAGAATGTTTTTTCTTAAATTTTTTATTACGAGAGAGAGAGAGAGAGAGAGAGAAACAACAATGTGAGAGTGCAACATCGATCGGCTGCTTCCCATAAGCACCCCAACAAGGGATTGAACCTGCAACCTGGGTATGTGCCCTGACCTGGAATCAAACCTGCGACCTTTCAGTGCATGGGATGACACTCAACCAACTGAACCACACCAGCCAGGGCAGGAATTTTTAAAACATGCAATACCTGACTTAATAAAAAAAAAATGACAACAGCAACAGAACAGCCATTGGGTGAAAATGAATCAAAATTATACCTTTTGTGTGTGTGTGTCAGATCAGCAAGGGTTGCTACAGAATTTTAGTAATTACTTTGTGTGCTTGCACAAGATGAAAAAGGTTGAAAATCATTGCACTAAGGTATTGGTGCCTTAAAGTTGATTTAGAGGATTCAGTATTAGTTTCTTTAAAACCAACCAAGCAACAAGAACCACAATACTGGCAGCTAGGCAGGGTAAGCTTAACTTAATTTTGCCAGTTTTCCCCTCAGCTTCTCACTTAAATTGTTAGCCTGAGATTATAAATCATTGCTCTACATATCCAATTCTTATTTCCTTGGTCACCACAGGACAGTGACTAACAGACTTTCAGGTCTGCCATTGGGAAGCTGGCTTATAGCCATTACCTTTTACCAGAGCTTCCAAATTTCCAATAAAATATATTTCCTGATGGGTTATTGCCCTCAGGCTTCACAGCTTTCTTTATTCAGAAAACCTACATCAGTCAAATCTGATAAATCTAAACATGGATATCCTCGAGTCATACACATATGCACTTAAAAAAGACATCACTGAAAAAAACAATTTTTCATTAAGCAGGCCTGCCTTTTCCCAAGAGAATCCAACATTACTGTTCACTTTTTATTTTTTGTATCATTGCCTATTCAAATTTACACACACGTTTTTCATAAGCCCTAGAATTTCACCAAGAAACTCCTTGCTAATTTTCATTTAATCTTTCATTCACCCTGCTAACACTGCTTGCCAAGAAGACCAAGCAAAGTTCCTTTTAAACTAGGTCTTTTATTTCAATTTTCCCAGGTTGTCTGAAGAGTCAGACACCTGAAAGGTATAAGTAGAAAAAAAAAGTATTCTTACCTTATTTGTAGCAGTAGCACTGGATCCAAGGACCACGGGCACATTCGTCACTTGAACCGAAAGGTAATTATTGTCTATGAGTGGCCAGGCTCCTTCCACTTTGCACGTCTGGAAGTGATCCTTGAAAGTTCTAAGGTGGGGATCTCCAAACAAGCCACAGAAAAGGTAATTAGGAGGGTTCTGGTCCCCTCCCCGGAGTTCTCTGACTCCCGCATGGCTGTGATAGTTACAAGGGTCATGGGTCACTTCAGGGTTGGTAGAGGATGTGGGTCCGTCCTTGGAACAGTTCCTCTGGCTCATGAGGTCACTGATACCCAGTACAGCAGAATGGTATACCAGGTTGCCACGGCAGGCTTTTGAAGTTCGCTGGGTGCAGCCAGCATAGGCACGCAGGGCCTTGCAGAACTCGGAGTCAAAGCCGTCAATGGCAGAGTTCAGGTGTGAAGTCAGGGACACAAAGTCTGTGGTACATTTCTGGATTCGACACTGGGCTGGTTGTTGGCAGTCACCTGTGGGAAAGAAGATAAGACCACACATTTTTAAAACACTTCATGACTTCCTGAGCTACATGAGAAAATGACATTCTCCTCTGGGGACTGTTTGTTCTATTTCATATCCTCCTATTTTAAGAAGGCCTTCAGAAATAGGGTTGCATTGTGCTTCTGTGTCTCACAAATTAAGCCACTGGGAGAAAAACTGCATGCAGTTAGTCAACTTAAAACTTTATAGGATCGGCCATTGTAAATGACAATTTTACCAACTTTGCTATTGTTTATGGATTTTGAGAAAGATTCCTTTGCTCTAAGGCCAAGCAAAAGATGTGAACTTTGTTTTGATTTTGAAAACTGCATAAGTAATTTGCTTTGGAAAGCACTGTCTATGCACAAAACCACAATTAAAACTTCCACAACTCAGGTAGGGGAAACCCCTAAATTATAGCATGACTGGCTAAAACACCTTTACCTGATTCTAATATAGCTAACAGAGAAAAAATAACAAGAAAAAAAAATCCATTATTTTTTTTCCTGCATTTCCTGATAGATGTTTATCAACAAATTGTTTATCAACTATCACTTAATCTCCTGGTTTTCACAAAGTATAAATGTTCTCCTAAAAAAATAGAGATACATTTGACCAAGCTATGTATTCACTTCTCCCTTGACATCCATCACCCTGGGATCCCAGCTCCCAAACAGTTTCACCAGGAAAAGTACACTAAAAAAAAGGACACTGAAATCACACTGCAGAAACAGATGTTTCCAACTATGTTTTTTCAGAAACACAACAGAATTCTTAGAGTTATCTGAATGATTTTCCCCTTAAATCAACAATTCATATAAACTTAATGGCTCAAGCAAAGTGATGAAATGAAGTAATGGAAAACCAAGTATTACTGCCCTACTATTTTAAAAAGTCAATTTTCAAATGATGTTTTGCCACTAGTTCCTCACATAAAAATTTATAAAACCCCTCAAAGCACAAAAATCTCAAGACTTGCCAATGCTAGGTCAGTCACGTGCACCAGTTTGTTTGTTTGTTTTTATTCTGCTCCATAAAGTGGGACACTAAGAATTACTGAAAAGTGAAATTCTTTCCTTTGCCATCCACCTTAAACTTTATAGACAGGAACTGCAACAGTATTTGTGTTACACATTCTTTATAGGCCTCTGAACAATGGAGCAAGTCTCAATCTCTTCAAGTCTAACATTCCCCATCTGGGAAATGAGGAGGTTGCTCTAAAATGCACTTTGTGACCTTTTTCAGGCATAAAATATCTTATTCTAGGTGGGAGGAAACAGTCAGTCAGTAGAGTGCTATTAGATATGTAATTATTTAAATATAAGCATAACAAAGTTCAGGATAATATCAAGATTTAGGACTTCATCTGATAAAGACTTACTAAAAATGTTTTTTAAATAAAGATTATTTAAAAAGGTATTTTAATCTTTTCAGTAGTAAACTGCTTTTACATCTAAATTAAACAGCCTGTAATCTGTGTTTGGCTTCAGCTGGGGAGAAAAGGGTAGGAGATGACCACTTCTCAAGATATCTCCTCAAACATTTTCTTACATTTCAAAGTCCAAAAAGGGAAAAATGTTAGTCTTGATTGGATAGTCACTTTAACTTGAATAAAAGAGATTAAAATATTAATCACAAAGACATCTTGTGTCTGGTCTATTTTATGTTTGCTCATTGCAAAGTTAGCAAAAGCAGCTGATATTTATAGAATTCCTCTCTCCAAAGTAGATCAAGTCATTTTCAACTACTTTTACTAAAAAAAACAACCCCCACACACACAACCCCCCCCCAAAAAAAAAAAACAAAACAAAAGCAAAATTTAAAAAAAAATCACAAACCAACAAACAAAACACCCCAAAGTCATTAAAGCCATTTAACAGATGGGGAAAACCAAGGCGAAGGGATTTTAAGTTAAGGCCCTGTCCTGGCAGGTCATACACAGCTGTAGGAAGCCCAGGAAGTGGGCCTTGCCTTCCTCCACACACCATGTCCCCTATATTCCTGACTCTCAAAACGGTACTTGATAGCTAAAAAAAAAAAAAAAAGGAAAAAAAAAAGGTTTAAGTAACTACAGTATCACATTTTCCCCTTTTAAATCAGATTCACAGCAAGCAGAAAGCAAGGAAATAAAAACTGGGCCAAAATCACTCAGTAATGAAGAGGCCTCAGACTACAAATGACAGCACAAGAACTTTCCGCTAAACTTGCAGTGCCTATTTGTTCTTTTTATGGTCTATAAAATATATCTGAGCGTACATTTACTTATAATTATTTCAAATAGTCATAAAATATCAGAAGTCAGAACAGCATGGCAATGCAGATGCAATTGTTCGGAAGGGGAAAGCAGCAGAATTTAGATGCCAGCTCCTCTTTCCGTTCCTTCCTCATTCCTTCTTCCTAGCAGGCAGGTGCTGATTCCTTTGAGAAATCTCACATAACACAGAACTCCTTGAGCTCTTTTGTTTGGATGAGGTTTCTAACAGCCTTTTGGAGTAGAGATGATTGGAGGGAGAAAAGCTAATGAGAGTAAAAGTGCATTTGGGTCAGCAGTTTCAGCCTCCTCACAGGCTCCTGTAGAATGACTAATTTGCAGCATACACCCAGAAATATCCAGGCTTCATGAATTTATAATGACAATGCACACTTTGCCTGTTGCAGGCGGTAAAGTAAGCCTCCTGTCAAAATGCCAAGACAATGCGGAGCAGAAACAATCTCAAGGATGTAGCCAAGAAGGCCATGAAGTGTATGAGTAAGCAAGTAACTCCCATACTGGATCGCCAGTCAGGAACTGCAAGGGGTTTGCTGAAGAGAAGGCAAATAAAAGTACTCTTTTCATTTCTTAAAGGGCAGAGTTCAAAATCTGCGACCACAGGTATCTGTTTCCTTGAGTCAGATCATCTGTGATCAGTGTGACAGCATTTTCCTTCTAGTTAATGAAAGTGCTAAAGGATTTTCAGCTGTAGAGCTCTCCTTAATGATTCAGACATAAAGACCTCACCATTTAAAACAGCTTCCTCAATGCCAGGACTGCACGTGTGAATCTGCAGCACAGTCACCAGTTTATAATAAAAGAAACAAGATATGCTGAGGCTGAATTAAGTGAAATATGGAGCCATATGGGGTGCTGAGGCAAATTATATGGATCCAGGCATAAAACATATGGTAGCCCATCTGCAGAGAGCACTTTGCTAGGCTCCCTGCCCTGAGAAACAGCCCCTGCATTTCAATAGCACCGCTCTTCAAAGAGATCTCTCAAAAGGAGCCCTCCTTTCTATAGCCAGATTAATTGCTCCACTCCCGACAAGCTGTCCACAGAAATCACTCACCACAGCAATTCTGGGTAGAATCTGATGGTGACTTTAGTGAGCGCATATTAAGATACTGAGAGGAGTTTCACATTCCAAGTTCTTGAACTAAGGCACCATAATTTTCTAAACCTTTAAAACCAACTTCTTAGGTCTTTCATGGGCCAGCAAAGAAATCTTCAAAGACCACATTCCAATCCTGTCATGGGACCCTACAGCAACTAAGGGAAACAATACCCCAGCGGACAAGAGGGACACACAGTCCCACCTAGCAAATTCAATTTCCATTTCAAAAAACCCACACCTGAACATTATAGACACATATTTTTCACACAAAACAACCCTGAATATATCTTTTGACATGTCATGAATTTTTTCCCCCATGTAACTGTTAAGCAGATTGACATTACTTTCCAAGGTTCTCAAGTCACTAATTGAAAGCCTTAATCACTACATTCTTTAGTAAGATTTCAGTTTGTTTTCCCCAGTGACACTTAAAATGCAGCTGCTGTGACATCACAATGCAAAGTTACACAAAGTAAATTAAGCCCTCTCCTCAAATGCCACATTCCCCCCCCCCCCCCCGCCCCCCATTACTTAGAAGACCTCCAGGATTTTTAGCAGGGGCTGGTATGACTTAATAAGTAAAAATTACACCCCCCCACACACATATTTGGGTGGCTTTAAAGTTCAGAGTTCTCCAGATCAGAGCATTGTGACTGCTATCATACAAATACAGGACAAAAAGAGGTGGAAGAAAAAAACTTATCTAACGACAAAACAGTTCTCAAACTAAAAATTAATTTATTTCAATTTCGCACTTAAAAACTTGTCCTAGAAGTGGTCTTGTTTGCAAAGAGCATCCCAGATATATTCACCCCCCCCCCAGTTTTATTGAGAAAGTTTGAGATTTAACCTTGTGTTAGTGAGAGGATTTTAAACAGAAACATGGTATCACAGACTCCTCACCGCCGCTTCCATAGGGGAAGCACCGACCTCCAGAAGGCAGCCTATCTGTCAACCCCTCCTGCACACGCAGCTAGCCACGAAGCACGAGTTTTTCCAAAGAGACCGAAAGCTGAATTAAAAGCAGCTTTCGCAAATACGAGAAAAGACACCCCTGTGTGAAGACACGTAAGTTACTTCGAAATTAACCTCCCAGCTTACAAACGCTGGGAGAAAACCTTTGCATCTGGTGCGATTTCCTCGTCTCGCCGCCACCCCCAGCTGCAGGGCAGCAGCACAAGGCTCCTTGTCTCCCCTCGGAGGCGGCGGCGGCGGAAACCCGATCCCAGGCCGACTCTCAGTAAACACCCAGGCGGAGAGCAATAAAGCATCCGGAGCAGTTGTCTCGGGCGCGCAGCCCCGCCACCCCCGCCCCCTAAATCTCTGATAAGCGGCTGTGAGAGGGGAGATTTGTCAACGGTCCGAGCCGAAGGCCGGAGGGCGGGCGGGGAAGAGGCCTCCCCGGCGTCCTGGGTGGGTTCCCGCTGCTGCGCCGCGAGCCCGGCCAAGGTGCCTGTCAGGGGCTCGAGAGGCCGACCCCGTCCCGCCACGCCGCCCGCCCGCCCCGGCCAGCGCCCGCGGAACCCGGGGGGCTGGGAACAAAGCGCTTGGCCCTGGGGCTGGCCCCCCCGCGCCCGCGCCCCGTACCTGCGTGGAGCAGTCCGAGGCTGAGCAGCAGCAGCAGCAGCAGCGCCAGGGGAGGCGGGCAGCGCCGGGGGTGGCGGCGCTGCTCAGCCCCGGAGACGGCGGCGGAGGCGGCGGCGGCGGCGGCGCAGGAAGGTGCTGCTCTCAAGCCCATGCCCGTCCATGCAGGTCTCGTGGGCTCCGGCGAGGGCGGCGGTGCGGGCGCCGTGGCGGGGCCGGGGCCGTGGCTGCTGCATGGGCCGGGGGACGCGCCTCGCTTCCTCTTCTTCCTCCTTCAGGCCCGCGTCGGAGACGGGCCGCCGCCACCACCGCAGCGAGCAGCGCGCCGCGGGCGGAGCGAGACGGCGGCGGCAGCGGGGCGCAGCGGCATCGCAGCGGCCGGAGGCGGCGGGCGGAGGGGGAGGGAGCGGGAGAGAAGACACAAAGACCGTGAGCGAGTGCGGAGTCCGGCCCCCAAGAGCGCGAGCGCCCGGCCCGGGCCAGCGTGGGCTCTGCGGGCGTGGAGCGCGGGCGTGGACCGACAGGAGGCGCAGCCAGCCCAGGCGAGCAGCGGCCTGCCGCCCGGATCTCTCTACGCGGCGGCCCGCGGATCAATCAATCTCAGCCCCTCACTGCTGCCCCGCCCGCCCTCCGCCCGCCAATCCGCGTCGTCCCCACCCCCGTCCTCCCATCCCATTGGCTGCGAGCGCGAGGCCGCTGGACCCAGCCCGCCGCTCGCAGGGCCCAAAGCGCCAGCCCCTCCACGCCGCCTCCTGCCTCCTGCCTCCTGCGGTTTAGGGTAATGCGAGTTCCGCGTCCGCCCGCTGCGGGTCCCAACTACCGCGCCCGGCCCCGCCTCTTTCTCGCTCGCCCTTCTCTCCCGTCCACCCCTGCCGCGATTTACTGTGTCCTCGAATCAAGTAGAAAGAGGCGGCAGCCGCTCTCTCTGGCCGCCGTTACAATGGAACCGGCCTTTGACCGCCCCTTGGATGAATGTTACTGGGTTCAACTTCCCTCCAAGTTTTTTTTTTTTTTAAATCACCCCACACTGCTCCTCCACCTCCAGCTCTTTGGAGGAAGCGGGCGCTTTTATCCAGCGCCATGTGGCAAATTCCTTCGCAGCTAATCACCTCTGCAGAACCGCGTTTCGAACCTATGGCGGGTAAAGCGAGCATCCAGCCGCTTGGGAAATCAGAAAGGGACCCGCGGTTCGGAACGGATCAGATGCACTGGGAAGGTACCCGCCAGCTCCCAGCGAAATTCGCAGGCAGCAGTGCGTGGCTCCGGTATTGGTTCCTTTGACATTTCCCTCCCTGAAAGCGGCTGGGAGGGGTCTGAGAGTCGGAGAACTTCAACGTGTTCGGTTACAGTGTAATTAGATTAACGAGGATAGTCAGCTTTTAACGCAGTGTAGAGTAATTACGCCATCATTTGTTGTTGCTTAGTGGCTTTTCCACAAGTTCATAATCTAATAGCAGATTAATTAAATGACAGCTCAGTTTCTACTTTTGCAACTGGATGGATCAAGAAATGAGGAGAAAAGCTAACTGTCAGAAAAGAGGTTGAAAATAGGTCCTAACTTGTTATCAGTAGGTGTGAAGTGGTATCTAATCTCTAGAATGGCCTCAAAGTCTGGGAGCCACTTCCTACTGTCCTCGCCTTTGCCTTTCCCCAAATAGCTCAAGGTTGCCATTCTAAATTCACTTACAGTATATCCAAATCGCAGTAGGCAACTCTACCCGCTACATTACTCAGAATCTCTAAATAGGGATTGCGTATCAACCGCGGACATGTAAATATTCCACATGTAACAATGTGCAAATCAATGGACCAGGATAATTGAGGGCAAACCCATCACCCCAGCTTACTTATTAGACACATTACGAATTGTACAAACCACTAGATCCCTAATGAAGGATGCCTATCTTTTTACTGTAACTTTTCATTACCTATTCCATACTATGATGACACAAGTGGTTAACACACCTTTCATTGCCCATGATATACTCCAAGCCTTGCTTACGTCCACAATATGCTAAATAATAGTTTCACTGTTGACTGGAGAAATGACTTTTTTTTGGGGGGGGAGGGGGGTTTAGCTGATATGAGTTTTAGATAATACTATGGAGTAAATACTATTAGGCCAAAATTTTACTCTCTTGCAATTACTACATATTATTAATGAAATAAAATTAATGAAATTTTGGTAAACATCTTTTAAAAGTAACAAAATGTGAACACTTTTTCAAAGTATTTTGCTAAAAAAATTAAGTTAAAATGTTTCTTTTTCTTTAACACAAGATTTAATTCCTCCGCTATAAAGAAGCATCCCACTGAATTGAACATACTTCAAAACACACAACCAAGAGATAAGGATCAAATTCAGTTTAGTTTGTCTTTTCACCCGTGATTTCTATGACTTGCCCTCCCTACCTTTATTCCCTCCCCCCACCCGGACCCCATCCGGTTCCTTAAGTACAGGAGTGCTCTTGATTTTCTTATCAATAGAGGGCGCCCTCCAGTCACTGCAAATCCTGGTGTGAAGTGGAACTGCTCTAGAGGAAAAACTTCTTCTAAGGTGCTTTATTGCTCCTCTGTTGTAAAATTTGACAAGCTCAAGGTTTATAAGCCTAACAATTCACTTTTTTTTATTGCTGCATAAGTGTTCAGGCTAGAGGAAAATGTTAATTTTCACAATTAAACCGCAAGTTGGTTCCTCTTTTCAGAACTTTTAAGTCAGTTGACACACTCGCTGGGTAAATTCGGCCTGCTAGCAAGATCCCGAGTCTGCTTGGAAAGCAAGAGCGTGGTGAATGGTCGCCTATAGAGCATCCACTCCCCCAGCTCCAATGCTGCAAGTTAAGCAGGATATTAAGACTCCTCAAAGAAAAATGAAGGGAGGGAGCTGGGACACAGACATAAAATTGATGACTTATAAAAGTTTTACATTTTAATAGGAAAAAATACCGTGAAGTGACAGCTTGTACAACTCATAAATCCTCCCCGATTTTTGCCACTTGTATTCTCTCGCCCTCCGTCTTTGTTTTCAAGAAGGAAAGATGAAGCCAAAACAGTACAAATAGGGGACTCAGCAAAGCAACGGTATGAATGTGCAAGTGGATAGAATTAAAACGCATGCCAGCAACATTGATGGATTCTAAACAAGATGCGGTTTCTTTTTCTGTTCCCCCAGTTAATATATTTCCATTTCCAGAAATCTAACACGAGGGTCTCTGTCTGCTTAACAGATCAACTGGGGCAGGGGAACCAGGACTCAGACCCGGGGTTGCGATTTGTGCAACCCCTTCTAGAGTGAGGGCTCCCCCGCCGCCCCTCCTCCCCTCCCCCAGTCCACAGTGTGCGAAAAGCAGGGGCTGAAATAGCCGGGGAGTCAGACTGCCCAGTGGCAAGCAGATCCTGGATTGTACTTACATCATTTTTAACCCTTCCGCTCCTGGAGGGGGCTTGGCGGGATCAGGGAGCCGCGGAGCTCGGGAACACGCAGGACCTGGGTGTGAGAGAAGGGCCCCCGAGCCCGGCGTGAGCGCTGCGCCCCTGGAAGGAGAGGGCCCGGGGCGTGCGCGAAGCTCATAACCCGGGCGTGCACCGCCGGCCCCGGCGATCCCCGCGGGCTCCGCCACTGTTCGCGCTGCTCGAAGCGGCAGGTGCAAAAAGCATTTGGGAGCCGCTTGCCAGCGCGCGGAGGTAATGCGCTTCCTGTCCATTTATCTCAGGAAACCAGCGCAGCCTTCCCTTCGAAACAAAATTAACCTCTCATTAGCCAGCCACTCACTCCCGAAAAGGCCTTAAAAGCTTTACCAGCTCGCTAATGTGTTTTAGGCTTTTCTTCCAGGCAAACGCCGCCGCGGCCGTGACTGCCATCAGTGCCTGGGGTTCCTCCGGGTTCCCCCCCGGGAGCCAACCGCAGACCTCCCCGCAGCCTCAAGTCTGGGAAACTCTGGCCAACCCGGATCCCCGTGTGCAGTCCTGGGCAGACCCTGAGTGGACTTCATGCCAGAAGCAGCCAAAACAAGTTCCCGCTAATTCCACGAGCGCTCCTCATATATCCAAACCCCCGCTCCCCGGTCCTCTGGGGGAGGAACTTCCATGGCTGCGGGTCGCGGCTGCGGACCGCCCTTAGGAGCGCCAGTCCTGTGCGCAGCGGGCGCGGGAAGCGCTGAGCAGGGACTCGGGGAGAGGGGGGTGTAAGCCAGGATCTAGCGGATTCCGGGAGTGGAGAATCTAACGTGGTTCTAGATCTGCCAGTGGCCCCGGGGGCCCTTTCGGAGCAGCTGGGGTTTTCTCACCCTGGCCCCCTGCCGCCCCGAGGCTGGCAGATTTATACCACACAGGTGGACGGAGACCTAAACAAAACAGTCCCGGCCGCTGCCTGCCGCTCGCCCCCCACGTCCCCCGGCCCACCGCAAACTTCAACAAAATAAACAACTCACCACAGGCATTCCCTTGTCTGCAGCGCGACGCTTGCCAGCTGGGAAAATAAGCCGCAAGCCACGCGGCCGGGGCGCAGAGGGAGGGCCGCGCGGTGCCCGCCTCTCCGCTCTAGGTGGGGGCAGTGGGACCCGGGGGCCAGGAGGGAGGCTCCGCCTGGGGGACCGCTCTCCCCGCTCCCCGACACCGAGTGAGCGCCGGGTGAGAGGCTGCACCCTTGCAATCAGCGCGAACTCTCTGACACCTAGGGGAGGGGGCGGAGAGGCAAATCCCTCAGTTCCAACCCGCTTTCTCTCCCTTCAGTGTCAAAAAAAAAAAAAGACCAAACCCTGGCGCCTCCCGCCCACCCCCTTCTGCACCACACCGCCCCCTGCCGGCACTACCCAGATCTTTCCAGCGGGACTAAGGCGTGGCAAGTAACGGCGTCCCAGAACCCCAGCCTTCAGGGTCCTGGCTCAGGCCTCTCTCACCGCCCCTTCACCCCACCAAGTCCTGCACAAAGACACCTTTCACGCCGCCAGCGCCACCCTCTGCGCCGCCCTCCAGGCCTGCCCGTTGCCTCGGTCCACCCGCGGCACCACCAGTTCCCGGCGGGTGAATGTGCCAGCCTTCACCGGGCCAGGAAGGCACCGGGCGCCTGCAGGCTGCTCCCACTCCGCGCCTCCGGACGGGCACAGATGCGGCCCCCTGCCCCCTTTCTACCACTTTCCAGCTGCCCACCAAGCGGCCACAACACACGCCCTTTCTTCTCCACAAATGTTCTTTGAGGGTCTTCCTAGTGGGTCTCAATGAGGGTAAGCGGGTGGCAGGAAGGGTCCTCTGGACTTTCGCCGAAATAAGGAATCCACCTAAGGTGCCAGAGAGGCTCGAGTTTACAGTTTAAGAAAGCCCAGGATGACAACTTGGGAAATATGAGGGGCGAGAGGATTGAAAGACACCTAAGACACAGGTGAGGAAGTGTGCTATAAAGAACAAGCCCACGAAATGTTCGAGGAAAGAGTCACTTGGATACAAGTAGACGGCGTGGAGGGCCAGAGGAAAGAGATTAGCTTTCTTGCCTAGGCTCATCTTCCAAAGTTGAAAAGAAGCATCACAGAGGTCCACTGATAGCTATTGTCCCATGCGCGCATTGCCTGGGACGAACAGGCTGCTTCTCTTTATCCAAGCAGATGTTCAAGCATCCTGACTCAGGTATTTTCCTTTTTGCTCTCTTAGGAGTATCTCTGACCCTCTCCAGCTTTTTCATTGCTTTCTCTCCCTCCCACTCTTTCTTACAGTTTCTCAGCCTAACGCTAGAGGCAGCATAGGGCAATGTAAAGAAGGTGCAGCGGGGATCCAGCCAGGAGGGTCTACTGACTTTCTAAGTTGGAGTCTTAAGCAACTGATTTAATGTCTTTGGACCCTGAGGTCACAATCAAGAAAGAGTGTGTTAGGGGTAATGGCCAGGTTTCTTCCGGTTATGAAATTCTATGACAGGGGAGGCCTCGAACCCTTTGTAGATTCCTACTTCCCCAACTGCCAATCAATTTGAAAAAAATAATACTGAGGATATTTTAGGAAGAATGTAAGATATGTTTTAAAAAAAGCACTTTTTCTAATGAGAATTTACCCCCCCCCCAAAAAAAAAACCCTCAGTTCCTAGTCCACAGAGACAAAGAATCATAATGTCCCCACTTGCTTTGCCTTTGAAAAGCCTCTCCAGCAATCTGCAGTGCAGCAATTTGATTTAGAACCTAAAGGCAGTCTTGTTTTTCTTCTCCCTTCCACCAGCACAAAGACAAGCTGCCACATAAAATAATGATGAACAAGAGTTCAAAGCAAGCTAGAGAGCCAGCCCAGAGGATGTTTTCTAAGGCAGCCCTAGTCCTTCACCACTCCCTTGCTAATCTGGCTTTGGACAGTGCATCAATAGTAGGCCAAGCTACCAGAGTCTCCTCTCTCCCTCCCCTCCCCATAAAAATTGGGCAGTGAAACCTGGATGATAATTTGTCAATCATCACGTAAATGAATTCATCAAATCAATATGTTTAATTTTTCCTTAGCATTATGATACTTTCCAGGGTTTTTGATTCACTACTCCCTTTCTCACCGTGGAACCTTGAGCCTTAGTTCTCCCTCGGGAAAACCTTCTCTGTTTTCTGTGGAATCTTTTCTGAAACCAAGGCAAAAAATGGTTGATATTTCATAATGAAGTATTAATTTTTAAACTACAAATATCTTGCTTCTTCAATTTCAAAACAAGAATTTCAGAAATGCTTAGCTTCACAGCCATGCTTAAAAAAATTGTCTACTAAAGAGTATTCTTAAGTTTACTTTTATTGGGGGATAAGTTTCTTCAAACAATAGTGGTCAAAAATATTTTGAGCTTGTCTAATTCTGTTGCTTTCATTTATATCAATCTGCACCCCCCCACCCCCCACACACACTATGCCATTGATATATGCTCAAAATGTTTATATTTCTAATTAAGCCCTGGGTGTTCCATTTGTAAAAAGATGTGCTTATTTTTTCCTCCCAACATTCTTTATCTTGTTCAATGCTTCCCAAATTTTTCTCTTATCTCATTTTAATCTTTCTTTTTTTCTCATATCAACCAAAATAAACCAAAGATGGGGATAGAAACGGAACAAGAAATCACTTTTTAGTAAAATTGACTCAGCATTTCTCTATTGACTGCAAAGAAACCTTCTGATGACACAATGTGTATTTACACCATCTTCTGAATTTCCACTTAAAGGTGATAGGAACTTCAGGTTTTAAAATGTTCAGCTAATATATACATCCAACTCTCCAGTTGTAAAGGTCATAGTTGGCTTACTTTTGATGTTTCTGTTTCTCCTTTTGTAAATTGGGGGAGTCAACTCAATTATCTAGCAGCATATGGATCTGTTTTCTAGTATTTCTTATTTTGATTTTCTTGCATGTTCTGTTGAAATTCCTATCTAGTTTCAGATTGATGCCCAATTTAATAATTCTTTTATTACTCATATTGTCAGAGAATTATTATCCTAATTACACTATTTTTTCTTTTTTAAAATATATTTTTCTTGATTTCAGAGAGGAAAGGAGAGAAAGATAGAAAATCAATGATGAGAGAGAATCATCAACTGGCTACCTCCTACATGGCCCACATGCAGGATTGAGCCCACAAACTGGGCATTGAACCGGGACATCCTGTTTCATAGGTCAATACTCAACTACTGAGCCATATTACACTATTTTAAGTATTAGTAGTACTATTTAAAAATAATACTGAGAATAAATGCTACTTTCTTTTTTTGTTTTATAGGATCAGTGTTTAAATTGAGTAAAAACATAAAGGATCTAAGACCTACTTCTACTTTTAAAATGGTGAGAATTTGTTTTGCTTTCTTTCCCTCTGTACAAAGATGTAAGACAGGTGTCTTGAACCATCAGATCACATGATGGTTAAGGTAAATAATTCTGGTAAATTGTAAATTTTAAAAATGATACTTCTGGATAGGTAGCTAATAACAAGGACAATTAAATATCCTTTAGCAAATGAAAATTATATATTCTCTCAGCAATGAAAGCCTGATTTTCTAGAGAGACCCTGAAATTCTAAAGTATTTCTACACATGTACATAATAAAATAGGTAAATGAATGCATATTAAATTAATAAAGTTAATATGAAAAATATGTGCTAAAAAAGAAAATAGATAACAATCTCCTTGAAGTGCCAGGAGAAAAGCTCTTGTTTTGTCTGCTTGCTATCTTGTCATGATTCTTTTAGGCATTCAGGACAGTATAAAATAGTAGAGCACAAAACATCAGGGACAGCCTTTTTCCCTATTGTATTTGTTGATTATTTCAATTGTAGTCATTTTACACACACACACACACACACACACACTATCTTTCTAGATCTGTGCTATAAGTTTTAAGAGGCAAAATATGCATCCCTAAAATAGTCATTCTTTTACATTACATTTGCTCTATAAAAAATAAACTTCAAGAAAGTGGAAAAGAACTTCTTTAGAGAGGTAAATAACTGTAAAATTACTCTTCTGTGAAAGAAGAGTAATTTTACAGTTATTTACCTACCATGGTAATTTATAGTTTCTCTTGGAGGCAACATCTCTCTCCTCATACTCATCTGTATACACAGTGAAAAGAACATTATTAAAACATGACAGAACGCAATACATACACCACCATCTTTAAAATTCCATGAAATCTAAGATATTTGGGAAATTGGATACCCTCAATTTTAATAGCCAATAGTACCAATGAAGAGTTTAAATTAAAAAAACACACAAAGTGTATTATAACATATAGATGATATATGTTTATATCTTACCAATCCTATCTAATAAAAGAGTAATATGCAAATTGACCATCACTCCAACACACAAGATGGCTGCCCCCATGTGGACACAAGATGGCTGCCACAAGATGGCCAGCAGGAGAGGGCAGTTGGGAGGGACCAGGCCAGCAGTGGAGGGCAGTTGTGGGCGATCAGGCCAGCAGGGGAGGGCAGTTAGGGGTGACCAGGCCAGCAGAGGAGTGAAGCCGGGGGTGACCGGGCCTGCAGGGAAGGGCAGTTGGGGGGGACCAGGCCTGCAAAAGAGGGCAGTTGGAGGCGATCAAGCCTGCAGGGGAGGGCAGTTAGGGGTGACCAGGCCAGCAGAGGAGGGAAGTCGGGGGTGACCGGGCCTTCAGGGAAGGGCAGTTGGGGGTGACCAGGCCTGCAGGGAGGGCAGTTAGGAGCAATCAGGCTGGCAGGGAAGCAGTCAGGCATCAATCAGGCTGGCAGGGGAGTGGTTAGGGGGTGATCAGGCTGGCAGGCAGAAGCAGTTAGGGTAATCAGGAAGGCAGGCAGGCGAGTAATTGGGAGCCAGGAGTCCTGGATTGTGAGAGGGACATCCGACTGCCCGTTTAAGCCCGATCCTACTGGGATTGGGCCTAAATGGACAGTCGGACATCCCTCGAGGGGTCCCAGATTGGAGAGGGTGCAGGCTGGGCTGAGGGACACCCCCCCCCCCCCCCATGCATGAATTTCATGCACTGGGCCTCTAGTATTAGATAAAATTCCAAGGAGATATATTTTAACTCATTTTAATAAATTGAAACAATAATGGGGCCAAAGAAATCAGTGTCCAGATAATCACAAGTACAAAAATAATAAATATTCTCCTTTTTTCTTATCTTCTCAGGTTTCATCATCCTATCATTTCAAATTGTCCAACGACACACAGAGGCTCAGGTAATGTTTATGCCAGAAGCAAGGTTAGATTCAAGCCTGAGAATGGACCCAGAATGAAAACAGTGCATGTTCATCGGAAGTTTGAATGAAACAAATGCAGCTGGATTTGAGAGTGGGACTTGTTTCAAAAGAAGAGCAATAAAGCATTAGCACAGGAAAGTGTTCTCAGAGGTCAGGCTCTTGATGTTCAGCTGTCCCAGCTGGGACTGTCCATCAGCAAAGAATGCTAAGAATGCATGACTAGTGCAGGGCTCTATGTGAAATAGATGGAGTTTCCTTTTCCCTTGTCCCCTGTGGGGGGCCCCCTGAGGGACATGGGGGTGCATGCCTCTCAGGCCTCCTGGTAAGCAATCATCATCCAGGAAACTTACTCTTTGTGACAGAAAGAATCTGATATTGACCCATTCCCAAATACAAATTCTTTGTGTTAGTTCTCTCATTAAGCAAATTTTTGAGCACCTACTAATGAACCTGGCAATCGTCTAAGTCCTGGGGATACTGTAAACAATCAGACAAAGACTCTTAAGCATGTACATTCTGGGGGTGGGAGAATCAACAGGTCACTAAACAAATTAACTCTAATAATGCTATAAAGTTTAAGATGAGAAGAAACACCATTAATGGGAAGGACTTTCCAAGATATGCTATGGCCTGTGAAATGGAGAAAAGGTTGCAGGTAGAGGTCAAGGTTTCAAGATATTGTCAACAGTTCAGGAAAAAAAAGAATAGAAATAAAATCAATGATCACTAGAGTAATAATTGGTAAAATTTATTGTGCATAAATTTTTAGAAGACAGTTGGCAAACCAAGAACACTCAGATAAAAACAGAGAACTAAGGAGGCTCAGAGGTATATTGTTATTAAGCAGCTTATATAGTATGAAGGCAGTGACTGTTGATTCTTTACAGTGATTGGTTATAATATTAGAATTTTCTTAAATGAAGTAGAATTGGTTAGTGGTTTACCTTATGTCAATTTTGGGGAACAATTTAAATTTCAGCTTATGATTTTCAGAGGCATAAGAAATGACCCAGGTCAGGTTAGCTTCCCTTGTCTTGCAAAATAAGCTAAATTAAGCTTTGTTTGTACGACTAAACTGTTTTTTCTGTTCAGGGAATTTTCAAGTCTGGTTTTCATTTATGTTTGTTTTTAACAGTACGAACAATATTTGAGTGTTCAAGGAACTGAAAAACTCTGGCAAAAAACCACCTGCTGGGTGCATTTGTAGCAATCTAAGGCAGTTCTTTAATTCCCAGTTGGCGTTTGAATGAAGGAGACTTCTTGGTTGTTCCCAAACCTCAGAAAGACAAGAAAAGGAAGTAGCATATATTTAATTACTATCAGGAGTGACACCTGGTTTCCAGCTCAGAGTAGGGCGGGGGTGGGGGTAGGGGTGGGGATGGGGATCTAACTTCACTCTCACAACCTTTCCCTGAAGCACAGATTATTCTCTTTTTATAGAGGATGAAATTTAGGTTGAAAGATTTAAAAACCTGCTCAAAGATACATAAGAAATGGTTGGTACAGGATTTGAACTGTCTTTCTGATTGGAAAGTCCAGTTGTTTCTTAGTCTTCATTGCTCTATTTCATTTATTGGAAAATTCTGGCATTAAAATGCACAGAGATTCATCATACAGGTTTTGAGCCACTGATAAATAAAATGAGTGTGATTAGTAAGGGAATTGAAAATGAATTGGTTGGAAAAAAAACTTAAGAATTATTTTTAGAAATTTTAAATTAAATCTGTGATCCTCTTCTAGCCTAATCAAGACACTCTTCTCAATAGTACAGAGAGCTGAAGTATCTTATTTCCTCAAGTTACGATCTGCCACTCTCTACAGCTCTTGTCAAGACTTGAATGGCCATTCTTGGCTTGATGAAATGCCCAGTAGCCTATGGCATGATCGTGGGAGTACAGGTTTTGATACATACTCCGTCAATGGGAGGCCTCCAAGTTTCTAATGAATTCACAAGCAGAATTATCTTATGGACATATTCTTGCCTATTTCACAACTTAGATTGTGCAGTTTCCTTATTTAGAGCTGTGTGCCTATGGTAATGCATAAGTGGTGTCCATGGTGCCAGGTACACAGTAATAGTAGTGGTTTCCTACCCCATTCAGAGCTGGGAAAGAGAACTGGGAGTAATGATGTGGAAAAAGTCCAATAGAATCATAAGGGAAAACAACACAGATCATCAGTGCACAGCTTGATTACTGCACTAATAATTACTTTAAACAGATAGCCACTGTTTCATCCAGTCAGTCAGTCAGCTATTTGGCCAATCAACCTTTCAACAAATATTTATTGAACTACCTACTATGTTCCAATACTCTTCTAGGCACTAGGGAAGGGAAAAGAGTTAGGAACTAAGAAATATGTCAATGAATAAAAACAAAAATCTTTCTCCCTCCTACAGGGAGAGACAGACAATAAACATAAACATGAGGACATTCAGTATATTAAAAGGAGTCAAGTGCTCTGCAAAAGGTAGAGCTTGATAGTGAGATGTGGAATGCTGGTTTGTATGTACAATTTTTAAAAGGGTGGTTAAGGTGGGCTTCACTGAGAAGGTGACATTTGAGCAAACACTTGGAGGAGATGATTGAGTGACCTATATAGGAAGGCAGTTCAAGGCACAAGCCACAGCCAATACAAAGATTCTGAGGTGGCAGTATGGCTGGCATATTCAAGAAAGATGAAAGAGGCCAGTTTAGTCAGAATAGAGTAACCAGGGGAGAGTGGTAGGTTATGTATATGGTAAGTTTAGAGACATTATGGTGTTCCTGATCACAGAGAACTTCAAGGCCATTGTAAGGATTCTGACTGAATTTGGGAACCTTTGGAGAATTTTGAGCAGAGGAATTGAGATGAACTGAATTTTAGGAGTTCCCTCCTGTTGCTTGTTGAGAATATACTATAGCCAGGCAAGGGTGGAAACTGAGAGTCCAGTGGGATGGTTATTTTAGTAATCTATGTAAGAGATTACAGTGGCTCAGACCAATTATAGCATTGGCTTAGAAGTGGTTAGATTCTGGATATATTTTAACATTTAAATCAAAAGGGTTTCTTGATAGATCAGATTGGGATATTGGGGAGAAGAAGAGACAAAGGTCACTCGAAGGCTTTTGGCCTGAGCCACCATCTAGATGGATTGCCATCTATTGAGCTAAGCATTAAAACAGGTTTTTGGTATGTGAAAGACAAAATGCAATAGACAATTAAGATGATTTTATTCAGTCTGTTGCAATTCAGTCTGTTCCCTCATAGGGAACAAGTTCATTAATGAGGACCATCTCAAAGAAAAAGAAGGGACCTTGGGAAGGAGGCAGGTAGGCAGGGGAGTCATCAGGCTGTCTTATGGGAGTCCTAGGGAAGGAAGGAGAGAGCTCTTAACTGAGTCATTGAGGAATGGCAAAGGTGAGTTATCTTGGAGTATATGAGGGCAAGTTGGCGCTTTGCGGCTAGCTATTTCTTTAATGGGAGCAAAGGGCTCCCATAAAGCTAAACCTTGTCTGGAGGGAAAGGCAAGAATTTAGTGTTGGACTTAATAGGCTTAAGTTTGGATTTATTTCTATTAAACTTCCTAGGGAAAATCCCTTCAACATTCCCTTGCCTGATATCAAGATGTTTGCTGTATCCAGCCCTAAATTCTCACATTGTATGTAAAAATATATGACTTGAAGAATCAATATCATTTATTTGCAGATGAAGTCTGGATTGTTTTCTTTTTTCTTATATAAATATTTTTGTTTTTTAACAGCATTCATATTACTACATGATCTATTTTTAATAACACAGAGCCAGGTTTGCCTTCCTCTGACACTTCAGATAGTTCATGTCTCCATGATAGGATTGAGGAATCACGAAAGACTGCTGGGTGTGGGCCATGATTGATTTCACCTGCACACCTACCCGTATGTATCATATATTCATTCTCCTTTAGGCATGAAGAAGTCCAGTGAATTAGAAAAGCCATACCTTTCTTTAGTAAATTTACCTAAAACTACAATCCTAGATACCATTATTTTCTGAATTGTGCAGATGAGGAAATTTAGAAAGTGAGATACCTTATTAACCTTTTGCACTCGGATGTCGAGTGTGACTCGACACGGTTAGCATTAGAATAAAGGAATTGAGAAAAAAGCAAGCGAGTGCAAAGGGTTAAGTTATGTTTTTTTGTTTTGTTTTGTTTTTTTTTTTTGGACAGAAG
Organism: Cnephaeus nilssonii; assembly: GCF_951640355.1. Lineage (NCBI taxonomy): Eukaryota > Metazoa > Chordata > Mammalia > Chiroptera > Vespertilionidae > Cnephaeus > Cnephaeus nilssonii. The sequence goes on from NC_137073.1 coordinate 59,098,423, forward strand.
AAAGTTGAAGAAGTGGGATTTTAAATCCAGGTCTATGACTCTGAAGTCTCAACCATTACACCTCATACTTTTCATTTATACTAGGGGCCCAGTGCACGAATTCGTGTACCTTGAAAGGAACTGTGGGCCGAGAGGCTGCGGTAGGCACAGGGGTGGGTCTCGGCTCATCCTCTGTGCCCCCACCCAGCCCCTCCTGCTGTAGCCCCCAGTCCTCTGTCTCCTGGCAGCCCTGCTCCTGCCATCACTGCTCCCATGCGCTGATGGCGCTGGCCCCGCTCACACCCGCTGATGGCGCAGAGCAATTGGGGCCAATGCCTGCAGTGGGTGTGAGTGGTGGCTGTTGCCCCAATCGCCCCTTAGGAGCAGGGGGAGGTAGAGAAGCCCTCAGGGGCAATTGAGACCAGCAGCCATCACTTGCACCCACTGATGGTGCCAAGTGATCGGGACCAGTGCTGGGCGCCGGCTGTGGGTGCGAGCGGTGGCTCCAGTGCCAGCAGTGGGTGTAAGCAGGGCCATCACCAGCAGTGGGTGTGAGAGGTGGCTGCCGGCCCCAATCGCCCCTCAGGAGCAGGGGGAGATGGAGAAGCCCTGAGGGGCGATCAGGGCCGGCAGCTGCCGCTTGCACCCACTGATGGCGCTGAGCAGTTGGGGCCACTGCCAGGCACCGGCAGCGGTTGTGAGCGCTGGGCAGGACTGCAGTGTGCAGGAGAAAAGAATTTTCAGTAACCACCATAGGCTCACCCCAATGATAGCGACCAGCACCCCGCCTTGGTCTGATGCCCCGCTCATCGGCTCCACCATCCCGTAAAGGCCGACGCCTGCCATGTTCTGCGTGCCCCCTGGTGGTCAGCACATGACATAGTGACCAGTTGTTCGGTTGTTCCGCCGTTTGGTCTATTTGCATATTAGGGTTTTATATACGTAGATATTATACAAGAGTTCCATTGCCGGGACTGACTAGCAGACCCTGAGCTATGGATGAATGGATTACTCTGACACACGTTTCTGTGAAAGAGAGGCTAAGGGATTGCTTGGCTATAGCAACCAAGCAGCCCCATTTGCCTGCCTCCTTAGGCTTTTATTGTAACAACAGCTTGAACTAAAATTAACCATTAGATACTATCAACAGGGTAAGCATCCTTGAGAAAGCACATGCTTCTACAAGGCTGTGTCTAAAGACTAAACATAGAGATTCCAGTAAAACCCCCAGGGGCTCAGACTTGTTTGGAAAAATCAAGGTTGGGGCTGCCACCTTTGGCAAAGTCCCCCTAGAGGCCCCTGATCTTTCAGAGAATCCTCCTTAAAGACTTTCCAACCAAGTCCTGTGCTTCCCCACATTCCATCATTTTTACTTTGCTCTCTTTTGTTTCCCTGTAACTTTTACAGTGAAGGGATTTCTTTCTTAACCTTTTATTTATTCTTTTCTTCTGAATGATATAATTTGTCTCTTTTATTACATAATACTGCTAGAATGAACTTCATTTGATACAAAATGAAAACAATAAAATGAAATTCACTCAATTGTGTTAAATACTATATTTAATGAATAAAATGTATTATAAAATTTTTGTATTAGTACCATATTATTGACACCTTTCATTTCTTTTCATGCTCTTTAGTGTTCTGTTCTCATTAGTGTTTTACTGTACTTATTGTTTTCTATGTGAGCCCACTTCACATTTTTTCTTTATTGAATGAACTATTTTTTATTGTTTTTAAACCCATTTTCCCAACTTCTCAGGCTCATATTTTATTTTAATTCTAATTTTCAAAAACATTGTAATTCTCCTAATGATTTATAAACTTGATTAATATTAAAACCTTCACGCCAAACTTGTAATAAAAATGTTGAATGACACTGGCTTCTAAAGGACTTCTGTAGCATTATAAGTAGCATTTTCTTCCAATCAGGATATCTTACATTTTTAATTTACTTGCTGGGCTTGATTTTTTCCCCCAAATGGCATTTTTTAAAAGAAATGTTGTCTGACCAATAATTTAATTTTAGTTTCTCCCATCTCTTTTCACAGAAGAAATTACACACACTTGGTATTGGCTTGAATAATAATTCCTAGGTAGAGCTATTTTGGTTACAGGTGCTTTTGGTCATTTTGCCTTCCCAGCTGCCAAAATTCTAATTGCCCTCAAGGGTTGCTGCCTGCAAGGGCTAACTCACTCTGGAAAAATAACACTGTGTGCACCTGCATTACTAATAACCTGGTGACTCCAGGAATGCAGTTCCAGCCATGGATCCTGGAGCTGGTCAATACTGAGTAATTCAGTAAATTAATCAATAAATAAATTATGAAGCTGGTTGCATGCTATAGCTAAATCTTTGAGAAAAAAACAATTCAAAATTTAGTATATCATTGAATCCACTGCCCAAATCTTGGTATATCCTTTGATTTTTCTATACTTCTTTGCATGGCACTCCATGTTAACTCACTGATTTTCTTAAATTGTCAAGACTGATGTCAATCAAATCACATTTTCCAATGTGAAACTTCTAGTTTCTGTTTGGGTTTCTGCCAGAATAGACTTATTATGAATAAGTCCTCAAGTCAATCTTTCTCTTCTGTTTCTTAAAAATAACTTAATAAAATGGAGCTTGAAAGAAGAATTTTCTTTCCTTTTTTTTTTGGTTACCCTTAAAAAAATGTTTCTAATCAGGATGGTTAAAAAATAAAGTAATCTGACATTTTAAATGGAATAGGAGAAAGAAATCTGTTATGTACCTTTTATTACTGCCCTTTGTTCTGAGAATAACAGGTAATTGATAGAACACTTGGAGCTTTCCAATCATCCACCCTCCCATGTCTGGTTTGACAAGTATACCGTTTGCATCTTCATACTGTAATTTAGAATTATAAGAACACATGCTATTTTGAAGTGAGCTGTGCCGCAATTGTTTTAGGATTAAAAAAAAAGACTTTTGATTATATCAGAACTGCATGAATTCTTAAATGATTCAGAGAAGAGTGTTATGCTTGGTAGTTTTTAATATCTACATTATAGACAATTAATAACATTATTTTTTAGTTCCTTGATATTAACAAAAATTTTATGTATTGAATAAACAAGTATTTATATAGGGAAAATAGAGACTTTCTGGTTTAATATTTTAAATATTTATCATCAAACTACTTAAATAATCATTTCTTGAATGATAATATAAACAGGAAATCAATAATGTTACATCAGAAATATAGTATGTAACTGATGAAGTGTAATGTATCTGTCAACTTGTTGGTATGTAGATAAGCCTGAAGGAAATTTTTTTTTTTTTTTCAGAAAAATGCTATTGAGAAATACTTAGTGCTGGAAGAGCAATTCACTTTATTTTCTCTACATAGTACTCAACTCTCCTCACTTTAGTAGCATATATTTTTATTAGTTTATGTTATAGGGAAGATAAGACTCTTGCAAGGCCCAAGATAATGCAGGGCCCAAAAATCTGAATTTCTTTAAAAAATAGACAAGTAAAGAAGATAATTACAGATTATAGTAGGTATCAGGAAGAATCTAAGTAGGCTTTTGTTCCAGAAAGGTACTGGGCGGGACTGAGTAGATAGGGAAGGCACCTTACCTGAGTTGAGACTTGAAAATTGAAGCTTCACCCATGGCAAAAAGCCAAGGGAAAAGCACTACAGGCAGAAGGAATGGAGGGTGAATTCACTCATAAGAAAACTCTCAGTGATCAGGGAACATAAAGGGGCAATGGTGTCTGGAGAGGGTGAGAAATGAGAGGAGCAAAGGATAGGAGTTGAGGTGGGAGATGTATGCAGCACCAGATCATGTGGGGACTTGGTAAAAGACTTAGATTTCTTTCCAAATGCAAATGACAGGCATCCCAGTGATAAAATCTGATTTATGTTTTAAAAGATCATTCTGGCTGCCTAAACATTACAAATTCCTGTAACCATTTCTAACAGGAATGATTTGCATTGCTTCCCTTGATCCCAGCCCCTCTAAACATGCTCTAGTTTTTCTACATTCTTCTCCAGAAGGCAGCCCAGAGATGAAGGTGGTGTTTTGAGTGTGATCTCATCATTTTAGAAGAAAGTGAAATAATGACCTCTCTTACCTGGGATGGTCTTCTAGTAATGTAGCTGAAGATTAAGATTTCTTGCAAGGTTGGAAATCATATGAAGAAGCCTGTTAGAAATGAAAGTAAGTAAACTCTGAGGGCTTAAAGCAGTGGTTCTCAACCTTGCCTGCCCATTAGAGTCACCTGGGGAGCTTTGAAAACATCCCTGGAGTCCAGACAACAGGCCAGACCAGTAAAATCAGAATCTTTGGAGGTAGGCTTTTAAATATCCCCAGGTGGTTTCATTAAGTTATCCAAGGCTGAAAACCATGGCAGAATGGCAAGCAAGCCCTGTGCTTACAAAACTTTAAGGTACAGACGAATCATCTAAGGATCTTGTTAAAATGAATATTCTCTGAGGTTTGAGCATCTGATCGATGCTTCTCTGTCTCTGGATCTGTTTTTGTTCATCAGTTTATGTTGTTCATTATAATCCAAAAATGAGTGAGATCATGTGATATTTATCTTTCTCTGAATGTAATACCTTAATCAATAAAGAAAAAATATGCAATATTAAAAAAAAACACTGAACATTCTGATTCCATGGTTCTGGGGCGGGGCCCAAGAATCTGAATTTCTTAATAGCTTCCAGGTAAACCAGATATCTCTGCTTCTGGTTTAAGAACCAGGAGGGATTAAGTCTCCAGATTTGAATCACATGTGCCAGAATTACTTGGAAAGCCTGTTAAAACACATGTTGCTGGACTCCACCCTCAGAGATTCTGATTCAGTAGATCTAAGGTGAGGCCTAAGAATCCAGGGACCACACTTTGAGATCCACTGGGCTCTCCAATGAGGAGGAAACACATGAACTGTAGTCTCTGATGTTTGGAGCACAGACTTTTTAGTTTTGACTTTCATTACCCAGAAAGCTTTTCATCTCTTTTCATCGTCCCCTGAATTTCATCTAGGCACACTGTTATGTATATACTCCACAGGAAAATGCTACTTTGAGTTCTCTCTTTTTCATTGAATGTGACTTTAATGAGGACAGGGATCATATTCCCAGTGTCTAGAACAGTGGCCAGGACAAAGTAAGGAGTAAATGATGACTCATTGAATGAATGAAAAATGAAGGAAAAGACGTTAGATACCATAATAGTTATTTTCAAACATTTAAAGAACTGTAACTGGAAAGGAGTTTAGATTTGAATGGCCTCAGGGGCTATCACTAAAATCAAAAGGGGAACATCTAAGGGATAAATAGATAAAAACTTCATAAAATTGAAAGGAGCCATAGGCAGTAACAGGAAGGAGCAACTTGTCATAAGTGGATAGGTACAAGATTTAGCTGGATGGCATTTGGTAGAGTTGGTAATGAGTGGACTTGAGCATTTGAAGGCATTTGGCTTTAATGATCAGTGACGTCCTATTCAATCTCATGACTCTAAGAGAATGAAAATGGAGGAGGGCTGCTAAGGACAGGTGCACTGTCAATAATGAGAAGAAAGAGCAGACAGCCATACAGCAATGGAGGACAGAAACATTTCAAAAGGTAGGCACAAGACCGGAAAATAACAATAGAGCCTGATTTTTGTATGTGTGTGTTAGAGCAAACAGCTCTACGCTCATCAGTAGGTCTTAAGGTCACCATTGTATCATTGCACAATATCACAATTAATATTTTTATAGTAACATTTATATTTTTCATTCTTAAAAGTGTGACATATTCACTGTCATTTTTTTATTTTGTAAAAATATTGTAAATGTTGCATATTTATTTTAATGGCTTTTGAGTATACATTATGTAAGTAATCATTTATGAAACCAATTGTATATGAATATCCTCATAGTAAAATATTTATGTACCTTTATGATAAAATAAACTCCAATAATAAAAATATTAGTTTAAAGGGTTTTCAAGTATTTCAGGCTTTAATAATTGTTATTTATAATGATAAATGAGTCATTAATATTTTTTGTTTCAGGAGTCAGGCAAGTAAGTGATTTAGAAATATCCATTCACCAAGGGTTTCGTAGTCAAGATGCTATACTCTTTGTCTAAATGTGTGTACACGGATTCATATCGCATGAATGGAAATGTAGTTAATACTGTAGATAATCTACATATAATCTCATTGGCCTTATTGGCACTGTTCATGTCATCAGTGCAAATGCATTGATATAATTAAGCTTAAGTCTTTCCTAGTAATGAAAAAGAGATTAGTGGGCTAAGAGATTTCACTCATTGACCTGTACAGTATCCATGTATTGAACAGGTATTTCAACCTGCATTTCATTTGATATTTAGATTTATTTCTGAGGTTTCCAGTTAGCATATTTCATCAGAAGGGTTCAGTGGAAATTCCATAGGAAGGCCTGGGGCCTTAAGTAACTAGTGAGAGAATTGTACCAACTAAATACTCAAGTAATTTCTATAAGGTAGATCTACCTCACTTTGGATATTCAGCTGTTCCTTTTTGTTGTTTCTGTATGCTGTGTGTTATCATTAAATTGTTTATCAATGAGCTCAATGCTTACAGCTAATTTGGGCAATTAACTACTGGAATGGTTGATGGAGGCCCTAACAGAGAATTAGAATCTGATTAATCAATATGTTCACAGCAGTTCAGTTACAGTTTACCCTTGCTACCACCATTTACATTGTTAGAACTTTGGAGGAGGACTTCTTAACTAATTAACATTAAGAAGTCCTCTGGGTCATGATGGAATCATCAGTGGTCTCTCTTAGTCCTCAAATCTTCAGTTACATTTAATTATCTGTGTTCTTCGTTCCATCTATTTAGTCCTTTGCCAAAATTTATTTTTACTTTATGTCATCTCCTAAACTTGGCCTTTTTTTTTTAAACCCCCTGTAACTATAGTTCTATATCACATTCTCATTACCTCTTTTTTTTTTTTTTTTACTTCTCTAAGGAACATGGTGGTATGAGGTTAAGACATGATGAAGGGGGACTAAGCACTGAAAAGTCTTCAGAGATGGTGTGGCTGAAGGGCACAGGGAATAAAATGCATAATGTTCACTGTCAAATAGCTTATTTTCCTGAACTATGATTCTGTCCTGTTTCCATAGCCCCAAAACTTCAGTCCATATCATTAAACTTGTCAGTGGCTAATGTGAGATTTTTGTGTTTATTATCATTTTTAATGGAAATGGGATGGTGAGGCAGTCTACAGACTGAATGAAATAATCAGAACTGGTAGAATAAGCCAGAGTAATGAAGAAAACATACAATCCTTGGGTATTTGTAGAAATCCCAAGCAGGGCTTCAGATTTCTAGAGGGGATTTGACCCTATGATATTAACTAGGAGACCCTAAGTTAACAAGTGGTTTCAAAATAAGGTGGGGGTGCGAGATAAAATGAGCCAAGCTCTTGTTTAAGTGGGAGGAGGTAAAAGATCAACTTTAGGCATCTGTGGAATCATACTGACAGGCAGCTTGAGAGTATACCCATCGTCTGATCATCTGTAGACTAATTCTGACCACAGTATTTACAGTAGAGTCTCATTATTCACAGAAGTGGTATTCTTTAAAGTTGCCTTAAACACTGAGTTAATGAATACTGAACTAGGGGAAAGCAGGATGAGGTCTCTGTGGGCCTCTGGTCACATTGATCAGTGTTGTGATTGGTGAACATATAACCAATGTTTTATGTGTGTTTCTGTTTAAAGACACCTTATTTAATGTATAATGTTGATTCATTAACACTGAACTCATGGCCACCAGTACTATATATGACTCATGACTGATGGAAGCTTATCTAACATGTATATTTTCTCTGTATGTCACATCAAGCCTTCTTGTGCTTAGGAACACTAAATAGAACATTATTACTTCACTTGGGGGCTATTTTAAACAGCAAAATAACCAACAAAAGGCACAAAATGTGAAAAATTTGGCACAAATAGACCACAAAAGGGACACGTGTTTATAATAGGAGCTGAGACAAGAATGCAGAATGTCTCCTTGTTCCACCTCAGCTGGGAATGTGGCCATTGGATGACACAAATTTCTTGCTGCTCCGTGTAAGTCTGCGAATGACTGGGAGAACACAGCAAATGTTAATTTGGGGGTTACAAAAATTTTAGCATGTAGGTGAATTTTCAAGTATGGAATCCATAAATAATGAGGACTGACTGCATCCGTATGTGCCTAGGACTTGGCAGCCACAGTATAATCTTCAATTCTATTTCTAATATTACAAATGAAAAATTAGAATATGATCTTTAATTATATACTTCTATTTAAAACATGGTTAGAAAAAATAAGACTAGCAACTTTGTTTCTTTTAGAGGTTTTGCTTTCATGCAAAATATGCATCTACTTCAGAAAATTGATGGAACAAATTTCAAAAAAAATTTAAAGCTCAGTAGTTTATAGCCCTATGAGTTCTTTCTGAGTAAAAATTGTAGAAAGATTTGGAGTAATTTGATCCATTAAAATCAATTTCACTCTATATTTCCAAAAGTCCCAATTGCTCTTTAAATCTGAGCACTTAAAACATCTATGAAACTACAGTAACTACTAACAGAGTACATAAAATTTGCAATTATTAAAGATTCTTCCTTCATACCCTCAATTTCAAAGTAAGTCAAACAGTTACCTGACTCAACAATTCAGACTACATTGAATGGAACAAAAATGTAACATTATATTAAAAAACAATTTAAGGACATTAGTGATAAAAAAGATAATTTTAGGTATCTTCAGAAAAAGAATTATATTTTTTCAAACTTTGGCAACCACAGTCTATCAACTGTCCTGGCATCTCCATCACTCCTTCCCTTTTATTATTCTTGGGCAACCATGATTCATCTAATATAAATATTATTTACATCATGGAAGACTTATTTTTTAAAAAATATATGTGGTATCAGTAGAGTAAGCTGCATGGAAGGATGTAATAAGGCCTCTTTATACACTGTCAGCAAAAGAGTAAGCACAAGACAATTGGATAATAACTGCATTTTAATGAAGTTCCTAGGTCCTGTGCATGGGCAGCTGTCTGAGTGTGGTAGTAAATAGAAGAACTTTTGCTTGGCTGATGTGGCTCAATGGTTGAGCATCAACCTATAAACCAGGAGGTCATGATTCAATTCCCCCATGCCCGGTTGGGGCTCCATCCCCAGTGTGGGGCATGCAGGAGGTAGCCAATCAATGATTCTCTCTCATCATTGATGTTTCTATCTCTTTCTCCCTCTCCCTTCCTCTCTGAAATCAATAAAAATATATCTTAAAAAAATAGAAGAATTTTTAAAAAAAGCTTTAAAAAACTCAGGTTTATAGGCACCTAATGAGTGATCAGCATTTTTCTACCAGGGATGTGGAAGGAAATAACCTGATGGAATGACTGGTATCTTTCCCTTAGTGGGTACTAGCTCACTCTGTAGGGTTTATGCCTTCTTTTGTCTAATGCAGTGGTTCTCAACCTTTTTAATGCCGTGACCCTTTAATACAGTTCCTCATGTTGTGGTGACCCCCAACCATAAAATTATTTTCATTGCTACTTCCTAACTGTAATTTTGCTACTGTTAATGAATCATAATGTAAATATCTGTGTTTTCCGATGGTCTTAGGTGACCTTGCTAGCGGTTCTCAACCCACAGGTGACCCACAGGTTGAGAACCGCTGTCAGGGGTCACCTAAGACCATCGGAAAACACAGATATTTACATTACGATTCATAACAGTAGCAAAATTACAGTTAGGAAGTAGCAATGAAAATAATTTTATGGTTGGGGGTCACCACAAGATGAGGAACTGTATTAAAGGGTCGCAGCATTAAAAAGGTTGAGAACCACTGGTCTAATGGAAACATAATCTCTTGCTTGGTTTTTCTCCAAGGAATGAATGTCTTTAATTTTGTAATTCCAGGATTAGAAAAACCCTCTGTGATATAATCCTATCTAATAAAAGAGTAATATGCAATATTGACCATCACTCTAACACATATGGTCAAAGATGGCTGCCCCCATGTGGACACAAGATGGCTGCCACAAGATGGCCGGCAGGAGAGGGCAGTTGGGGGTGACCAGGCCTAAAGGGAAGGACAGTTGGGAGGGACCCAGGCCTGCAGGGGAAGGCAGTTGGGGGACCAGGCCTGCAGGGGAGGGCAGTTGGGGGCAATCAGGCCTGCAGGGGAGGGCAGTTTGGGGGACCAGGCCTGCAGGGGAGGGCAGATGGGGGTGACCAGGCCAACAAGGGAGGGCAGTTAGGGGTGACCAGACCTGCAGGGGAGGGCAGTTGGGGGTGACCGGGCTGGCAGGGGAGGGCAGTTAGGGGCTACCAGGCTGGCAAGAAAAGGCAGTTAGGGGTTACTGGGCCAGCAGGGGAGGGCAGTTGGGGGAAATCAGGCCAGCAGAGGAGCAGTTAGGCGTCGATCAGGCTGGCAGGGGAGTGGTTAGGGGGTGATCAGGCTGGCAGGCAGAAGTGGTTAGGGGCAATCAGGTAGGTAGGCAGGTGAGTGGTTGGGAGCCAGCAGTCCTGGATTGTGAGAGGGATCCCAGATTAGAGAGGGTGCAGGCTGGGCTGAGGGACACCCCCCCACACAAATTTTGTGCACTGGGCCTCTAGTATCCTACCTAATAATAGACAAATATGCAAATTGACCATGCCTTCGCTATGCCCGCGATTGGCCAGGAGGCACAGTGGGGCGGGACTCGGGGTGGCTGGGGTGGCCAACTGGGCTGGCGGGACGCTGAGCTTGCGTTGCCAGCGGCGGCTCGAGCTCAGCATCTGCACCATGGCTGTGCTGCGGCACAGAAGGGGGCTCTGGGGCAGTGAGCTCACATCCCACCGCGGACCATCAAAAGTGGGAGAGCTGGGTGCCTGTACGCTCAGGCACCAGGCCTTTCAGAAGCCTCTGGCGGGGCGGAGGCTTCTGAAAGGCCTGGTGCACCAGCAGACAGGCACCCAGCTCCCCCACGATCAAAAGCAAAAGTGTGGGAGCTGGGTGCCTGTCCGCTCAGGCACCAGGCCTTTCAGAAGCCTTTGCCGAGCCGGAGGCTTCTGAAAGGCCTGGTGCATCAGTGGACAGGTACCTAGCTCCCCCGCGATCGAAAGCAAAAGCGTGGGAGCTGGGTGCCTGTCCACTCAGGCACCAGGCCTTTCAGAAGCCTCCGCCGTGCTGGAGGCTTCTGAAAGGCCTGGTGCACCAGCGGACAGGCACCCAGCTCCCCCGTGATCGAAAGCGAAAGCGTGTAGGGGACCCTACACGTGCATGATTCAATCATGCACTGGGCCTCTAGTAGATAATAAAGCTACATTAACTAGACCATTTGGGAGCTTGATTTTATAAATATGACTTCCTTAGCACTAAGCTTGACCTAAATAAACTCAATGCAGCACCTAATACTCTTGTCTGCACATGGTCAAAAGTATAAGCAATAATTATTTGTTTATATAAATTGAAGTGAATACAATATGTGGATTAAAACAAAACAACTTATTTGGAAACACTTCAATCTCAGGTAAAAATGGTGAACCATTGCAGTAGCCCGGTGGCTGGAGGGTGTCCGGAAATGGTATTACAATGCCACAGGGCCCAATACACTGGGGTAGATGTGAGATAATACAATGCACGTGGATGATGATGTAAAAGAAGCTGTAAGAAAGTTTCCTGAGAACCTGTATAATGACAGCGTGTTCCGCATTAAGAGAGCACTGGGCCTTTCCAAGAGGCAGCAGATCTTGCCTGAAAAGCAGCGGACAAAATATGAGGAGGATAAAGTCCAGAATGAAAAGAAAGAAGAATGGGCAAAGAAATAATCATGTAATCAAAATATGCAGATGTAGCTGTCCTAAGTATTCTAATGATGTTGGTTAAACCTGAAATGTACAATTTAGAACCATTGGAGCTACAAATATATTACTTTGAATAAATGTCCATTATTATAAAACTATTTTTTTTTGTTTATTTGCTGCTATTTGGATTATTAGATACTAGACTGGGTGAACAATGAAGTGTTAGCTATGTGAACAGGTTAGATACTAGTTTATTTAGGACTTTTTCTTCTTTTTAAAAAATATATATTTTTTTTAGTGATTTGAGAGAGGGAGGAAGGGGGAGAGAGAAATAGAAACATCAGTGATGAGAGAGAATCATTGATTGTCTGCCTCCTGCACGCCCCACACTGGGGATTGAGCCCACAACCCCAGCTTATGGCCGGACCAGGAATCGAACTGTGACCTCCTGGTTCATAGGTTGATGCTCAACCACTGGGCCACACGGGCCGGGCCTATTTGGGACGTTTGATCCATTGGGAGGCAGGATCACACACAGCAGAGTCTTTGGAAGCTCCGTTCAGTAATATAACTGTAAGATCTCATTTTACCTTATTATTTAGCTAACTCCTTTGTTTCCAGCTTAGAAAGTGGCTTTTTGTTTATTCTTAAGCATTCTGGTTGGAGCCTGTCAAAACTAACTGGATCAAGGGCCATAGGGGCTGTTAACAAATAGTAAAATACAAGGTTTGACTTGGTTAGAAATTGCTTAGAACATTAATCACACTCATCATTTAACTAAATTGTCTACCTCCCTGCTTTATTTCAATCTCCATTCAGTTGTCAATAAAGAGAAAGCATCCTGCAGTACAGTTTATTTTCTACTTGCCTGACTTCCCTAAATGCATTTTGCGTTGTCTTTGAAAGATAAGTGCAAAATTTTGCAATTATTTAAAGGAATAGAGAAACTTCCAGGCCAGATTCTATACTTCCCCTATGTGATCTAGAAAGAGGGCAAACCCATTAATGCAGGATTTGATTTTCTAAGAGAAGCCTGGGACTTATCGAAGCAGACATTTGTAAGCAGTCCATTTATTCTTGATAGCCATCGCTCTTGCCTCAGGACCCTCCCTCACAAATGGCAGGAGGAGTTGAACCTTCTTACTTGCAATCAGATGTGATCTACCTTTTCTGATCAGACTCAGCATTGACTCACATGTTCAATTTTCTACAGAGATGATGATCAAGGAAAGGGAGGGATCCAAAGTACTACATTACTGAATACTTACCATGTGACAGACTATGTTAGACTGTTTTAAGTACATTATCATATTTGATGTGTCCAACAACTTATGGAAGTAAATACTACTCACATTTTATGGTGAAAAGTTGAAACTCAAAACAATTTAAGTTAGTTGCCAAAAATGATATGGTTAGTAAGTGTAGATGGTTGCTATATCTGGGCTCAAAATAAAAACAAAAGCATGGCATAAGAGGGCCTAGGAAGGAAGCAGAGGGTACAACACTTGAGAGGAATCAAACCTGCATGGAGTCCTGTTGGAAAGTTCGGCCTCTTCTTTTGCAGAATCAGGTGTGAACAATTATCTCTGTCCTTATTCTTTTTACTAAATTCGTCCCCCTCTCACAACAGGGGAAGTTTTTGTTCATTTAAAGGTCATGTTTTTAAAGCTATTGACCCAGAGTTGTCATTACATTCTTCCTACTTCAAATAGTTTGCGTAGTAAGATAAATGTATTATCCATTATTTTACTGCTAACCAGATTGACTCTTCCAACAAAGGGAAAGAGCTAACTCATGAAAAGTGATATATAATACCTTGTGATATACTTGCCTCCATGATGAAAACTTTCTCCCTAAACTATACATGAGTTGAAGTATCTCCACTTTGGAATAAAAGTAGCCCTTATGATAAGGCAGGAGTTTAATAACACACAAAAATGGAGTAATGGGTATTAAATACAATGGGTAAGTAGAAAAGGCATAAGACAGCTGGGTTCAGGAGAGGGAAGGGATTGAAGTAGAAAACCCCCCTTTGGATCTTTGCCTCACATGCTAGAAGAAAAGGAGCCCAGCAGAGAGGGCTTCTCTAAATGTGGAGCCATTTCTCCAATGAAGGTTGCTCTTCCTAATTCATGTTTCTCAGTGGTCAAGTTTCTCGTTACAGGGCACTTGTAGGCTGTGTGGTCTTCCCTGCAGTGAGCACTCAGAAAGCCAGCTATTACAGATTCAGGGTAACATTTCATGCAGATGTGGAAGTGGAGAGAATCACAGAGCAGTATGGGGCATGAGTGGGCTCTGAGGGCCAGGCAGGCATGGGGATTCACCTGGGACTTCAGCAAACGTGGGGAACTAGTCAATGGTGCCATAAAGGCAGCTGTGGGGTGGTCCAGGCAGGGATTGGTATTTTTGGAAAGAATGAAGCAATGAGGCATTTTGAGATGGTGCACAGGATTGTGCCCAATAAGCAGGGCTGCCAATGTATCCCTAAGGGTCATCTCCTTTGTAGCCAGCCAGAGAAAGACAGAACAGAGAGGAGACCATCTGGGAGGTTTTTATGAGATAGGCCTCCAAAACAGACATTACTTCTGCTCACATTCTATTGACTAGAACTCAGCCACATGGCCACATTTACTTGATGGGAGGGGGGAAATGTAGTATAGTTGTATAACTAGAAAGAAAATTTAACATGGGTTTTGAGAGGCATCTGGCATATCTGCTATATACTTAAGAGAATAAGTTCTAGAGAAATTGGGTGCCTTGTTAAAGTCACACAAAAGCTGTACACAGCTTAGAGTACAAGTTCTCCCTACAATAATATACTTAATTTTCGCCTCCTAAGCTATCTGCAAGTCTATGAATATGAGCATCCATACTCTGTTTCAGACATAAGGGCTGACTTTTTTATTTGTATTTAAAAGGAAAGTATGGCATTTAGAAGACACATTAAATAAATCTAACCATATCTTACTTCATTTGGCATTTTAAAAGAACATCTGGAAAAATGGGCGAAGATTAAATTTACATCATATTAAAACTGAAGTTAGTAATAATTGGCTGTTTTAACTAATAAAAATAGAGAACTTCTTGTTTGATATTTCAGTGAACCATTAAAATAAAAGATTCAAATCATGGCCCCTCTGTGATAATAAAGGGTAGATAGATGCTTTATTTTTCCAAGTCTTCAAAGAAAAGCTAGGCATTCTAGTTTAGCAAATGTGAGTTAGACCAACCCAAAATATATGGCCACAAACAAATGTTAGAAACAAAGTATTTCAAATATTATAAAACATAAAGTAAGTAAGATTTTTCTTAATAGTTCAGAACACCGGCTGAACCTCAAAGTTGAGATCAATGGACAAATACTTCATGATCTAAATAGATATGTCAGATATATCTTTGCAGCATGCACTATAGGCAACCATACAGATCTGTGACCAGCATTCAACTTTATACTTTAGTCTACATTAGAGGGGACTGAAGATTTGCAAAGTGGATTCTTTGAAGAGAATTTTTAGGAGTAGAGAATACTATGGCATTTCTTTTCCTTTCACCCATGGGAAAGAAAATGGAGGATAGGGGAAATTAGTCCATTGTCTTTTCCTCAAGCCAAGTGAGGAGGTGCTCAAAAGAACCATCTAGAAAATTAAAAGCTGTTTTCAAAATGAGTTTACCTCTTGTCTTGAAATCTGTGCTTACCTCTTGTCTGGAAAGTTCTGCAGGCAGGAATTAGGCTGATGTTTCCTTTGCTGGTGAGCCAAGGATTGAGCTAGCAGTTGGTTAAGCTGTACTCTGTTAATTTGGTGGGAGTCAAACATTTATGAGTGTTCCTGCAGGCAAAATGGGCACATGAAAAACATAGTTAGGCTTGAGTTTTCTCAGGATCCAGCACAATGGG
Source organism: Cnephaeus nilssonii (assembly GCF_951640355.1). Classification (NCBI taxonomy): domain Eukaryota; kingdom Metazoa; phylum Chordata; class Mammalia; order Chiroptera; family Vespertilionidae; genus Cnephaeus; species Cnephaeus nilssonii. The sequence goes on from NC_137073.1 coordinate 59,114,110, forward strand.
ATTGAGTGTTGGTATAAGAGAAATCCAGCAGAAGTGTACTGGGCCATGATATATATATCCTCTCTAATAAAAATGGTAATATGCAAATTAACCATCACTCCACTACATAAGCCACGGCCACCAGCCAAGCCATGCGAACCAGCCAATCAGGGCGAGTATGCAAATTAACCCCATCCAAGATGGCTACAGCCACAGAGAGCAAGGTTTCCCAGGTAACAGAGCAAGCCAAGCTTTCTATAGCCGTTGCAGGCCTAAGCCTCCACTCAAACTACAAAGTTTCAATTATAGAAGGTAAACAAATTCAAGCAAATGGCGGCAGAATGGAGCTTGAGAGAGCAGGCCAGGGTTGCCGGCGGCAACAGGGGAAGCAAAGCTTTCCGCACACCCTGGCTGGGCTCACCCGCTTAAGGCTACAAAGTTTCAATTGTAGAAGGAAAATAAATTCCAGATACCAGGGCCTCCCCTTGGGTTGCCAGGGGGTGTGGCCTGCCTGCAAACCACCACAGGCCCCTCGCTCAGGCCGCCCCACGCCCCAAGGGAACCCCAATCTGATCTGGGACACCCTTCAGGGCAAACCAGCTGGCCCCCACCCGTGCACCAGGCCTCTATCCTATCTAATAAAAGAGTAATATACAGATTGATCATCACTGCAACACACAATATAGCTGCCCCCATGTGGACACAAGATGGCCACCACAAGATGGTCAGCAGGAGAGGGCAGTTGGGAGGCACCCGGCCTGCAAGGGAGGGCAGTTGTGAGGGACCAGGCCTGCAAGGGAGGGCAGTTGGAGGTGATCAACCCTGCAGGAGAGGGCAGTTAGGGGTGACCAGGCTGGCAGAGGAGGGAAGTTGGGGGGCAAACAGGCTGGCAGGGGAGCAGTTAAGCATCAACCAGGCTGGTAGCGGAGTGGTTAGGGGGTGATCAGGCTGGCAGGCAGAAGCGGTTAGGGGCAATCAGGAAGGCAGGCAGGCAAGCAGTTGGGAGCCAGCAGTCCTGGATTGTGAGAGGGATGTCCGACTGCTCGTTTAGGCCCGATCCTGGGTTTTCCCTCAGCCCAGCCTGTACCCTCTCCAATCTGGGACTCCTGGAGGGATGTCCGACTGCCCTGGTGGGATCGGGCCTAAACGGGCAGTCGGACATCCCTCCAGGAGTCCCAGATTGGAGAGGGTACAGGCTGGGCTGAGGGAAAATCCCCCGCCGTGCACGAATTTTGTGCACCGGGCTTCTAGTATATATATATAATAAAGAGGTAATATGAAAATCGACCATCATTCCCTGACAAGATGGCTGCCTATGGCCAGGCCAGCAGGGGTGTTAGTGAGGCACGATCAAATGACTGAACAAGCAGGCTGCGTGGGGCGACCAGGCCAGCAGAGGGGGTCAGTTGGGGGCAACCAGGCCAGCAGGGGGGCAGTAAGAGGTGACCAGACTGGCGGGGGGGGGGGGGGGGAAGTGAGGGGTGACTAGGCTGGGGGGGCAGTTGGGGAGACCAGGATGGCAAGGGGGGCAGTTAGGATGACCATGCAGGCAGGCAGGTGAGCAATTAGGAGCCAGTGGTCCAGGATTGTGAGAGGCAGTAGGACATCCCCCGAGGGGTCCCGGATTGGAGACAGTGTAGGCTGGGCTGAGGGAAACCCCTCTGCACAAATTTCGTGCATCAGGCCTCTAGTATATCTACAGTAATAAAAGAGAAATATGCAAATTGGCCACACCTCTGCAACACCCATCAACCAATCAGGAGTGAGTATGCAAATCAATCCAACAAAGATGGTGGGTTAATTTGCATATGCAGGTGCGGAGCAGCCGGGCAGGGTGGGACGCCTGCTATGAGGGGGAGGGTGGGGGGTGGAGGGAGCTACAGGAGCAGCGCTCCAGCCAGGAGCGAGGACTTGCAGGCTCCTGGGCAGCTGGGAGCGAAGCCAGGGGAAGGAAGGCCTATTCTTGCGCGAATCTTTGTGCAACGGGCCTCTAGTATACCCCAGGGAGATCATTGGCATCAAATGTCTATCCCAACCCCTTGAAAGATGTCATTGGATTCCAGATTTTGTCTTGCCAGGCCTTCATATCCAAAGCCCTCATCTACCTCTCTCTTCCCAGTTGTTTCTATGCTTTTCATCCTTTGTCTATGGAGGTGGAAAAGTAAAAATTTAGAAATTCTTCCTGATAATTCTGGTGCTATTTAAGTGCAAAAAAGCAGATGATATTCACATAAGGTTTTCTAATATTCTTTTACCAGGTTGGTTAATCTTTTAGTGTGTTTTTATTTTACTCCTTACTCCATTTTGCTGAGCATTATTTTTGGAAAGTCGCTACTGGGTCCCTTTAAGTGAGACAGAAACAAATTGGTGATTTAGGATGTTTTTAGTTTCTGATGTGTTATGATCTCTCTATTGTGGCAGCAAGGGATTTCAAATCTGGAAGGACATTCTACATCCTCTGTCTTATGATCTTACTTTCCTCCTCACTTGACCACATCCTTCAGATTGGAGAGTATCAGTGAAATTGTTTTTTATATGTTTGTGACTTCCTTCTTCTCAATACTGCTCAGAGGAATGGAAAAAGGAGATACATCATTCCCAGGGTTCTTTATTTTCTTAAATGTAATAGGGGTAATCATTAAGATAGACATTTTTAGATCCACAACAGCACCTACAAGCACTTGACCCACATTAAATTTGATTGGAAAAAAAACAAATTAAATCCAATAAAAAATTCAATTTTTTTTGTTATTTTAAGATGAATAGATGTGAATAGAATCATTTAACTCTGAAATGATTTAAACTAGTGAATTAAATTTGCCATTCAATATAACATAGTGAAGACTATTCATATAATTAAGATGTTCTTTTCAAAGAAGGCAATTTGTATATTTGCACACTAAAAATAAAGACTGTATAGCTGAGATCTGGTGAACAATACACTAGCTGAAAAACAAACACCTTTCCTTCTTTTGTAAATGTTCTCTTCAGTAAGGAAAATTAGGTATTTGAGATTTTCTCCGTCTTTAATTCTTTTAATAATGAACCATGAAAGAATAGGAAATTGTATCCTACAGAAGTTCTCTGTACAACTTGAAAATAAAACATGATTTACAGGCCTTTTAAAGAAGAATACTAGAAAGATGTTTGAGAAGAACCAGTTTCATTTGATTGTTAAACTCTGTATTTCTATGGACATAAAGAACAGAGCCACTCCACTTTACAACATCTGGCGGCACCATTCACATCACAGCCCACGTGAATGTTGTCCCATGGAGTTGTATGGTATTGCGTGGTGTGCAGCCTAAGCCACATGGCTATATGTGGAGGCCCTGCCCTAGAATCTCTTTCCCATTACCTTTAGATGATGACGATGACTACTACTACTACTACCACTACTACTACTACCACTACTACTGGGATAATTCTTCTCATGCCCAGAAAATTTTAGCTTATTCTCACTGACATATAAACAAGTTAGGTAGGAAATCTCCAAAGGATTGCACCTCAGAGACAGCAGGGAGAGCTCTAGGAGTGGCTGGTTGGCTTATAAAAATAACTTTGGAGACAAAGGATATGTGTGGGCCTGGCAGGAGAAGAAACAATACCACCTGTGCCAAAACAATGACAGCTGGCATTCTGTGGGTTTTTGACATGGATGAGATTACTCAAAATTGGGCAACTTCAATATTTTCAATTATGAGTGGCAGCCTCAATGGTCAGTTGTTGGTCAGTCTTGGCCAGATCCACAGATATACATTGCTCACTATTATTTTAAGATCTGCTTTCTCCCCATATCCTTCTCTCTCCACAATCCTGGTATTTTATATTGAAACATGGACAAGAATAAATTACCTGTAGTTAGCCAGATTGGTTTTTCCTATTCAGCTTTCATGTTGGTATAAGGATGAGGAAAGAAAAAGTTAAACAGACTTGCTTTGATGTTTATGAAACGGTGATGGTGTGAACTCAAAATGTAAAATATCAACCTCAAATAAACAACTTAAGATTTAATATAATATAATGCTTTCCATTTGCAAAATATCCAAGACAAGTAGACTTTGGTTTATGAAAATTTTGTTTGTCTTATTTTTCTTCTGTGGCTCAGACTAAGTTTCCCTGCTTATGGTTTAGTTTTTAAAAGTCTTTGCTACTGGATCTCTTCAGTAATATTAGTTCTAATGGTTTCTCTCTCCCTCCTCCCGCCACTCCCACAATGTTCCCTCAAAGCTTCCTGAAAAGATGAGTTGGGAATGCAGGTGTAAGTTTACTTTTTGGGTATAGTGGACTCATATTACTATTGCCATTTTTCTTCATATAAAAGTATTATACAAAAACTTTTTATGTTGCTTAAAAATACATGCAAGATGGGGCTTTTGGTTAATATAGATTTAAACAGTATAAAGATGAAGTATGTCCATTGAGTTGCTTTCACAGGGGAGATGATGCATTTTTTATGGAACAATCACCTTTATTCTCTGTTACCTACAGAATGTGTTTGTAAGATAGCTGGGTCCATGCAAGTCTAGAATTCCTGGCATTATTCTCTGAACCATTTCTTTTGACAGGTGATCTTAATTGCCTTTGGTTTGAATACTTTCAGGATTTTGGATTTCATCTAAAACTGCTATTCTAGCTCAGTGGTTCCTGCACTTAGAACTTAAGAACTCTGTAATACTTGCCCTAGCTGATTTGGTTCAGTGGATAGAGCATCGGCCTTCGGACTGAAGGGTCCCAGGTTTGATTCCAGTCAAGGGCACATGCCCGGGTTGTGGGCTCGATCCCCAGTAGGTTGCGTGCAGGAGGCAGCCAATTAATGATTCTATCTCATCACTGATGTTTCCATCTCTCTCTTTCTCCCCTCTCCCTTCCTCTCTGAAATCAATAAAAATATATTTTAAAAAAGAACTCTGTAACACTTGGCTATTCTTAGCTAACCTATCTATCACTGTCTATCTCATGGTTTTATTTTTTAAAATATGTTTTTATTGATTTCAGAGACGAAGAGAGAGGGAGAGAGAGAGATGGAAACATCAATGATGAGAATCATCAATGGGTTGCCTCCTGCATCTCCCTACTGGGGATCAAGCCTGAAACCCAGGCATGTGCCCTGACAGGGACTTGAACTGTGACCTCCTGGTTCATAGGTCGACGCTCAACCTCTGAGCCACACGGGCTGGGCTATCTCTTGGTTTTAAATTGCTCTCTGTCATTTTAAAAAATTCCTAGTCCAAGTCCTAGCTTGTGCCCAAATTTGTTTATAAGAGTGTAAGAATTCACATATTGAGAACTTATCGGGATTCAATTTCAATTGTAGCTCCCAGTTAGGGTCAGGGAACAAGCCCAATTCTTCCCCACCCATCGGGCTCAGCAATTTCTTTATTGAATTCACCTCATTCTAAGGTGTACTTTCAGGATGCTACTGCAATACTTACTGCATAAAAAGCTATGTTTAAAATATCCAGTGTTAAAAACATGGCTGTAATATGAGTATTAAATAATCCACCTATCTCCCATTGAGAATGAGAACACCTGAAGTCTTTCATTTGCCAAGTTGCTCAGCTCAAGCCAGGAAAGAGAAGTAACTGTACCTTCCTTAACTGGAACTTTCCCACTGCTTGACATAAGTGTTATAATGATGCAGACACACCTATAAACACCCCCTGCCCCCAGCTTCTTTTTTAAAATTCTCCCATAAGAGATGACCAGAAAATCATTAGAAATGATCATTTAGGAAATAAATCAGGCAGAAACATCTGGGCAACAGTGACTCAAGGAACCAGGAAAAATGTAGGCCCGAAAGAAAACAAAATAATGATACTTATAGACAATAGAAATGATGATAATTATAGATGAACAGGAATATTTTCTCTTTGTTCCATGTTTTTAAATAGAATTTCAAAATAATTTATAAGCATACATTAATAATTAGTTCTCTGCACACCTGCATATTTTGAATGCTTAAATTGAGCAGATGGATGATGACTGAGTTATTCAAAGCACTCAGCACATCAGTGGTTGAATTTTGTTGAGATTCCGCATTCACTGTGGACCACACTGTTTCTAATGATCTATGTATAATTCATCTCAGCTTCATCCAAATTAGGACCTGACATTTTTTGGTAACACAAATCATAGCTTCTTGTCAGTAGAAGAACCCCAGTGGGGAAAATCAGACTGCCAGGAGGCTCAGTATGTTGCTAAATCTGTTGTTTTTGTACAGATTTGAGAGAATCTAATAGTTTGGCACCTTTATGTTGCCACATGCACACATATGTTTATTGATGAAGTTGATTTTTTTTTCAACCAGGTATTTCCTGAGCAAGCAGGAAAGAACTTTCTGAGGATTTTTCTCCTGGATGGTTCAATATGAATTAACAATAAAAATACTTTGGTTCAGTAATTTTTCAGTAATGATCTGACAATGATAACTATGAGTTTAAAAAACATAATCAAACTGTTTTGTTTTGTTTCAATTTTTTAAAACATATTTTTTTGGAATTTAAAAATTCTTTTCTCTCTGAGAGCTGTGAGATCCTGCTTTTCTTTTAGTCTCTCCTGTTGTGAGAGTGAATACCAATGATCAAAGGTCCAATTTTGCTTCTTATTGTGCAGAAGTTATTGATTTCAAGACAATCTGAGATCAAGCTGAGCTATCCTATATAATAAAAGGCTAATATGCAAATCGACCGAATGGCAGAACAACCGGTCACTATGACGTGCACTGACTACCAGGGGGCAGATGCTCAATGGAGGAACTGCCCTCTGGTGGTCAGTGTGCTCCCACAGGGGGTGCACCGCTTAGCCAGAATCTGGGCTCACGGCTGGCAAGTGCAGCGGCGGTGGTGGCAGCGCCAAGGACCCCTTGGGGGATGTCCAACTGCAGGCAGGCAGACATCCCCCCCGAAGGGGTCCTGGATTGCGAGAGGGCACAGGTCTGGCTGAGGGACTCTCCCCCCCACCAAGTGCATGAATGTTGTGCACCGGGCCTCTAGTGAACATATAAAGAGAAAAGAGAGCAAGATCTAGAGCAGGACCAATGGTATTAGAAGATGTATTTAAACTTTGATTCCAAATGTTAACTAAGACTTTCTCGTTATCTTTCTACAACATGAGAATAAATTTTCCAATTATGTCTTGACATGGGTAAAAATTATGCAATGCCCTGAATACTAAAAATTCTAACTAGAAATGATCTAGATGTCACATATACTTTGCTGCATAATATTTTCTATTGAATATACTCTCTTTGAAAAAATTGGTTGGTTCATTATTAATATTATTTTTCATAGAATAGTTTTTACTTTATAGCCTAAGAAATATCTATAGTTAACTTCTGCTTAAGTTTAGGAGTCTGTATAAACACTGTCTAATTAATTATACTTATTTTAATATATTACAATATCATTAAAGTAAAATGGAACTATAATAGTGCAGGCTTAATCTTGCTTGGAGTTTTTCTATAATAAGATACTGACTTTAGCCAGAATTCTTAATGAATGAGAGTTTTAAAATGTAACTGTCCTTTTTTTCTGAGAAAGAATCAAATCAACAAAGCTTCTATTAGGGAGTAAAACTTCAAAATCAGCTTAGAATATTTACCTTGATCAGTACATGTCCAGTACTTGTCTTCCACATCTTTTGTATCTATTATTCTCTCTAAAATTATGCTGATAGAGATAAGCCTTTGGCCTGGAACAAACAAAATCAAAAGAAAGATTATATGATATTCACTTACATTTTATTGACTAAGACAACATGAATATTAATATATACTTTAAATACTTGAAATAAAAATGATTGAAGTAAAAAAAAAAGAGCTTAGATTAAGATTAAAATCATGGGAAAATTCAAGTAGTCATAAATACCCATGACCTAACCAGTAGGAAAAACTGGGGTTCAGTATTTGGCAGAATTCTTTTATTAATTTTTAGCTCTCTAACTTAATAAACATGTAGCTATGACAAATCAATAAAATAGGCTTGTCATACAAGTGGTCCAAAATGGCCCCAGCTTATACCAAGAAAGAAAACTCATCAATTCATTCAGCATCATCTGGTGTATTGCTAACAGAGTGGAATTAACATTCAAAGACTGTATTCCTTATTAGAACTTTTTCTAAGAACCACTAGGAATGTTACCATTTAAAATCTAAAAGTATATTAAAAGTAAGTTCTCCCTTCCCCACAAAAGTCAAAAGCTAATATTTAGAAGTAAAAATTAAATGCTAGGTCAATGACCCCAACATTGCTTATTGCACTGGAATTTTACTATTATTTGAAATAAGAAGGCTGAAGCATAAAAATATTTGTTGACAGTGCAGAAATTATTGTTGAACTCACATAATTATGGCATCTAGTTATTCATAAATAAAAGTTAAATGGTTTACATATTTTCAAAGATTCATATAATTTATTCAACCATTCACCATTTCATCCATTTACCCATTATTGAGAGTTTGCATTCTATACACTCTAATATTGATACATATATTCTAATATCAAGAGGATTATGAATGCCGAGATAAACATTCAATATTCTTTTACCAATTCTATTTTATGTTTACTCTGTAGTTATCTCTGGGCTAGATGTAGGTATATAATAAGAAGCACACAAAACCAGACAATTACAAAGTAAAAACTTCAAATTAAGTTTTGAGAATGTAGGAATAAGGATCTGATAAAAGAGATTAGCTGCATATGTTCATGACATGAATAATGAATCTAAATATCTGTGTGATTTTTTTCTATTAATTAGATAAAAGAATAAATTGGTCTACCTTAAGCAGTTGAAGAGAAGTCCTCAGAATAACCTCATGATTTAAGTATTGTATTTGTGGCCTTAATTAAGCCAAGTACTTCTAGTAGTTGAGTAGATACATAGGAAAGTATGCATAAATTGGCTGTCTCCATAATTTTATTAAACTTGCTATGGGGAAACAGAGATGAGGCAGTATAGACAGAGAGGACTGTATAAGTTACATCTGAAAATGCCTAATAAAGCAGTATTTTTTCAAGATAATAGTTGATAACTGTTTTTTAAAGCTGTTTTACATTTCTGAAATATAACATAGTTATTAACATTGATTTTAAATTATACAAGACAATATGATACATTAACATGAAAAATGAAAGTGCTGACTATTTTTGTAGGTCTTCCTTAAAGTCATAATTAAAGATTTGTGAATCATAATTAAAGTAAAATATAAAGTTGTTTAGTGGATGTGCACCTAGCATCTGTATGCAATCTCAGTATTCTATAAATAAAAACTATACCTGACATTCCATAAACTTGTTTGAATGCTCAGTCGACACTGAATTGAATACAATTAAGATTAAACAGTAAGAGCATAAAGTAGTAAGTAGAAGGGAGAAATTAGCCCTGGTGCTAGTCATCTTGTGTGTGTGTGTTGTTTTTTTTCTTCAGCAAATGAGTCATCCATGGGATGGGTGTATCTAGACCTAATCTGAATGAGCAGTTATCAAGATCTTGAGAAATACTACTTTTTATTTCCATGAAGATTTGAAATCTCATTTCAGGGGAATAAGAAGAACATGCTAAATGGCTGGGCAGGTGAGAAAGCAAGTAGTGGAATTCTAGAGTACAATAGTGTAAAAGGAGCCCTGTGGGTTCTCTCTCTTTCTACTGGTAAAGGACATCAATAATACACCTGGAGATCAACTAGGTAAGTAAGTCTTCAAGATCTATCAGCATGCATATAAGCTTAACCAATGGACACAGACACCAGGAGAGTGAGGGCATGAGTAGGGGGTTGGGTGGGGTGAGGGAGCAATGTGGGGATAAGGACACATATGTAATACCTTTATCAATAAAGAAAAAAAAAGATCTATCAGCAGAGTATAACTTACTTGTTGGAAACTCTTTTCCCATGCCATAATTATGTCATATTTATGGCAACAATACTTTATTTCTAGTATGCTATCCTATGTATGAGAAGAACTTTGTTGAACACATTTTATTAAATGTGTATGAAATATTTTTAAAAAATATGAGTCTGGAATAATCCTCTTCCTTCCTTTCTTTCTTCCCTCCCTCCTTCCTTCCACTGTCACTTATTGAGAACTTATTATGTCCAAGAAACATTGAGCTCTAAAGCATTCAGAAAGGTCTAAAAGACATGGTCCATGTCTCAGGGGGAAGATAGGCATGCAAATACTTGTGGCACAAAGCAGTTCATCATTTTTACCATTGAATTAACATCAAGAGCCATGAGGATTCATGGAACAGAGGGACCTTTCCAGCTGTAGTGAGCAGGAATCAGGCATTTCCCCAAGGAGTCCTTATTCCTTTTAGTGGACCATGGTATTTAGAAACCAAAATCTGACATGGCATGCTGCTGCCTGTTTCTGGTACCTTACAGTGGACAGAGTTAGAAAATATATGTATGAATATAAATATACATATAAATATACATAAGTTTATACCAGTACCTCCAATTCCATTCATACTATAGGTTTCATTCTACATTTCTCACTTTTCTTACTGTAACTTCCTTCCCAAACACTGAGAAACTTGACTCTCATTGTCATTAATGTTATTAGGTCAGTGTCCACTGTATATAACTAATCTTCTCTGCAGCTCCTGGTTCCTCCCACATGCAGAGGATTTCCTCATCCCACCCATGCTCTGACTTTTTGCAACTATCATGTGATGCTCTACTCAGCCTGGTTAGACCACTGCACCCTGCATCATTAGGTCAGCTGGCATGTGGGTTACTCAATAAATATTTGATTGATTAATGTATCTCAATAGCACAATGGTTAGGGTTGTCATAGAGCAGCATATTGTCACAAGAACAGCAGCTTCCTTTCATGCTAATAATTTTAGGCTTTATTTCTGTATTAAAATTATATTATATTAGTATTAAACCCAAGTTATTTCATTCCGGATAATAAAATTGAAGTATGCAAATATATTTTACATGATGAAGATTGAAAAGGCCCGGGATCAATAGAGAGGAAGGAAAAGGATTTCTGTTGACATTTAAAACTGATTCTTTAATAATAATTTAATTCTCCCTGGCTTGTAAAAGAAAAACAGATGAGGTGTTTGAAGATACAATGCAAAAGAATGCAAAGGATACCGAGAGGAGAGTAAAGAGATTTTTAAAAATACTTTGGTTAATTCATGGTATTTCCTAGCCATAGTAGAAAAAAAAAAAAAGGTAAGAAACAATTTATTCTTAATTAATCTTGTAGAGTTTAAGTAAAGGCAAAAATGCTCTGCTATAGAAAAATAGTAGGAAATTAAGATGTATAAACAAATCTTTAAATTACACATTTATTTAACTAACTTGAGAGATAGAGCCTGATATAGGTTGCAATCACATACTACTACTAATAAGCATCTGTAAACCAGAGCAACATTGACCAGTGTGTTATTAGTGGAATGTCAATGCCTTGATGGCCAGTAGATTCATGTCAATTCATTGTGGGCAAGGGGTTCTAGAATTATAGATCTTTCATTGGTATCCTCACTTACCTAATTCCTTATCCAGACAGACTCAGTTTACTTGGACTATAATTATTAGTAGCAAGCTTTTAAATTCTGGAAACTGTTTCAGTGTGAGTGATAAATTATATGACCATCCTAACTTTACATAGAATTTGGAGAGAGAAAGCTGAGGGATCTCAGCTCATCCTGCCACTTTGCCCCATATGAAATAAGGCAATTTTAAGTAAACCATTCAAAGCCACATAGGCCTAGTTCCTCTCTGGACTACATATAAATGCAAATTGGACCAATCAGCTGCATTTTACATCGGCTGTAACTTCTGGGTGGTCTTTAAAGAAAACCCCATTTAGAGTGTATTTCAATGATGCAAGGGAAATTTCACAGACTGCTGAAATGAGGTTGGGAGGTCTGCAGTTGAAAGAGAGGGTTTCAATCACGACAGGGACAGCAGGGAAAGAGCTGTTTTAGCTACAGCTGTCACCTGAAACTTCAGCCCCGAGTTACTTACCAGTATTGTTTGTTCAAAGCATTCTACTATTTCCCCATAACACCCAGATAAATTCTGAACACCATGTTATTCAAGATGGTGTTGTGGATTAAAAATGTAATTTAGCACTCTTTGTTCACAGGGTTCAATGTTGACAAAATATGCTGTCAATGCTGTCTTTTGTGCAACAGAGGGAAAACAAGCTTTAATAAGATTTCATACTTCAGTTGTGTGATTCAATACTAATACAGTATGCTCAGGTGCAAAACTGTTAGTAATACAATACTTTCACATTGAGTACTAAGATAGGAATGAGATTTCTGTCAAGATTAACTGAAAAATTCAAGACTTGATTGTGAACTATAATATAAAGTTTAAAGACCATCTTGTCTGATCAAATCCACAGAGAAAAAAATTCTATGTATACAAATAAGGGATATTTGATGCAATAAGACTTAATCATAAATACACTGTGAAACCTCTAATCCATCTTGGATGAAGTGAGGAAAAACAGATGATGTGATGGTATCAAGATATGGGGAGTGAAAAAGATGAGAGGAAGAAAAATAAAGCCAGCAAGAAGGAAAATATAGTGGCTGGCAGCCTCTAAGGGTAAAATATAAAAAGAAGGAAGTCAGCAAGAAGTCTGAAGGCCACTATTTCAATCAAGAGGTAATATAACAATTTGCATTTTCTTGCACTAAAAGAACTGACTTTTCAAGGGATAGTATTGGAAATAGGCTCTAAGCATTTTTTTTCTTCATTTTGATCATTCGTTTGAGGAATGGAAAAACAATGTCACCCAGGGTTACCCATAGATCATATATATTTTTCCTATGGAGGGAGTGATTTCCTTGGTCAAGCCTTTGCCTATACCTAAAGCTTGTCAGCTCTTTAAGCATCAGGCAAATTGGAGTTTTGGAGACAAACAGAATGGATGATTTGGGTGTCACTTGGTTCTATTCCATTGGCCAAAAAAAGTCTTTTTGCTAAACACTGAAAATACTTTAAAAATAATGCTAATTTACATCTTGGCAAACCAAAACTAAGAGCTAGCAATACACTCACTTGAATACATCATGTCCTTCTGTCTTATGGATTTGGACTCCGTCTAACAGTGAATTATTCTCAGAAGTTACCCTCTAAGAATGGGAGCCTCCTTGTTTACATTCCCTGTTCAAAGAGGTATAGAATCACAGAACTTTGGAGGGAAGGGTTTTTAGATATGTCCTATGTCAGAAGGATTTGCCTACATGGTAATTATTCCACTATTCCATGAATTGACAATCTCACGGTTTGGGAAAACATGGAAGCCCCATTACTTAGCCTATAAAATTGAAGGGTACCAGAATATGCCATTCCCAAATCTACCTATTTGGGATATGGATTATTTTGAGCTAAAGGCTTTTGAGAACCAGCAGATGCAGGCAAAGAGCTAAATACAGGCACAAGTTTCCCTTGTATAAAATAAATTTCCATGCAAGTTTCTCATACCATGAAGATGCAATAACATTATCAATAGAGAAGACACTGATTTAAATCTGCATAACAAACCTTATTGAATAACCCTTCTTATCACACTTTTCCTGGTCCTCTTCCCATAAGTTGCTGTCCCTATCTAGAAGCTCAAACACCTTTTCCCTAAGATGCTATGTAACCACAAGTTCTAACCAGTCTATTGAATTCCTCATCAGGTGCTCCCATGTGTATGTGTAATGCACAAATGAATAAAATTCTGTTTGTTTTTATCTTGTTAATTTGCCTTTTGCCAGTCTAATTTATAGGACCTCAGCTAGATGACCTAAGATGTGAAGAGGAAAACTCTTTTTCCCTCTCCCCTACAGGATTCACCAATATTTACCTCTCTCTCTCTCTCTCTCTCTCTGTGTGTGTGTGTGTGTGTGTGTATATATATATATATATATATATATATATATATATATATATATATATATATACTAGTAGCCCATTGCGCGATATCACATGCAGTAGGCTGCCTGCCACTTCCACGGGAGCTGGCGGGAACTTCAGCACGCTGCCAGGAGCCATGCTGTTTCCACGAGAGCCGTGTTGCTTCCGTGGGAGGCGGGCCCGCCGTCTCCTCTCCCGCTGCCCAGAGGCCCTCTGTTGCTGTGGTGACGAAGCAAACATTTCGCCAGGCCACTCACGCTGCCCGCTCTCAGCGGCAGCCCCCCAAGGACTGGGGGACTCTGGCGAGGCTGAGGGGACTGGGCACCACCATCTTGTGGCTATGGGCGCTACCATCTTTGTGATGGAGTGACGGTTAATTTGAATATCACCCTTTTATTAGATAGTATATATAGCAAAATATCAGCAAGAAGCTTATAATTTATTCTCACAAAATAAGCAAGATACTTTGTTTGGCAGCCCAATAAAGCCTTGTGTCAGTGAAGATTATAGGTTAGGCCCTAGCTGGTTTGCTCAGTGGGTAGAGCGTCAAGCTGCTGACTGAAAGGTCCCGGGTTCGATTCCAGTCAAGGGCACATGGCCAGGTTGTGGGTTCGATCCCCAGTGGGGGACATACAGGAGGCAGCCGATGGATGATTTTCTCTCATCTTTGATGTTTCTATCTCTCCCTCTCCCTTCCTTTCTGAAATCAATAAAAATATGAAGAAAGAAAAAATATTATAGGTCAGAAAGTAATATAGGTAAGAGATGATATATAGAAATGATCATATTATTAAATAATTCAATTTCCCCCCAAAACTGACATGCTCAAACATATAATATTTTGAATATTTAAAGTATATAATTATAACAAAAAACTGGCATTAAAAAAAGAAAAGTTAGACAATTTTAGTATTTTTTGCTTAGATTTACAAACCAAAGCAATGTAATATTTATATAAAAATATATATTCCAAGTTTCTTTCTTTACTATCTTAGTGCTTAATAATCAACTAAAACTATCAGTAACCTAGAAGTGCATGGAGACAAAATAAACAGCAAAATTGAGCATTGGTGCCTTCCTTTTATCTTTCCCCATTCTTTAAAAACTGCTTTTTTAAAGGGTTACCTGAGAGCCCACCTTCATGTAAATTTGTAAAATTCAGAGTCTTGGGGCCAATCAGAACTATTCAATAAAAATGTCTGGGTTATCGCCATTTATTTGCAAGTCTTGCATGTGATTCTTATACTTTAATAATTGTTAATATTGCTTTTAATAGTTTCCTATTTTGTCTTATTCTGGCAGCAAATCTACTGTTTAACTATTGTTTAACGATTTCATTCAACCACTTTCTCTCAGCTTTCTTTGCTGGTTTGCTTACCCTTAACACCACCTTTACATTAAAAAACATAGTCTTGGTGTGTTATGTGGTCAAGACAGCCAACCTGCAACTTTCTGGTAAAAAGGGAATGAGCAAGGGGCTGTGGAAGATTCTGTATAGTCATTCCCCACTTCCAAAAAGCAATTGAAAGGGAATGTTCACTCTTGGGCCAATGCTATTATCCTCACTAATAAAAGGGCAGACCATTCATTATTAATTGTTATGCTGCGGTGAATGGAGCATAGTGGCTTCCAGAGAACACACTATTCCCCCTCCCTGACCCTTGGGCAGATATTCTCACCATAGAAGTTGCTTAGACCTCATTTCTTTCTTTCAGTTAAGTCAGGTATAGATGTACTCAGGACAGGAAGGGTGGAGTGCAAGATAGAGATAACAGATGCAGAGTTTTAAGCAACAGGATATAATACTAACTCTTCTCCCATAAAGAGGAAATCCTGAAGGATAAAGAAATCCTAGCTGTAGGGACTGGAGTTCTGAGTCCTTCTATGCTGAGGAAGAATTTGACTATTCTTAATCTACTTTAAAATGTTGACAGTGGAGATTGGAATAGAAGGTTCCAAGAGCAGGACAAGGGCCCTGAAAGTTCTAACAGCCATGAATGATGGAGTAGGGCTAATGGAATTCCATGGTGGGTTAGGGTTAGGGTTGGTGACACCCCAGTCTAGTCAGTTTCAACCTGCAATCCCCTCTCTTCAAGTCCTTCCTACTCAAGTAGGACCCATCTTATATGTTCCTGCAGGAGGTTTCACTCTCTCGTCCCATTTCACACTCAGAGTATAGGTGAAGCCATTTCTATTGCTCCCTTTCCTCTCTCTTCCAGTTCCTATCCTGTCTGTGGTGGATTTAATAGAAGAGATGGCAGGGTCAGCTCACATACAAACAGGCATTCCTTCCTTGGTTGTTGCCACTCCTCGGGCTAACAATGATTGGCAATGCTGATATTGGCTTCCTTTTGAAGCATATATGTAAGTTCTTTATGGGAGTCTGTGTTCATGCTTTGTGTTCCCCCAATTCCTAGAGGGGAGTTATTTAAAAACTTCAACTACAGAAAAAATATTTGCAACATGCATGACAGAAGGCTGCTTCCCCTTATGTTTAAACAATTCTTATAAATTGATTGGGATAAGATAAATACCTGAATAAGAACTTAAAACATGGGTAAAGAACATGAACAGGAAATTAAAAAAGGAACACAAATGGCCAATGAATATTTGAAAACATTTAAACAGATAATAATAATAATTTAAAAAATGCTTTTGTGGGCCTAGATTGACAAAAGTTTAAAAATATAATACATGCTCAATGTTTTTCACATGATTATTCTCACACTCTGCTTGATGAACAAAAAATGGTTCAACTTTTCTGAGGAAAAATTTGCAATCAACTTCAAAATACCCATGAGTTTATATAGCATTTGACTGAGAAAGTCTACTTCTGTAAGTTTATTCCCCACCAAAATAGTCAGAAATGTATGAAAATATATACATAGATATTGATTACAGTATTTTCAATAGCAAAATTTTGCAAATAACTAAGCAATAGATTTCTCAAAAAAAATTGTAGAGTACCTATTCAATGGACTATTACAAAACTTTAAAAATAATCAACATTTATTATATGCCTGGTGTTCTTGTAACTTCTTTATATAATTGACTCATTTAATCTTTACAACAACCAAAATGTAGGTACTATTGTGGTAAGTATTATGTAAATAAGAAAATTGAGTTTTTAGAAGTTTAATTATCTTGCACAAAATCACAGAGATGGTCAGTAAGAACTGGGTTCAAACCTAGGTAGTCTGATCCCAGAACTTAAAATACTATGACATACAACTTCTTCAATGTAAATAATAAAGTAATTGTATATTCACTTTTTAATATAAACACACAGTTAAGATATAAAGTTGAGTAATAAAAAAGTACCATATATGTTGAATGACAGAAATTAAGATATATATTTAAATAATATTGAATATTCTTGAATGTATTGGAGTTTTACTGATTAAGATATTAATCAGTGATTTTCTCTAAGTAATAAATAATAGATTCTGGGAGAAACCAAGATGGTGGCATAGGTAAACACCTGAACTTGCTGCCTTGCACAACCACTTGAAAACTACAACTAAAAGACAAAACAGGTATCATCCAGAACCACAGAAAGGCTGGCTGAGTGTAAATTCTACAACTAGAAGGAAAGAGAAAATCACACTGAGACTCGGAGGAGGAGCGGAGGTGCAGAAGTGAAGTGCAGAGGTATGGAGGCGCGCTCGTGGAAAGGGCTGGCAACTGAGTACACTGTTGTCTTTTTCAATTGGGAGGGAGACACAAGCCCCCGACTGCTCTGAACTCCAGTTCTGGGCGAGACTCTGGGGACCCAGACTCATACGGGGAGAAACTGGACTGTCTGGCATCGGGTGAAACTTGAGGGCGGCTTTCTCTCAGAGGTGCTTGCAGCAATCATTGTTCCTACATGGTGCCGCGGGACACAGAGACAAGGGACCTCTTCCAGGCAGGGCTGACAGGAAGCCATTGCTGTTTGCTCTGCCCTGAGACTCCACCCCATCCAAGCTGTGCGCAGAGGCTTTTGCATATGAATGGCCTGGTCCTTTGAAATCTAAACTTACCTAACAAACTGCAGCTGAGTCGGAGAGACCCAGAACATCCAAAAGAAGGCCCAAGGTGCCACAGCAGCTTGCATTGTTTCACAGCTGGGCCTCATCTAGGCACCTCCAAACCCCAAACAAAGAAGAGGAATCTGCAGATCTCTCCATAGCTCCTGCTGGTGGCTTCAGGTAGAGGCTCAATTAGCACCTCCTTGGAGATCCAAGAGCCAGTGTACCCAGGGGTCAGAGTAGGACCATCCAGATTACAACTCCTCAGATCCGTAAGGGACACACTCAGGGGGCAGACTCAGTGAGCACCAAAGCCCCACTGAAGCAAGTCTTGCCTCATAAGGGTGTCTCCAGCACAGAAGTTCTCCCATCGTAGACATAGCTGATCCTCACAGCCAATTGGCCTGGAGGTCAATGCCTCCCAGTGATACCAACAACAATCAAGGCTTAACTACAACAAGACTGTGCACACAACCCACAAAGGGTTGCACCAAGAGTGTCTACCTCAGGTAACTGGGGAGGCTGAGCCACTGGCCCCTATAGGACATCTAGCACACAAAGCCACTCTATCAACTCAGGGAAGCAGCCAAAATGCAAAGACAAAGAAACAGGTCACAAATGAAAGAAATGGAGGAAAGCAAACGACTGGATATAGAGTTCAAAACCATGGTTATATGGTTTTTCAAGAATTTTCTAGAAAAGGCCGATAAATTTAGTGAGACCCTTGAGGATATGAAAAAGGACCAACTAGAAATTAAGCATATACTGACTGAAATAAAGAATAATATACAGGGATCCAACAGCAGACTAGAGGGTCGCAAGAATCAAGTCAAAGATTTGAAATACCAAGAAGCAATAAACACCCAACCAGAAAAGCAAAAAGCAAAAAGAATCCAAAAATATGAAGATAGTGTAAGGACCCTCTGGGACAACTTCAAGCGTACCAACATCAGAATTATGGGGGTGCCAGAAGGAGAGAGAGAGCAAGATACTGAAAACCTATTTGAAGAAATAATGACTGAAAACTTCCCCCACCTGGTGAAAGAAATAGACTTACAAGTCCAGGAAGCGCACAGAACCCCAAACAAAAGGAATCCAAAGAGGACCACACCAAGACACATCATAATTAAAATGCCAAGAACAAAAGACAAAGAGAGAATCTTACAAGCAGCAAGAGAAAAACAGTTAGTTACCTACAAGGGAGCACCCATACAATTGTCAGCTGATTTCTCAACAGAAACTATGCAGGCCAGACGGAAGTGGCAAGAAATATTCAAAGTGATGAATAGCAAGAACCTACAACCAAGATTACTCTATCCAGCAAAGCTATCATTCAGAATTGAAGGTCAGATAAAGAGCTTCACAGATAAGAAAAAGCTAAAGGAGTTCATCACCGCCAAACCAGTATTATATGAAATGCTGAAAGGTATTCTTTAAGAAGAGAAAGAAGAAGAAAAAGGTAAAGATAAAAATTATGAACAATAAATACATATCTATCAACAAGTGAATCTAAAAATCAAGTGAATAAAAAATCTGATGAACAGAATAAACTGGTGAATATAATAGAATCAGGGGCATAGAAAGGGAGTGGATTGACAATTCTCGGGGGGAAAGTGGTGTGGGGGGTGCGGGAAGAGACTGGACAAAAATCGTA
The DNA here is from genome assembly GCF_951640355.1 of Cnephaeus nilssonii. NCBI lineage: Eukaryota > Metazoa > Chordata > Mammalia > Chiroptera > Vespertilionidae > Cnephaeus > Cnephaeus nilssonii. Next base: position 59,133,626 of record NC_137073.1, read on the forward strand.
CACCTATGGATGAGGACAGTGGGGGGGGGGGTAAGGGCAGAGGGTTGGGGGGGAGGGAAACGGGTGGAGGGGAGCTATGGGGAAAAAAAGAGGAACAATTGTAATAATCTGAACAATAAAGATTTATTTTAAAAAAACATAAAAAAATAAGGAATTTATAATCTTGTAACAGCGTTTCAACAATTTGTTTAAATAGGTTTTGACACTAAGAAGCAATGGGCCATGTTCAAGAGTTCTTTAGATTTCACAGCAATTTGAAAAATTTATTATCCCAAGTCATTTTACAAGGGCAAACTTTCCATTGAGCATATAGAGAGTCCCCTTAAAGATCACCATGGTGACTACTTTATTTCTAAAATAACGACTAATTTAAGGATAGATTGTAAAAAAACTCAGCATCACTGTTAGTAAAGGATTTTAGTCAGTGCATTCTCATCAGGAATGACAGTCAGATTGGGCCATCACTGATTCCGGAGTTTTGACCTCCCTGCAGTTGTCTTTTCAATTGCCCACTTCTCATATAATCAAGAGGGATTCCACCAATTTCTCAAATCGCAGTTGTGCTTAAAGAGAGAAAAGGATCCCTAGTTTCAAGGTTTGGAACATTTTTAGTTGAATAAACTGCAATTGTAAGTTATTTTAAATTTCTTTGGCACTTTGGTAGGTCTTCCTGCAGTTTACTCTTCTATTTTCCCATTTTCAAAATGATAGAAATAAAGACAGTACAACTCAAGGAAGAGTTCAAGCCATGCAAGTGAAAGGGAAAATCTGTATTAAGTTCTCTACAGACCTCTTCTTCAGGGAAGTGGAAAACCTTCCAGCCTGGGGCACTAATAATTGATGCCCACAGCCGGCTACAAAACAAGAGAGGGGAAAGTGCACACCAGGGGAACTGACTTAGGGTCTTGAATTACGTTCACAGGTGTGCAATTCACAGTTCTCTCCTTCAGGCGTTCCTTGGGCATGTTCTCTGAAAGTGCTTTGAGGCTCCTCTCTGCTGATCTTTTAACATCCTTCCATTTCCGTGCGAGTTTATAGCATTCCCACACAGAAACTTGTACAAACCTTCCAGTGAACAATCGCTCAGCTTTATCAGCCTTGTGGGCCTCTCCAGGATGTGAGCAAACAGCACTGAGGAAAGACATTTCACACCTTCCAGTTCCTAAGCCTCTATCTTTCATACAAAGCCAACCTATTGTGTACGCTTCAAACTTGTGCATGAACAATGCAAGTAGCCTGGCACCACCGTATCGGCATTTTCCAAAATCCTCGTCTAGGGAAACAGTTATCCATTATCACAGGAACAAGAGTAAATTTATTTTTGCTGCTGAAAAAGAAATCATTCAACTTAAAGGATTAACAGATATTAAAATAATATTTGTGTAAGGTTAAGCCCACAGACTGGCAAACAGTGAGCTCTCTTGAACATTAATAATCTGGAGATAATACCTGCTGTACTTCAAAGACTTTAAAGGGAGTCTCTCAGTAGCATGCGAATTATATCGATAATCAAGAATTCATCTTAGGATCCCAATTTTTAGCTGAATGATCAGAGACCAATGTTCAATCACTGTATGTTTCATAGCAATTTGAAAATCAGTATTCTAAAAACATCCTTTTAAGGAAAACTTCTATTTAGCTTGCTCAGTTTGAGTGCATATTAAATCATGTTAAATCTCACAAAATTGATCATTCAAAATAAAGAATTTTGTGTCATGTTTGATGAGTTACTGGAAAATATGAGGGTCAAATTCATTTATATAATCTTTACAAATTACACACTACATTATATTACATTTCAAGGTATCTGCCAAGCAATATTCTGAATAGTACTGGCAAATATAATTTATGAGAAAGGGGTTGGAGGGGACTTAGGGTCTGAGGTTGAGTCATTAGAAAGCAGAGCTGGAGAGAAGGGCTTGTTTATGTGAGGAAGTGATCAGGGAAATAGGAGTGTACACGTGGGGGAATGAAACAGGGAAAGAGAGAAAGCCAGTTCAAAATGGCATGCTCTTTAGTTGATCAATGCTGTGATCAACTAAGGTTGATCCTCTGGGGATCTTCTGAGGAGCTGTATGAACTGCATCATAGAATTTCCCCCTTGCTCCTCTGCTCCTCCCCACCAGGGACAGATATTCTTGACAAGCTCTCTTCCCTCATTGAAAAGAGTTGTCCCGCCCAGCCGGGGTTGCTCAGTGGTTGAACATTGACCTATGAACCAGGAGGTCATGGTTTGATTCCCTGTCAAGGCACATGCCTGGTTGCAGGCTTGATCCCCAGTAGGAGGCATGTAGAAGGCAGCCGATCAATGATTCTCTCTCATCATTGATGTTTCTGTCTCTCTCTCCCTCTCCATTCTTCTCTGAAATCAATAAAAACAAACATAAAAAAGGAAAAGAGTTGTTCTAGGGGGTATTAATTTCTTTGCAGACAGATCACACATATATGATTACTGGTGGTCCTACATCATAGAGCTAGAGAAGGCCTGGGGCAGAAAGCAAGTGATAATGCTTTATAGCTGAGGTGAGACGCTTTCAGGTTACCCCGATGCAGAGTTCCTTGCTGTAGCAATGGCTGTAGTAAAAAGTGGCTGAGAGTTTGTGAGGTGGGGGCACAAGAGGTGTCCACCCCTTGGATTGCTCATTTCTGTTCATGTTCTCCATAAAGTCCGATTAGTCATAGAATCTTAAGCATTATGACTAGTCATAATCTCACCATCTCTATAAAGTACTTATGACATGAAGTCTTTTTAAAAAAACAATCTGTGGTTTCTATTGTACAGTCTTAAGACTTTAGCTGGTATAGCAGATCCTTGAATAAGATAATTTCATTATGGCATTGATGAGATGCCGTATGAAGTTAACTTTTGTTTATATCAAGCTTACGGTAAAATTGGTTTCATTATACATCATTTCACTTAAAGTTGCATGACCCATTGACAATGTAAGTGAGGACTTACTATATTCATTATTTTCTTCCACTGTTCATTTCAGATTTCTGTCATTCACAACCAACACTTCAACTGGTCTAGCTTGCTTGCGTAGTGAGAAAACACAGATCTTCCTTCCACAAGGCACCTGACCCCTTATTCGCCTCACCCTCATTCAGCAGCTACATACTTTGCCTCTTTCTCTGCCGTCACAGGCAGCCACACATAAACAGGTGGTAGCTTTGTCTTCAAATGTTGTCTCTCAGGAGGACTGGCACACAGTATGCAGTGGGCAAATATTGCTGCTTCCACTCCAATTGTACTTAGTCTTTGGCAAGCGCCAGTCAGAGGGAATTTGCATTTATTTAATTTTTTATATGCCAATTCATTTACATTATGTATAATCCAAGTGTTGCATTCTTCACACTTTTTATTTGAGCAACTTGCTTAGAGTCATACAGTGATTCAGTCAAGCTCTGCCTCCAAATTCAGGTTTGTCTGGCGCTGAAACCACTGCATTTAAGACACCTCATGGGATGACAGTTTGGTACCAATTCCTTTATCCCCCTTTGTGATGATGTGTCAGATTTCCAATTAATGTTCCAGACACGGCCAAAACTGAACAGACTGTCCTTCTCACAAGCCCACTCAGGGCAATGGCACCATGCTCCCCTCAGCAGGTCGAGTCAGGAACCAGGGGTTATCTCCCACTTCTCCCTCTTTCTCACCTCCCCCAGGCTTTCTTTTAGTGTCTATAGCTGTTAAACAAAATGCCAGGTATGCCCACATTTTTGTGATGGGTATATTAATTTGGGTTTCTGCTATTTACACAATTTCTATTCCTGACAGAAAATTTCAGTGCCATACCATCTGGTTCAAAACTGGGTACCTACAATTCTATGAGCTATTTGCCAAGTCCCATCAATTTTGCTTTCAAAATATCTCCAGGTTCTATTCTTTTCTTTAATCCCAAATTCTCCAAGTTAGTTCATGTCCTTGTTGGTTTCCACCTAGCTGCTAAGCCATAGTGGACGTTTGTACAAAATCTCTTCCCACTTTGTGCTTATAGTCCCTCCACCTTCCTTTAGGTAACAGATCTTTCCCCACTACCTTTCCAGGTGTTTTGAGCTTGCCTATCACAGTCTTCTGCCACATCGCCATGGAGATGAGCACCTAGGCCTGACCAATTAGAGTCTTCCATCCTCCTAGCCATATGCTTAGTAAAAGGAGCACAGGACCCAGCCAGACCACCAGACATTGGAGTTTTCTGAATTGAAGGCATTTCTCCCTTTACTCATGTTTTCTGAACCCAAGAGACATGATCCCAAGCATGCCCAGATCCTCACCACAGAGAGGCCCTGACAAGGTGAGTCCAACACACAGCCAGGTGTCAGACTGAATCCGGATGACTCGCTTTGAGGCTATTTCTCCAATCTTAAGTAAATCCAGTTTCACCCTTGTCTTTTCCAGTTGTAACAGTGGATATATTAAATGTGGTTCTTTTTGGTTTAAAATGGGCGTACATGAGTTTATTTAATTGAAAATCAATGCATCCAGCAATAAACTTAGTTCTCGCCCTGCCCATGGCAGTGCCCATGGCAATGCTCACATACTCTACCCTGGCATAACTTTGCTGATGGGTTTAATTCATTCTTCATGCTGCTTGTAAAGCGAGCAGTCTAAAATGAAAATGTGTTCAGGTTACCCTCTGTTTAATCCTCCAACAATTCCCTCAATGTTCTGGGAGAACAGTTCAGTTTAAACTCCGTTGTTTATCACACAAACTAATCTTTCTCCTCCTAAACTCATCTTAATCTCCTCTCCTCTCTCTCTCCACAAGGTAGTTTCTGAAATGCACCCACAGTTGTATCACTCCATATTGTTACATATGCTGATACCACTGCCTGAAGCACTCATCTCTCCTTTCCTTTTAGCTGCTCCATATTTATCCTTCTAACATGGAGGCACTCAGGACATCTTCCTTGAATCCCAGAAATAATCATGTTGCTTTATAACTGTTGTTTTACTTTTCTGTTTTTCCCAACAGACTCTGAACTTTAGGAAAGTATATAGAATGGTTTATTTGTCTACATTTTCTGTGCCTATTACAATGCCTGGCATAAAGGAGATCCCCAGTAAATGTAGGTTGAATGGAAATACTCAGATAGAGACATTTTCTGGATTTAGCCTTTCTTCTTGCTTTCCACTAATTCCCCACATGTATGCCAACTGTCAATCTTCTTTCTTATATCTTTGATGGTATGCCTTGATTATAGAGTAGTTAAAATAAATAATCCTTAATGACATTGGGACAAATTCTTAGACAATTTAGCTTCAAAAAATTTCCAAATGGAAAGCATCATTAAACAAGGTACGAATACCGTTTTTTCTTCTTCAAACTGTTGCTTCTTACTTTTTGAAAAAAATACCAAGACACAATGGGTACAAAGTCTATCTATGTCATGAAATGTTCATTCCTCAAAAGAATTATTTGACTTTGAAGTGTAATAAATTATTTTTATGATGATGGCGCTATCTATCTATATAAAAGCCTAATATGCAAATTGTCCCCTCGGGAGTTCAACCGGGAGTTCAATTGCTCGCTATGACATGTGCTGACCACCAGGGGCGGAGAGGAATGAAGGAAGGCCCCGGCTGGTGCTGGAAGGCCCTGATTGGCCCTGATCACCAGCCAGGCCTAGGGACCCTACCCGTGCATGAATTTCATGCACCGGGCCTCTAGTCTATATATAATTAAGACAATTTAATATTAGGTTTGTTTTTTTTTTTACAAACATTATCCAATGCCCTACTTGTGTCACAGTTGATCTCTCTGATGGAAGGGGCATCTCAGTCTTTCACCAAAGAGCAGTGTCCCAAAATGATTTTGGTCCCCATTCCCTGTGTTAAGTTCTAATGTTTGTGAATCAGTGTGTTTGTGTGTGTGTGTGTATGTGTGTGTGTGTGTGTGTGTGTGTGTATACATGGGAGGGGGAATATTTCTCCAGAGATGCCATGTGTGCCCTAAATCTTCATGTAATATCCATTTAAATTGACTGGCTTCCTCTGGATATTTCTATTTTTTCCTAGGTCTCTCACTCCAGGTCAGTATGAAATCAAATCTAATAAAAGAGTAATATGCAAATTGACCATACCTCCACGACACCCATAAGCCACGCCCACCAGCCAATCAGGAGTGATTATGCAAATTAACCCAACCAAGATGGCTGCAGCCACAGAGAGAGCAGGAGGCTTGGGTGTCCCCGGCAATGGAGGAAGTCAAGCTTTCTGCCTGCCCTGGCCGGCCCAGGCCTCCACTCAAGGCAACAAAGTTTCAATTATAGAAGATAAATAAATCCCAACAAAAATGGTGGCAGCCATGGAGCTGGAGAGAGCAGGAGGCTTGAGTTGCCCCCAGCGATGGAGGAAGCCAAGTTTCCTCAGCCCTGGCCTGCCTTGGCCTCCACTCAAGGATACAAAGTTTCAATTATAGAAGATAAATAAATCCCAACAAAAATGGCTGTGGCCATGGAGCAAGCAGGAGGCTTGGCTCCGCTAAGGCTACAAAGTTTCTTTTTCTTTTTTTCCAATTTTTTTTTATTAAGGTATTATATGTGTACATATCTTACCATTGCCCCCCCCACCCCACTCCCATACATGCCCTCACCCCCCAGAGTTTTGCGTCCATTGGTTATGTTTATATGCATGCATACAAGTCCTTTGATTGATCTCTTATCTTCCCCACCTCTCCCTAACCTTCCTGCTGTAATTTGACAGACTGTTTGATGCTTTACTGCCTCTGTATCTATCTTTTTTTTTTTCTTTTAAATATATTTTATTGATTTTTTACAGAGAGGAAGGGAGAGGGATAGAGAGTTAGAAACATCGGTGAGAGAGAAACATCGATCAGCTGCCTCCTGCACACCCCCCACTGGAGATGTGCCCGCAACCAAGGTACATGCCCTTGACCGGAATCGAACCTGGGACCTTTCAGTCCACAGGCCAACGCTCTATCCACTGAGCCAAACCGGTTAGGGCTGTATCTATCTTTTTGTTCAAGTTTATAATGTTCTTTATTATCCATAAATGAGTGAGATCATGTGGTATTTTTCTTTCATTGACTGGCTTATTTCACTCAACATAATGTTCTCCAATTCCATCCAGGTTGCTGCAAATGGTAAGAATTCCTTCTTTTTTATGGCAGCATAATATTCCATTGTGTAGATGTACCATAGTTTTCTGATCCAGTCATCTGCTGATGGGCACCTAGGCTGTTTCCAGATCTTAGCTATTGTAAATTGTGCTGCTATGAACATAGGGGTGCATATATCCTTTCTTATTGGTGTTCCCAGTTTCTTAGGATATATTCCTAGGAGTGGGATTACTGGGTCAAATGGGAGTTCCATTTTCAGTTTTTTGAGGAAACTCCATACTGTTCTCCACAGTGGCTGCACCAGTCTGCATTCCCACCAGCAGTGCACGAGGGTTCCTTTTTCTCTGCATCCTCGCCAACACTTGTCAAAGTTTCAATTATAGAAGATAAATAAATCCCAGATACCAGGGCCTCTGCTTGGGTCACTGGGGGGCATGGCCAGCCTGCAAACCACCACAGGCCCCTCACCCAGGCTGCCCCATGCCCCAAGGGAACCCCCACCCTGATCTGGGACACCCTTCAGGGCAAACCAGCCGGCCCCCACCCGTGTACCAGGCCTCTATCCTAGCTAATCCTATCTAATAAAAGAATAATATGCAAATTGACCATCACTCCAACACACAAGATGGCTGCCCCCATGTGGTCAAAGATGACTGCCCCCATGTGGACACAAGATGGCCACCACAAGATGGCCAGCAGGGGAGGGGAGTTGGGAGGGACCAGGTCTGCAAGGGAGGGCAGTTGTGGATGATCAGGCCATCAGGGGAGGGCAGTTAGGAGGGACCAGGCCTGCAATGGAGGGCAGTTGGGGGCAATCAAGCCTGCAGGGAAGGGCAGTTAGGGGTGACCAGGCCGGCAGAGGAGGGAAGTTAGGGGCAACCGGGCCTGCAGGGAAGGGCAGTTAGGGGTGACCAGGCCTGCAGGGGAGGGCAGTTAGGGGCAAACAGGCTGGCAGGGGAGCAGTTAGGCATCAATCAGGCTGGCAGGGGAGTGGTTAGGGGGTGATCAGGCTGGCAGGCAGAAGCGGTTAGGGACAATCAGAAAGGCAGGCAGGCGAGCAGTTGGGAGCCAGCAGTCCTGGATCCGACTGACCGTTTAGGCCCGATCCTAGGATCGGGCCTAAACGGGCAGTCGGACATCCCTCAAGGGGTCCCAGAATGGAAAGGGTACAGGCTGGGCTGAGGGACACCCCTCCCCCCATGTACGAATTTCATGCACCGGGCCTCTAGTGTTCTTATAATTTCTTTGTACCATCCAGTAGTAAGAATCGTTTTTTGTCTGGGCACACTATCCAGTTTCATTTGTAATGTCTTTCCAAGGTGTCAACTGAATTCCAATCTGCCAAAGTTTCCTACAAATTTTCTCTCACACTGTCTCTTTTATATTTTGGGAATGCAGCATTTTACTCCATTATCCCAGGTTGATGGTCCTTTTACTTCTATTCTTTTTCTGTCTTTGCCTCTAAATAGCTTTAAAATTGGATTAGCTATTTTCTCAAAGCTCCAAGTTTTTTTTTTCTTTGTTTTTTTTTTTTTTTTCTGAACTTCCTTCCCTAGTGTGTGTTGAACAGAGCCCCTATCTTCATCTGGAATCATCTTTGCAAACTTCTGCTACCCCCAATCTTATAACTTCTAATATGGGGTGGGGCAAAAGTAGGTCTACAGTTGTTCTTATGGAAAATAATACAACAATAAATAAATAATAATAGAAAAATAAACTGTTTCATCTATTCACAACTGTAAACCTACTTTTGCCCCATGCCGTATACTCCTTCTCTTATACTTTCATGTACCAGTCCTTTGTCATCCTATAACATCCTATAACATCACTTATTAACATTTCTACAAGTTACTTAGGGTTCAGTTTCTCTGTTCCAATGCTCTTGTATTTTTGGCTATATTTATCTCACAAGAATAAGACCTACCAACATTTTTTTAACATTGGAAATATGGAGTCAGTAACAGTCTCATAAAAAAAAAGATGCTTTGAGTTTATGTTTGTTTTATATTGTGAAAGATAGTAGCCCATTAACTGTTGCCTGTAAAACAATCTGAACCTCTGTACACAGAAAGCAAAGGATGAGAAGTACTTCCCTTTATCCCTGTGAATTGTGTTTCCAGAGCTAATGAAGGAGCTGAGACTGACATGCAGAAGAATGGGGCCTTCCCTCTATTTGATGCTTTGTTGGCTTCCAGAACCAGAGCATCTTCATCTAGCAGAGAAGATCTATATTTCATCACATGGAATCCTCTATTTAATTAGGCCAGCTCTTTAAGCAAATTTCTTCCTAAATAGCTTTCTCTCTTTGTATTTTCACATCATAGATCAGAACAACTGTGCTTTTAGTTCTTCCTGCTGTTTAAAGGGGCACCAGCAAGATGTCCCTGGGGACTAGTTAGGACAGAGAAAAGCATCCACTTGAATCAATCTCAGCCCACACAAGATTCGGGAAATTGTATTGCAAATTAACTTTTTAGATTGATAATAAAAATAAAAAGAAATTCAACAAAGATAAATTGAAGCTATTAGAAGTTTTATATGATATGTATTGTTGGTTATGGAGGTATAAAATTCAAGGATTTCTCCCTGTTTTGAGAAGGGAGAATGGTTAGATTCAAGCCAATTTTAATTAAGAGCACTTTCATAAAAGCATTGTATTCTTATTTTTATGCTCTTAGAATAGAAAGGGAACCATTACAATTGGAACATTGTCTTCATTAATTAGTGTTTATTAAACACTCAGTATATGAGGTTTAGTCTCCTTCTTGTATTTAGTAATAGATCCTATTAAGAAAACTGCTTATTAAGATGACTAGATCTAAGATATTAGCTGTCAGGGATGATGCACAAAAGGTTATCCTTATTATTATTTTAGCCAATTAGTGTCTGCCTGCAGTAATTTGGTTTCTAAATTCAAAGGTCACACTACTGGTGGGGGAAAGTAGATAAATGTAAATGATATTCTTTCTAGTATGATTTTTTTCTTCACAATTTCCAATGCTCATTGGTGTACAGATTTCAAGTGAGTTTGCCCAGATTTCTTGGTTAATTTAGTCAACCAATCAAGATAATGCAGACTTTGGCTCTGTTTGTCACAGGAAACAGCTGGATCTTTAATCTGTTCACACTATTGGCATTAAGTCTCTTTGGTTGCTCAGAGCCAGGTAAAGTGCATTGGCTAGATGGAGCAATAATTTTGACAATAAAACTTACCATGCAAAGAAAATGAAGGGCCTAATTGGGCCCAGGTGTCCCAAGTTGATGAAGCCCTAGTTTGAAGGGGATGAAGAGTGATGGGTTCACTCAGCTTCATTCTGCAGGCAAAACCGGGACCTTTGGCTATAGCTGCTCAGGAAGGAATTTCTTCCATGGATTTATCTCTACAACCAGCTTGCTAATATGTGGAGATCTTAATATGCTTGAAAATATTTACTTTATAATTAAAAAGAATTTCATTTAGTGGACTTAAGGGATAGCTCCTTTTTGGGAGCCACATTTTGATGGTATTGGGATTTGCATCTTGCTTCTCCACAAAATGGTGGACTCTCACAACCTCTTTGAAGATGGCCCAGGTATGAGGAAGTGCTCACCTCCGTAGACAGAGCCTCAGGCCCAGGCTGACCTGGCTTCTGCAAGGCCACCTTCAAAGGCACCTGGGAGAAACATGCTTTTTCGTTGTCTTTTGGGTCAATTCATATTTCCTGAACTTCTGTGTTCTAGAGGTGTTTTGTCTACTTGATCTTCACTGCTTCCCCATCAGCTTGACTACCATATTGCTTTCAGAGAAGAAAAAGACTCTAGAGATCATCATTCTGATCCTCTCCCAACTCCTATTTTGTAAATAAAGGAGTTGGGGATCTGAAAGCATAAATGAGTTTTCCAGACCACTGGTACCCATGGCGTTGCTGAGACTGGAGGCCCCATGTTTGGGTCCAGGTTCAGGGTTCTTTGCTCTGTGTTATGCTGGTGCTCACAGGCAGCTTGCTAAATGCTGTCTCTCTGCCCTGTTGCAATCGCTCTTTTCCACAGGTTCTCTGGATCTGAAGGATTTTTATCTATGTGCAATCCTAACATCTCATCTCAGGTACTGCCTTGGCTCTCAGTCCTGGTGTATAATCCTGATTCCTTGGAGCACGGCTGTAATCCCATTCTGAAAGTTTCCATCTTAGCCTTTCTTTCCCCAGAAGCTTTCCTCTTAGAAATTCCAAAGAGAGAAAGATGCAGTTTATCTTTCAAGATTGTCCTTTCTGGGTCCGCCTCAAACACTAATCAACCCTACCTTTTCTGACCCTCTGCCCCCTGAATGATAACTGTCCCTCCACTAAAATGCTCTGGAGGAGATTTGTTTTCCTGCTTGTGGAATAGCTGCTGCGGTGTACTTTTCTCGTGCTCATTATCTGACTGTGAACTACACATGGCCTTCAGCTTTATTTTTTTATTTTTTAAATATTTTATTGATTTTTTTATAGACAGGAAGGGAGAGGGAGAGACAGAGAGTTAGAAACATCGATGAGAGAGAAACATCGACCAGCTGCCTCCTGCACACCCCCTACTGGGGATGTGCCCACAACCAAGGTACATGCCCTTGACCGGAATCGAACCTGGGACCCTTGAGTCCGCAGGCCGACGCTCCATCCACTGAGCCAAACCGGTTAGGGCGGCCTTCAGCTTTAAAATGAAAGCTCATTATAAGTCCTCAGAGTTAGCAGATATTATAGTATTAAAGGTGCTACTTTTGAGCTGTATGTACAAATACAGATATTTTTCCAGGAGCATGTACTCTCCAGGACTACTTAGTATAGTATTGGCACGTCACCCGCTCCCTGCTCACTTGTCCGAAGGCAGGTTCTGGATTTTTGGCTCCCCTGAGTAGTGAGATTTCTATATTCAGATAGGCCAGGTCATCCCCAACATAAGATGCTGACAGAGAGCCCAGCACTTGACTCTGTCTGTGCAAGCAGTGCCTCAGATTTTATTCTCCTTGGGTTCCTGTCTCCCCCCTGCGCCTGTGTCTCCCTACTAACCAAGAGGCATATTTGCATATTAATCCTGACCTTGATTGTCTCTCTTTTCCTTTGGCTTCTGAGTCTGGCAAAGTTTCTCTGGCAAGCAGTGATAGACTCGTCACTATATGTTACATTTGCTTTCCTAGCAAGTCTGAGGTAATGATGCTGATCCAGACACCACCCTGTGGGAGGGACTGATCTAGAAAAACATTCGGCTCTTTTTGTTTTAAAAATGACTTCTATTAAAAATAATTTCAAATTTACTGAAAGTTGTAGTAACAAAGAGTGTACCCTTCACTCAGATGATCAATTGTTCATATTTCTGAACTATGTGAGAATAATGCTTCTGTATCTAAGTAACTCCTAGTTGTAACTGCCTATCATCAGAATGCTAATGTTAATAGCCACATTACCAGTGTGGCTATTAACCTCACTGTTTGCCTTTTTAAAAAACTATTGTTTTAGTTTTTGCTTTTAAAATTTGGAAAATTATAAAAATTTTTGAATTTCTAAAATTTCCTTAAGACCTTTTGAAGAAGTTTCCTACTTTCATTCAATTTTTGAAGAACAGAGATTCTAAGATAGACAGAATCCCTAGAAGCTAGAATTGGTGAGTTTGAAACCATTGGTAAAGCCACTCCTGCAATGCTAGGACAGGGACAGTTTGCATTTACCTGGCACTTCCTACTAGCAAATGGCTTTATCGTCAATGTTCTTAGTGATTTATCAAGGGAGCTTGGGTTTGTAAATGAAGGATAATATTAAATTTCCTTTACAGAAAATCTTTAGAAAGAGATTCTCTCTCTATGTTGAGATAGATTTGTCTTTCCTACTTTGAATCCAAGGAGTATCTCTAAATATCATTTTACAGACAGACATATTTTAAGAAATTAGTTGTTAAGAAGCTTTATTAATCTACAAAATTGTCAACAGTCTTTCCCTCACTTAGTGCCAGGGTCTGATTCTAGTGACTATCAGAGGCTTGTGAAGTCTAGTGCAGTTGCTAGGGGCAATCATTTTAATTTTTATGAAACTATTTATCTTCTTTGGACATGATTTATTTTAGGCACGGCCTAATTTCTTGCAAGCCTTAGGACCAAGTATCTGTGATAGTTTTCAAAATGTGGTGAGATAACCTGGAGTTTTCCACAGGTCAGGATAAGATTGTTGCTTCTAATTTCATAGACAAAAAACTTGAGAGATGTAATAAAATGAAAGATTGCATCCCAAGTCAACAGAATAGCTAAATTAGACCTAAATCACTTAACTCACTATCATATTAGAAAAATCTCTCCCTTGTTAACTTTCTTTTCCAGTGTGATTTCCATTCCAAGGCCTGGGTCTCTTCATCCATTCCACACACGGAGCCTCATGTACTTCAAAGGCACTCCTACACAGCGGAGAGAAAGTGAGCACCTGGCCTGATTGGGATTCCACCTTGAGATTCACAAAGATGTGTGTTGAAGACTAATACTATGAGCCTGGTTAATGATGTGGACTCCATGAAGAAAACCCGGTCCTTGACCTTATGATTTAAAATGGTATATCTGCATGATGCAAACTTGATGGTTAAAACTATCAGGTATGTGGATCCATCTAATGGACTTTAAAGCCAAATAATTTTGCATGGTAATCTCCCCACGATCAACATGAGACTGTTGCAGGGTATCCGCCATCTAATTTTAATAACTCCTCTTCTCCCCTGGACTCTCCTCATCCACCTAATATGCCAATCTGTGAGCATTCAGAGGCGCAACAGATTTTAATGTTGATCCTGGTGAAATACCATCCGAAAGTTAAAACTGCCCTTCCTCCTCACTGCCTCCTCAGACTATTTCAAATATTTTAAAGTAAAATAAAAATGACAGGTTTGTATTTTCAGAAACTTTTTTCCATTTCTGCTGCCCCCATCATTGACAATCACCCCAAACTGGGAGTTAACTTTGTGTTTCTCTATATTCATGTTGCCCCCCCCCCCGCCCCAGTGTGCTCTCCCCCTTAGAGTGCTCCCCACATTAGTGATGATTTAATAAGGATGAACTGATAGAGGAATGGGCTGGCACAAAACTTTGCACACCTGCTTATAAGGACAAAGATAGAAGATGCTGACTTGGAAACAGATACAGAAAAAAAGGATAATATTCCCTTTCTTTATGCCTAGGATCTCACATTGACTACTCTCCTGATGGGGAAGAGGAAAGACACCCGAATAGAGTTATTAGGCAAGAAAAATTCCCATTGAAAAGAGACCCCTACGTAGTAAAAGAGATCTCTTTGGACTGACCTCTCTGTTATCCTCTTTTATTATCTCTTAGCATTTCAAATAAATGTGAATGTGTAATAACGCTGTGGTCCATGGGACCCACAAAAGCATCGAGCAGTTGGGGCTCGCCCAATAAAATCCAATTTAGTGCTCAGTTGAAGGGAGACTTGTAGAGTGAGATGGCAACTTGTGTTTTAGGGCTGCCAAGCTAATTCTATCTGTTCTTCTATTGATTTGACTGCTGCTTCCCTGCTGTGTTCTTGCTCTAGGTTGTGCAAATAAAAACCTTCAGAGGAAATCATAAATACTTGATTTAATTAAGACCATTACCAACCCACTTCTCGCCTCATTTCTCCAAGTGCCAAGGTATAGATTACATTTGAACAATGGTACTGCAATAAATACGTAGGGATAAAATGCAATTCCTCTTTTATGGTTTGTAAAAAGTAGAGCAACAGAACAAGATGCCCTGTAGCAATTAAATATTTCCTGGTCAGCAGTTCCTTTTGGAATTGAGGTTTCCAGAAGAGGCTATGGGGAAGCATTCAAACCTTTTCACTTCAGTAAAAAAAGAGAAAACAAAACAACCACAAAAAAAAGCTGTCCTAGCTTGGCCATTGGATTATATGCTGAGAAAGCATCCCATGCCGTTATTTCAAAGCCACAAGACACAGGGACTGTGCTATATTCTTCTCCAGCCTGACATTTTGACTTTCGCTAGATCTCCACATTAATGCCAAGAAGAACCATGTTAATCCTATTCATCAAATGACCCTTGTATTTAGTTTGAAGACTTCATAACATTTAGCCAGATGCTGTTACTAATATTGGTAATCATTGAATAGAGTGAATACATTTTATACACTTCTGGATGTTTCTTGGGGTTAAACATACTTCTTTTGTTTTGTTTTGTTTTGTTTTGTTTGTTTTTAATGAGTACCCAACTCATCCTGGTTTGCTTGGTTTTAAAACCAAAATTTCTGCATGCCGAGAACTCATTCAGTTAGGGCAAACCATGGTGGCTGGTAACCCTAGTTATAAATCACTTTCAAATTCTACTACTTGATTCTTCCCTTTGAGAAACTTCCTTTTGAAAAACAGTTTAGGTATAGCTACCATTTATTGAGTGCTTTAATATGTGCCAAGTTTTGTCTCCTTTAAATGAATTTGCTTTTTCAATGCCCTCAAAACCCAGTAAGGAAGGTTGACATACCAGTTGCACAGGATGTGTGCTGTACAACATCAGGGATCACCAATCACACAGGTGAGGTGGCCCTGCTGAAAAAGGTAGCTGTTATTATTACTATCCCCACTTTATCGATGAGAAAACAGAAACACAGGGAGCTTAAGTAACTTGCCTACGATGAAACAGCTAGGAAGTCATAAATAGGAAGTTTACCCTGACAGTCTTGTTTGAGAGCTCCCAATGGGGCTATCTATAATAATAAAAGGGTACTCTGCTAATTAGACCGGATGTCCTTCCTTCTGGACATCCTTCCTTCCGGACAAAACCGCAGCGGGCGGGGGCTGTGGCAGAGGTGGCAGCGGCCTCCAGCCATGGTGGTGGTGGGGGTGGAGGGGTGGGGGCGAGGCGGCAGCAGGGGTGTGCTGGGGCCAAGGCTCTTGCGTGAATTTCGTGCACCGGGCCTCTAGTAACAGGATAAGGAAAGGAACCACAGTCCCTGGCCACCCTTTAATGAAACAGACAGTATGCGTATTTTAGAGGGGGACTAACTTAGGAATTAGGTAAATAAATGGTTACATCTGTCCCATACACTATAAAGGAGTTGTAAAATGGGAGTGCAGAGGGGAGATTTTTTTTTATTTTTACCCATTAACATTTTTTTAAAAATTGAATTTATTAGAGTGATGTTTGTTCACAAAATCATTCAAGTTTCAAGTGTACAACTCAATAAAACATCTGCACACTGCATGTACGCCTATTTCCCAAAGGAAGGTCTCTTTCCATTCCCATTTCTACTCCCCTTTGCCCACCTCCACCTACCCCCACTCTCCTTTCCCTCTGGTTATCACTACACTGTTGTCTGTGTCTATGTGTTATGTATTTATGTTTTATGGATAATCCCTTAACCTTCTTTCATCCAGTTCCTCCTTCTCCCCTTCCCTCTGACAGCTGTCATTCTGTTCCATGTATCCATGCCTTTGTTTCTATTTTGTTCATCGGTTCATTAGATTCCACATATGAGTATTTGTCTTTCTCTGACTGGCTTATTTCACTTAGCATAATAATATCCAGGTTCATCCATACTGTTGCAAAAGGTAAGATTTCCTTCTTTTTATGCTCAAATAGTATTCCATTGTGTAAATGTACCACAGCTTTTTTATCCACTCATCTACTGATGGGCACTTGGGCTGTTTCCAGATCTTGGCTATCCTATATAATAAAAGCCTAATATGCAAATCGACCGAACGGCGGAATGACCAGTCGCTATGACGTGCACTGACCACCAGGGGCAGACGCTCAACACAGGAGCTGCCCCCAGCCTGCAGGCCCCAGGCCAGCCAAGGCTGGTGCCAGCGGAAGCCTCCCGATCGCCCTGCTGGTCGCCCCACAGATCTGCTCTGATTGCCCGCCAGGCCTAGGGATCCTACCCGTGCACGAATTTTGTGTACTGGGCCTCTAGTTCTTAGTAACAGTTGCAATAACAAACCTTATTCACATTTGAAATGCATATTTATATACCTGTTGTCTTTATTTGTTCAAAACTGTCCTGAAATTGTTGCGCTTAGGGTATCTAACCTAGCAAATTTTCTCCAATTAAATTGCTTAATTATGTCTTTCATTTTTTAAATCTTTTTTTTTTTTCTATTTCTCTGTAATGACTGTTGGACAGAGTGGTACTCCAAAAATATGCACATCTTTTCTGGTTCAGTAGAAAAATGTAATAGTCTATAGGACAATACCATCCAATAGAACATTCTGTGGTGATGGGAATGTCCCATCATGTATGGCTATTTTGTACTTGAGTAGCTAGTGTGACTGAAGAACTGAATCTTAATTTTTATTTCATTTTAATGAACATTTATTATTTATTTAATTCTTTATTGATTAAAGTATTACATATGTCTCCTTTTCCCCCATTGACCCCTCCCCAGCCACTCCCACCCCCTAGCAGATGCCCTCATCCCCTAGTGTCTGTGTCCATTGGTAATGCTTATATGCATACATACATTTTAATTAACTTTAGATTAAATTTGCATGCGGTTAGTAGCTACTGTATTGGACAGCACAGGTCTTGAGCCCATTTGCTTATTAAAGACATCTTAATATTTATTATGAAAATGATACTAATTGCTTAATTAGTTAGAAGTATACCTGTCAACTAGCTTCTATGTGACTAGACATAAGGGATAGATACGAAGAGAGAATGAGAGAGAAACCATGATTACACTTTCCTATGCTTCTTTTACCTAATAATGTTTCTAAGGATGCAAAGAGGATCACAGAGTAGATTACTGGGGGGACCATAACACCTATATCTAGGCATTTTTCATGGTTGCCAGACACAGTAGTGCTTAGAGTCATTATGATGGAGATAAACACAAGAATTATGGTTTTTAGGACAATGTTGCAAAAACTATCTCCAAAATGTTAATTAGCCTTAGTTATTGCCTATCTCCTTCCACCTCTCTCTGCTTGCAACCACAATTATACATATTACATGTTAATATAAAAGCAATCTGTTTTTCTATTATTTTAATACATTTTTCACACACAAAAAATGTAACTGATATTTGTGCTAAAAGACTCAGGAAATTTCTTTAAAACAAAATTTGCTTCGAGTAATATATTATTGTCCCTTGACCTTTGACTTATTTGAATGATTGGGTGGAACAGCCAGAGATACCTAAAAGAGGGGTGATTATTAAAACAAGCTGGATGGCAAGTTTCTGCATGGAAGGTTTTTTCCTAGCCTTGCTTGACTATTTTTGTCACACATCATTAGTCTTGAAAAGAATACACGAAGGGAAACCACCTTATGGTGACAACTCATTGAGAGCAGGTGTGTGTCTTTTATTGAGCGACCATGAGCACCACTGAGGTCTTTGTTGTTGGCCAAGGCTCTCCCCGGGGCTCAGCCTCTTTCCAGAGTCCAGCTTAATTTATCTTGCCAGCCAGAGCTCCCTTTGCTTGTAGGAAAAATATTTTTAAAGGCCTTTGTGCTGGCTACCACCTGACTTTCAGCTGGTAGTTAAATTACCTGCAGCCATCCATCCTTCTTCTCTAGTCTTACTTGTCTACTTAATAGTGATGTCATAAGGTAGAATTGCCAGCTAAAATACAGACTGCCCAGTTAAATTTGAATTTCATATAAACAATGAATGATATTTTAGTATAAATATGTCCCAGATTTTGCATGAGACATAATTTTTATTTATTTATTATTTATTATTTATTTTTAATTGAATTTATATATGTTTCAGGTGTACAATTCCATTATCCATCATCTTTATTTTTTAATTTTTTAAAATGTATTTTTATTGATTTCAGAGAGGAAGGGAGAGATAGAAACATCAATGATGAGAGGGAATCATTGATTGGCTGCCTCCTGCACATCAGACCGAGCCCACAACCCAGGCATGTGCCCTTGACTGGAATAAAAACTGGGATCCTTCAGTCTGCAGGCCCTATCCACTGAGCCAAACTGGCTAAGGCTATACATCATCTCTATGTTGTATTGTGTGTTCACCACTCCAAGTGGAGATGAGACATAAATTTTGATGTCTGTCCCAAATTTTGCATGAGAGATGCTTATATTAAAAAATTACTCATTTTTATCTGAAATTGAAGTTTTATTGGACAGCCTGTATTTTTATTTGCTAGATTTGTTAATCCTACATCAGGAGCATTCTTTCCAAATCTTAGTGGGAAAAGAGCTGATTCAACTGAAACTTGTTGGAAGACATCACAATCATTTGAAATTCCACATGTGCTTCTTTTGGAGTGACTCAGACTTTGATAATGGGAATAATCATCAAATTCAGGTCTGAGCTATGACAAAACAGCATTGATGGGAATGATGACTTGACTGTCCGACTGAGTGCCTCTTGGAGCTTCACTTAATCATCTCGTAACAGCAATTTAAACTGCAGAAGAAAGTCAATGACTAATTCAGAGCCCAGAACTCTTTCTTTCTCTTTCTCCTATGGAGGTGTGAAGAGAACTAAAATAAAGTAACTTCATTTCTGGAAGTTTCTTGTGTTCAAGGATAAGATGTGCTACTGTTAATAATTTTCAGTAGATTTGTTTTTGCAGCCAGGTGGGCTACAAAACTTGTGGCATTATACTTTAAAGCACATAAAGAAAAAAAATTCTGGTAGTGTTTTACAATGCACAGTGCAGAAAAGAAAAAGAGAAGAGAATATGCCATAATAAAATTCTTATTAGATGGAGTAACAATATAGATATCAATGGCACTGTCATGCTAATGACAAAGGGGACAGAATCAGAAAAGCAACATGACCTTGAAGCCCACCTAGCAACTTCTGGCTCTTTTAGAGGTGGTTACAGTCAAGTCACCAGTCCCATCAACGCTGTTTTGTCACAGCTCAGACCTAAAATTGAGGCAAAGCCACAATGTGCAGTCCCAAACAGCTCTTTTATAGCTGTCCGCGTTTGTTTCATCTCCCCTTTATTATTGGATTAGTGGCTTTAAAATGGAAATGCTGGATTCATTTCAGTTATTAGACTGATGTAAGCATTGTAATTCTCCCTCTTGAATTCTTAAATGTGTTGATTGTACTCTGGAAATTTTATAGTTCTTTTAGAAATACAGAAAGCTTTGCTCCCTTTTTCTGATGTAATTGCTTGTACTATTTAATTCCCAACTCTATTATATTTGAACTTTTGTAGAGAAATCAAAGAGACACAAAAGGCATTCTAAATGATAAATTTCAATTTCTTCTTTTAAAATACAAATAAAACCAATTTGGAAGAAATTGGAGGGAAAGAAAATTGCTTTAACGTGGAACTCATTCTGAGTCTGAAAGTGTTGTTTTTTTTTTTTAAAAGATATACTCTGGTGATCAAAACAAATGGTGGTGAGTTGGTGACACAATAATAATTGGCAGTCTCTGGTGTCCAAAGCCATTTGCTTGAATTATTTATGTCTTAAAACTGACAGGGATTTCATAAGAGCAAATAAGGCAAGTCCAGCGGGTGTTGTTTACATGATGCAATCACACATCTGATTGCCTGGAGGTCTCATCTGCCACAGCCGATGCCTTAAAAACCCAGGGGAGGAGTTTATTTCAAGACAATCCCACACCCATCAAGGTTTGCTTAGTCCTTCACCAGCTCGATTCCATTCCTTGTCAAAAGAACAATTCACCTGATGTTGTTTGCCTTAAAATAACTCAGGAGCAGGTACTGATACTGGATTGCCTCCTTAGACTTTGAAATGATCTTTTAGATTCCCTAAAAGTACTTTAAAAAGTATCAGGAACCCACTGAAAAGTGATTTACTGCTTTATGGTACCTGAGATGTGGCTATTACAGTCTCACAACCTCATCAGATGGCTTTTCAGCTCTGTCCCTGGGACTCAGCTGGTCCCTGACATCTTCGGCCACCCCTCATTAACTCGGTGTTCTCTCTGGGCAGAGCCCTTCTGGCAAGGCGGGTGGAGATGGGGACATGTTTCCACTGCACTGGCCTCTTGAGTTGGAAGAGTAAGTGAGCAAAATTAAATCGCCTCAAGACAGTTTACATAATCTTTATTACATGCAGATGTGTAGCCCTTCCTACCCATTTACGTGTGAACTTCGGAGACATGTCCATGGAGTTTATGATCTTTAAAATTTGTTTATTTTATCAATTAAAAAGAAAAGGTTTTTAATGCTTGATGAGAGCAACATAATAAGAAATTTCCATTGGAGTTGTATTTATTTATTTTTTGCCTTGGGCATGAATTACAATAAACTTTGGGGAATTAAATGAATGACATAATACTTGTCATTCACTTTTTTGTGTTTTATAGAATGTCTTATATTCCATATTTTTATACATTTTAAATATTTTATTCATCAAAACTCCATAAAAGTGAATTGTTAATAGTATCAAGTTCATTGTTCACAATTAAACTGCTGAAGTTATTTCAGTATCAATTTATGCCAATCAAAAGTTATTTCCTTTGCATCTTGCTATTTTCAACAATATGGGTGAAAATTGAGGGTATTATGCTAAGTGAAATATGACAGAGAAAGACAAACCACATATCTTTCATATGCAGAATCTAAAAATGTCCAAATTATAAAAAGAGAATAGAGTTGCCAGGGCCTGGGGGTGGGGTGGAGAAAATTGGGAGATGTTGGTCAAAGGGCACAAACTTTTAGTATAAGATGAATGAGTTCTGGGGGCCTGATGTACAGTATGGTGATTATAGTTAATAATACCGTATAATACACTTAAAAGTTGTTAAGAGAGTATCTTAAATATTCTCACCACATAAAAGAAATGGTAATTATGTGACATGATGAAGTTGTTAGCTAAGCTATGGTGGTAATCATTTTGCAATATAAAGTGTATCAAATCAACATGTTGTACAACTTAAACTCACATAATGTTATATGTCAAATATATCTTAATAAAGCTGTGATGGTTGCACAACAACGTGAATGTGCTTACTTAATGCATTAGAACTACACACTTAAAAATGGTTAAAGTAGTAAATGTTATGTTATGTATATTTTACCACAATAACAAATTACTAAAATAAAGTTATTTCCTTTGGACATTCAGTATGTAAAATAAACTGAGGGCTGTCAGTGTCATTTATGATGAAAAAAGGATCTACCCTTTGAAAGTTTTTGGAAAACAAATAGTCCTATTCACAAATAAAAGTTATGTGGAAACAGATTCAACTTTTCCTCTCTGGCTGGGGGCTTGGGAGGGTAAACAACTGAAGTAGGAGTGTTAGCTCACCCAAGGGCCAATTTTAAGAGGAAAGAATGGTCATATGGTCCCTAGAAACCTTTAGTTTGAAAATCATGCCATTAAAGGCAAAAAAGGTCTATTTCTCATCCTAACCATTTCTTTGTTCCTTCTCTTATGCTGAACACAAATATAATTTTTTATTGTTATAGACCTAGGTGTTACAGGCAATTGCATGCATTAGCAGAAAAGTTTTTCTTCTTCCAAAAGGGAGCTTTTTAGCCTTTATTGAGCAGCTTATCTTTTCAATGGACCTTTCCTAGGCTTTCCTAGAATGGTTGGTAGAGGAAGCTGCTTCTCCCACTGCCTCGGCCTGCATCCACCCTAAATGTCTGGGGTCTTACTGAGGGAGGGGAAGCCTCTTTATAAATCATGTTGGGATTTGCTCAGACCTTTCTGATGCCTCAGTCCAGGCACATGTGAAAAGGTTTATACATGAATAAATGAATTGCATTAATCTCCAACTCCTGTGTTTACAAAGATGTCCCTGGCACCTGGAAAAGCAGTCAAACCTCACTCAACACTTGACACTAACTTTAACCTCCTCCTAAGGAAATAAGCACTTAAAATCTGCTGAACCATCTGATTCTCACACTTCTTTTCATGGGAACCACAACCTGGGAGATTTCAGATACACCCTTTCACTGGGTGCCCTTAGTTTTGGAAAATACCTATTATTTTTTCAGGGCTCAGCCTGAGCTTTTGGAACATGGCTTCTTGTAAACATATTAAGATACTTTTAGACTTTGTTTCTCATCACCACACTCCCTTTGTAATCCGCCGCCCAAAGTCCCTGAAAGCTCATTTCTCTGTGATGTTCAGAGAATAGCAAGAGATGACACACTGATCACACTCAGGTCAGCAAAGGCAGACACATGACTATTATAAAAACACCAGGCAGGTATTATGGCTTCTTAAAGCTGCAGAATAGTTTACATTGTTAGAATATCTATTAAGGAATACCTTTAATTGCATTGTGTGTAGTCAGTCAATCACTAACATTATTCCAATAACTAACATTATTTGGAAGCTTTTTAAATCGCCAGGCACTAAGAGGTTAAACTTAGTGTCAAGCGTTGAGTGAGGTTTGTCTCAGCGCCCACACATAATGTATTAGTGAAGGAGGATCCGGGAGATTGGACATGGTCTTTGCCATAATGAACATACAATGAATGATTATCATACGAAACACCCAGTGGAAATATGTTCATGTGACAAAACATAACTACAAAGCAGGCGGGACATTTGCTATTGAGCTATATTCTAGATAGTGAACATTAGTTTAAATATGACAGGAAAAGTTTATGAATATTCAGAAAAGTGGAATAGCTGAATTGTGGACTGGGATCCACTCCATAGATTTTAGCATAAATGTCTGTTAGCAGAGGGTGAAGGCAGTTGATTGAGAGAGAATTTTCTAATTAACTTGGTGGAGGTATTGTAAGTATTCTGCTAACTAAAGAGAATATTCAACTCCTAACTATCTTATTTCTTTAGGCAAGAAAGTGTAGTTAAATGAATATCACAAGGATGTAATTGAAGATTACAGGAAAGAAAAAAAATCCAGACGTATTGGATGATAATACATTTCTTGAAGCTGCTATCCATTTGTGAACTGTGGAGTCTCTTCATTGTACTCTATTTTATTGTGAAGTGTTACAGAGGTTATCACTGACTTAGACTCTAATTGTACATCACTTCAAG
The DNA here is from genome assembly GCF_951640355.1 of Cnephaeus nilssonii. Classification (NCBI taxonomy): domain Eukaryota; kingdom Metazoa; phylum Chordata; class Mammalia; order Chiroptera; family Vespertilionidae; genus Cnephaeus; species Cnephaeus nilssonii. The sequence goes on from NC_137073.1 coordinate 59,157,633, forward strand.
ATGTTAGATTAAACCACAAATTTAACATAATAATAATAATAAAAATATAATAATAATACCTTTGTTTTTTATTGAGCTCTGTGCTAAATTCCTTAAATTTACTTTGGATTTTAAAAACTAGTTATTTCTAAAGCCACCTTCTATGAACAAGCAATGAATAATACTGAAAGATAGTAGTGAAAGAGAGTGCTTGCTCAATTGGTCAGTCAGATGTCATATTCAGTGCCCAGTTCTCACTGTGGTCCTACTTTGGGGTCTGCTATAGATGGAGTGCTTGCATCCCCCTATGGTATTTAGAGGTGAGGGTTTTGGAGGTGATTAGGTGATGAAGGCAGAGCCCTCATGAGTGGGATCAATATCCTTATAAAAGAGTCTCTTTGGCCACGTGAGGGTGTAGTGAGAAGATGTCTGTCCATGCAAGACATAGGTTCTCACCAGACACTGAATCTGCCAGCGCCTTGATTTTGGACTTCCCAGAAATAAAACTGTATTGTTTTCTAAGCAACCTAGTCTGTGGTATGTTGTTATAGTAGCACGATCAGATGAAGGTAAGGTCTCTTTTTCTAGTTGGATTTCACATCAAAGATAGGCCGGTCAGACATTATTATTATTATTCAAATAGAATTTCAATAACAGAAATATCATGTTATGTTATTTGTCCAGAGTAACCTGAATAGTATGTGGTGGCCCAATAATACTAATAGTTCTAATAATAACTAGCTTTATTTGGAAGCTTTCTAAATCACAGTTTAATATCACAGCTTTTGCAATTGTTGGTAATGTGCTCTGTGAAATTTAACCTCTCCAAATTTTACATTCCCTGCCTATAAAATGGGGATAACAATAATGATCTATCTCATAGGTTATTCTGAAGGCTAAAGTATATAATGCAAGGATATAGCACAGTGCTTGGAATATGGATAGCTTTCAGTAAATGTTAGGAATTATTATTAGCCATGTTTCACTATATCCACCACTTCCTAGCTATGAAAACTTGAATATGCCACTTAACCTCTGTGGGCCTCAAAACATCTTTATTAACAAAATGGAGCAACTGAAGCTCAGGGAGTTTAAGAATTTAACTGAGCTAAGCCCTGACATATTTAGGACTTGAACTAGTAATGCATTTAGCCATTGGGTTAGAAGCCAGCTTATCCAAAGCCTTGTCCAGTGAAATTTGTGTTTACAATTCCTGTGTGGCAGCTAATATCCTGAAGTTATGACAGCTCTGTTACAAATCTATACATCTTATATAATTTAGAGTGACTGATTTGAATGAAGACTAGAAGGTAAGTTCTAGTACAGATATCTAGCTTTCCTGAATTTTCTTTTTGTTTTATTTAAATAATGACACCAATAATCAATTATTAATTGCTCCCTCTTTGGGGTATCTTTGAATTCAGAATTCTATCTGAATTTTTGGGTAATGATCTTTGTATAAGAGAAGTGATAGAAAAGTGGGAAGTTTCTTTTTAGCTTTAGAAAACAAAACAACATAATCAAGAATAAAGTACATGGTATATATGGGTTCTACATAAACCACTTATTTGATGTAGTGTCATTAGGAGATAATATCTACATATGCAACTCTTTTTTCTGGATATGTCCACCTTATTCCCCTAAGCAACAGTAACAAAAATCTCTTGGTTCAATTACTTTCTAAAAATAGATATCTCTTAAAAATGAATTAGAAACCAGTTTTTAATCTTTACCATTTTACTTTCATTTCATGATTTGGACAAGATGCTAATTAAGTATGAGCTTTGCTTTCGTTAATGAGGGGGAAGGTGTGATAATGATGTCTGTCCTGGGATCTTCTGAAGCACTCTGCAAAGTTATGGCATAATTATCATTTTGATCCAAACCCTTCAGTTTATATGTACACACACAGCTATCATAGCTAACCTTTACATATTGTTTATAAGGTATGAGCACTGTTCTAAGCATGTCACATACATTAAGTAATATAACTAGCATGAAAATCTTATGAGGTACTATTATCCCCCTTTTACAGGTGAGAAAACTGAGGCACAGGTAAGGGGGCAAGTTACACCTACCAAAATCCAAACCCTGGCTGTGTGTCTCAGAGTCTGTGCACATAATCACAATACTATACTGCATTCTTCAGGATTCCTGTGTTATGTAGATTTCTTTGCCTCATTTAAATATAATAAAGAGATCACAAGCTTTTGAAGTTCTTGATACTTCTAGTACTTGTCTCCTATCAATCTGTGATGGGTCACTTACCTCTGTTGTAGTGTGCCCACCTTCATGAATGCTTTTTCCTCTCCCCATTTTTGTTGCTTCTAATAATTACAGGGCCCGAGATTCAATTAAGTAGATACTATAATCTTTTCTTACACAAAACACTTCTGACACCAACAGAATGAGTCTCTCCCCCTCCGCCACTAACTAATTTTCCAACTCTCCAGATACCAACTGAATGCCTTCAATCCAATTTAACCCTGACACTATCTACCTGGAGTTAGCACAGTCCTACATGTTAGGGCTCAGTTCCAGGAGACTTCCCCCCACTTCAGGAACCATCGCAAGTCTGGGCCACTGTACATCTGACCAATAGGCTATAAATCGGAGGGCAGTTTCCATGACCCCCCACCTCTGGTTCAATAATTTGCTTGAAAGGCCCACAGAACTCAGGGAAACACTGTATTTACATTTGCTGTTTATTATAAAAGATACAACTTGAGAACTGCCAAGTAGATGAGATGCATAGGTAAGGTCTGGGAGGAGGGGCATGGAACCCCTATGCCCGCTCTAGGCACATCATCCTTTCAGGACCTCAGTGTCTTTAGTAACCTGCACACTTTCAGAATGCCCATTGTTTAGGGTTTCTTCAGCGTTCCCATTACATAGGCATGATTGGTTAAATCCTTGGGCATTAGTGACTAACTCAATCTCTAGCCCCTCTTCCCTCCTGGGAGGTTGGAGGTGTGGGGCTGAAAGATCCAACCTTCTGATCACAGGGTTGGTTCCTCCTGCTACCTGCTCCCATCCTGAAGTGACTGAGGGGCCCACCAAGAGTCACCTCACTAGCATAAACTCAGTTATGATTTAAAGGGGCTTATTATGAGTAAAAAGGTGCTCCTCTCTCCCATATCACTCAGGAAATTCCAAGGGTTTTAAAAACTCTTTGCTAGAAATGGGGAATGAAGACCAAATATATATTTCTTATTATATCACAATATCATCATAGTCTCATCATAAGTACTGTAGTAATTTTTACATGGACTTGGTGACATCCAGATTTATTTTGCTGTTTTTCCTTGACTTAATGCTCTGTCGAGCCATGAGCAGCTACCTATGGTGACCATGTTACCTAGATTTTAAACACTTCTTGTTTGAAATAGTTGTTTCCATAGTTAGGATAATTTCAGCCCATATGCTCCAATTTTGGTTAAAAGCTTTTGTTCCTCTTTAAAGAGGGCTTTCCAAAGGAGAGAAGCCTTGCTGAATTCCATTATATCAAGAAAATCAGACCTCTAGACCGCAAATCAGATAGTTTTTCTAATAGTTGTTGGTAGTCTTGAGTTTATTTATAGGAGGAACAAATTTCCAAAAGGAGTATAGGAATTGGAGTAGAAAAGGCCCAGTTGGTTGGGGTTGTCCAGCCTCTTTTCTGAATGTGCCCACTGTTCCCCACAGCCTGCTCCAGTCTTGGGTTTGAATGACTCAACTGGCACAGTTTCTTACACCTCTCTTTCAGCAGAGTTCACAGCCTAATGACTATCACATCCAGAAATGTTTTCCTGACTTTCAGCACAGACATCAACTATGGAGGACACCTATGGCTCTAGTAATGCTAACCCAGTTACCACGATATTTCTTTGTTTTTATAGGTCCTCATACATCAGATGAAGTACCTGATAATTATGTAAAATACCTTGGATGGATCCTAGACTGGAAGTCTTCAAAAGACAGCTCAATCACACAGTAGAAAGGCACAGGACTCACTTGTACTCTTATTAGATTAACAGGACATCCCTGAATAATATCTTAATGTGAAAGAAGTGCCTGAGCAAGAGAAAACGCAACAAAGATGACAGGGAAGTCCAAAGCCATTTTCTCCTTTCACCAGATTCTGGTTGTGCTTCCTTTTCCCTCTCTAATGTTTATTATAGGTAAACTTTACGTATATGCACTCTGTACTTTTGTACTCAGTTTTAAAATATTGTTCCCAAAGCCCTCTGTTCAAGGCTTTTGTTTATGTTGAAAGCTTCTCTGATCCTATAGTTAATTTTCGATATTTTGCAAACTGAGCTAGGAAAACTATCCAGAAATTATCTTGAATATTCTGTGGGTTTTTATATCTTTGAAGGTAGATGCTGGCTATGGCTCTTTAAGTTTTTTTCTTTACTCCAGGAACACACAAGGAGCCCATAAAATTTGAATTAATTCAAGCATATAAGCAAATAAACAGACTTAAAATCCACATCACAGAAATAAAAGAAGAAAACAACAACAAATAACCCTTCCATCTTGTATAAGCATCTATAAAATTCATTGTTTTAATTAGGTCAATTAACTACTTCCTAACTTTTAAAATCTTTAATTTAAAAGGTTTAATTTAAAAGGCCTGGCTGTAATGTTCAAGAGTTTTAAACTCTAAGTACAGTTGGATGGTTTGGGTGGCATCTCTACCATATCTCCTGATTACTTAAGCTTGGGAGTGGGAGAAGTGAATCAAGATCACTCTGATATGCAGTGTTTATGTTCTTGATCTACTACTAACTGACTGGTTACAAGAAAGCTTAGAGAACATATAATGTTAACTATGGAGCATGCTTTATTTTTGTCCTTGATTAAGATCTGGTGGGAGAATCACTGGCATTATTTTGCCTTCTTTTTCAATAAGCAACAAGAATCTAAAATTTAATTTTCTTAGAAGGCAATAAATGCATATCTATCAATAATTGAATCTAAAAAAAAAAGAACAAGAGATCTAATGAACAAAATAAGCTGATGAATAAAATAGAATCAGAGGCATGGAAACATGGAACAGACCAAAAAATCTCAGAGGGAAGGGGGGTAGGGGTCAGGAAGAGATTAACCAAAGATCTTATATGCATATAAGTATTACTTATGGACACAGACACTAGGGTGGTAAAGACTTGGCCTGGGGCGGGAACCGTGTGGAGGGGGGTACTGGGCAGAAAAAGAGGGACATCTGTAATACTCTCAACAATAATTTTTTTTTTTAAAAAAGACACGATTTTGTCTATTAACCTTATATCTTGTAACTTTGATAAACTCATTTATTAGTTCTAATGGTTATTTTGTTGATTCTCTTGGATTTTCTATGTAAAGAAATAAAAATCAGAAACTTACCAAATGCTTGTGTTTTATTTAAAATTTCAGCTTTCCTCCAAAATTCCTAAAGACTTTAAGTAGTTGTATTTTGTATTTTTCCAGTATTGATAGGTATTATCTGGAAAAGAAATTGGAATGTCTTATTATTATTTCTATTTTATAATGAAGAAATTGGCACCATGGTAAATTAATAAACTTGCCCATGGTCACACAGTAGCAAGTGGAAGCTATATTTTAACTCCAGGTCTATCTTAATTTAGAGATTTTACTGTATTTGTATATATGAAATATACTCTACCAAGTGTTAAATGAGCTGATTAAATATTAATTGTTTAGTTCAAAATGACATTTTCTTATTTAATACTTGGATTCTATTGAGAATGAGAAATACCATCTGATTAAATGTCATTTGTGTTCTTTTGTTTTTTGTTTTGTGTGTGTGGTTTATTTTTGTTCTATTTGTCTTTTACCTGATATGGACATGGTCAAGAAATAGTAATTAATTGTAACTTTTCCCCACTCCTGGACATCAGAGTCCATTGCTGAACTAGAGAAAAAGCATTTCACTTTACTAAGGGAAAAGATAATCAAAATAATTTATCACATATACTTAAAACTTAAAAAGTAAAATTTTTTCCAGGAAGCAATTTTCAGACATATTTAACACAGAGATGAAAGATATGCTTCAAACTAGACAATCAGATATTTTTAGTTTTTCAGATTTTGGATAATAAAAAGGGCATAAGTAAAATGCACTACCAGCATTATTTTGAGTCCATGTGACATTGGGGGCATGTATATTTTGTCCTTTTTTCTAGAAAATAAGTGTGTTAATAATAGTTAATTGTTTAGCTTTAATGAACTCAATCAAATTTAATTACACTTATTAGAAGTTTATTTAGCTTACTGATCTTTTTAAAGATCTAGCTTTAGATTGTTGATTTTTGCTACTAGATTAAGATTTTTTTTTGTTGTGTCTACTTTTCTCTTATAAATTTCTGATTTTATCTCTATTAATCTCTTTCTTTGGGTTTGCTTGATTGCTCCTTTCTTAGCATTATGAATTCAAAGCTTAGTTCATTTATTTTCATTCTTTCTTGTTATCACATATCTTATTTGGTCATCTCCCACTACTCAATGGTATGAATAGTATGAAACAAACAAATTTCAGAAATGTGATTTAGCAAATCGAAGGACTCTGTTTGAGCCTTACATATTTTTTTATTTTAGAGAGGTTGAAGGGAAAGAATTATCTAGGGAAAATAAACTCAGAGTTAGCTCAAAGGTAAGGAAAGTTACAGGGAGACTACAAAACTGGCTATCATATGTGCTAAAAAGAATATACAGAATAATGAACTTTGTAAAAAACAATTCCCTCTCTTGCTCTCATTTAAATATTTAAAAGGACTGTTGAAAACTAGGCTTTCCAAAATCTGAAAATATTTTTCTAACTGTGAAAAAAAAAAAGAGTTGAGAAAACATTGTTTGTTCTTTGGATCTTTTAGTGAATGACCACTGAGAATTCATGAATCAATATATCTTTCACTATTATAGCAGAATTTCATATCATAGACGATACTAATGTGCACTATTGTTGTTGTTTTTTTACCTCCTACCTAGCTTTTTACTCTCTTTCCCTGTGCTATTTCCTCTTAACAACCAAATTAAACTGTGTGTAATAATACATGCTTCACAGACAGAAAAAAAATTGGAATGGTCCACAAAAGATCTATTCATCACCATGAAGAGTGTCTTAGAATTGACTTATCCTGACAGGGTGATATTTTCTTGGAAAAAAGACTTTACATAATGTGAAATATTTGTGTGTATTGCTTTTTTGGGGGATAGGAATATATTTGTTCTAGCTAAAAATCAGATGCTAACAGACCATATTGTGGCTGACTGTGAGGACATCTCTACATGGCTGACCAAGAAACTTCCATAATTTGTATACTTTTCAATCCCAGTAAAAAAAAAACACATCGAAATTATTTGTGTTCTTTATCCTGGAATTAAATGCCTGGACTACCTTTGGCAGCAATACATCTACAATATTACTTTCTCTTTTTCTAATAACTGGTATTTAGAATCCTTAAGTGCCCATAATTTTGGATTGATAAAAAAGTATTTGTACTACAAATTGTCAAAGACTGTGTTAAGGGATAATTGCTTTTAAAAGAGCAGGGAAGACATGCTAGGGGTAAAGAACACTTTATATTATGAGAATTAGAGCAATTATCTGGCTACTCCAGGCAAAATAATCCTTTCTTTTGTCAGTATTGGGCTAATTTGAAATTTTTTGGTCTTAAAGTCTCCAAATAATTTCTTTGTTCTTTCATGGAATTTAATGTGTGTGACTATATTATCTTAATGATTCCAATGTAAGTAGATTAAAGAAGAGTCTTCTTAGCATTAAGTCTGTCTTCTTAGGAAATATTAAATTTAACATGTGATTTGTTAAAAAATGAATTACCTCAAATAATATTGTGTAACTTTTATATACAAATTTCTGGGTTAGGGTAAAAGAATGTTTATTCTGCAAGTAGAACTTATACTTTCTGTTATCAAATTTGTCATAAATACTCTCATCACACCATTGCCCTCCATCCCCACAAGGGAAGCGGGAAAGTAATTTTTAAAAAGCAACAGTGGCTCTGCCTCTTCTCCTTTTCATTCCTGTTCTTCTTTTCTTTTTCCTCTTAAAAAATTAAGTCTAAAAGGCCTTTAGGGCCAGAGCAAGGTAGGTGTCTTGGGGTCGGGTAGGGAATGGAGGGGGGCTGGGAGGTCACTGGAGCTGGTTGGGAGAGTGTCATGGTGGCCAGTAGCAAGGTGTGGGTGTCTGAGGAGGCTGAGGGTCAGAGCCTAAGCTTGGTGAGGAAGGCATGTTTGCATGGGATCAGCTTAGCATGGTGTTTAAGGCTAACCACAATGAGAACATCCATACAACGGGGCAGCTCAGAACAGGTAGTAGAACCCAGGTGTGAGGAGAACTCCCTTGCAAGGGAAGAGGAGGCGGTGATGATGAGCAATGGGTTAATTATGGGGGGATTAATTTAATAAGCAGGCTAAGAATAATATAAATCAAGTTTCTCACTGTCAGAGGAGGCAGTTACAAATACAAAAAGGCAGAAAACTAGAATGAACCTTATGGTGTTAGATGAATTGGTGTAAAAAACCATGTATTGGTATAAATACTTGGTTTTCAGCATGTATACAGGTAAAGAAATAAACATAAATGTAAATGAATGCATACACACACAAACAGGTATTCCCTTGTTTTGCCAGTAAGAGGTTTTGGGATCAAAAACTCCCCAGTGACAGTGGCAGATCTAATGTCTAGATCTTGATTTCCAAATCCAGTTTTCTACTGAAAGGAAGGAATGATTGATTCCAGGCTTGGGTGAAGGGATTACAAAACAATGCTGGAACATACTGTGCCACAGAGTAAGAAAGTGCTCAAAGAATAATGGAGGCCTAGCAGAAGGATGCAGGGCCCAGCGGAAAGGGGCTCCACTAAGCAAATCTGGGGAAAATTGAACATCAATATAAATACTGATAATGAGTTGTAGGCCATTGAATAAAATTGGGATGCATAAATCTGTTTTAATATAAATACATAAATACATGAAAATATGAAAAATAGAATTTTACATAGTTTAAAAGAAACCGGTCACACATTTAATTATTAATTACAAAGAGAAAAAGAGTGACAGCATCATTTATGTGGTATTCATGCCAAATATCATAGTCTGAATCTAAGCATGAGGAGAAGACTTTAAAAAATCCCACTGAGGGGCCTTTTATAAAATAGCTAGCCTGCCATCATAAAAAATGTCAAGGTCATGAAAGTCAATGTGAGACTGAGGAACAGTTCCAGAGGGAAAGACTTTGAAAAGACATGACAAGTAAATGTGATGTGTGATTCTTTTAATATAAAAGATATTGTTGAGATAATTGGCAAAACATAAAGAGGCTCTGAGGGTGAATTGGCAGTAACACGTCTGTGTTCACTTCCTGAGTTTGATGGTTATGCTGCGCAAATCTAGCAGAAGGATGTTCTTGTTTGTCGGAACTACCCACTAGCTTCAGAGGGTGACTGGGCATCAGATCACTAACTTACTCTTCGATAGTTCTAGGAAAAGATTCCTTGTAATTATTTGCAATTTTTTTTGCAAGTTTGAGAACATTTCAAGAAAAAAATCCTTAAAAAAGTAAGTAACTCTAATCATAACATTGTTCACGGTTCATTATTGGGTATTCCCCAATTATTTTAGGAGAAAAGATATCAGCATTCTGAAATTTATTCTCTCTTTCTTTCCCCTTGACCTTCGACTCAGCTTTTCAAATATTATTTTATCATGTAAAGCAACATCCTTAGGAGGTTTCTCCCCACACACATTTTCACCTTACTAGTAGTTAACATGGTCCAAATCAAATTATTACCAACAAGCTAAAATACTTCAAAAAGGCTTGTGAAGGACATATGGACATCTTACTTTCAGTTTTTTTGCCTTAATTAAAAAGGAAAGTTTTCTCTTAGGCCCTACACTTAATGTAATTTTAAGAAGTCCTTCCATGTCAAGCTTCAACTCATCCTTTAAGGCACTTTTTACATCTCAGAATTATTGAACTATAGCTAATTACTGCCAGTCATCTATTTGGTGCTAAACCTGACCAAAAACTTATTAACATCTATGCACCTTGACTTGCTTGTTTCTCTCTAATATTTCAATTCAGAACAGTGATGAATTTGAAAATAAACATGATTTGAAAATCTTCCATGACTAAAGTTCCAAGGAAGAAGAACATTGCAAGGTGCAAAGACAAATGTACTTAAGTTAGGTAAGTTCCCTGGGAAGATGGTAGCTTGAAGTCATTTTGATAAGGTTTTGATAGTCAGACCTTCTGGACAAATCTATTTAAATATGAAATGGCTCACCTTCTTTAGATCATACTCTGGAAAATGCTGCTTCCGTGCATGTAAAAATTGTTTCCACATTTTTGGTGAACATGATATGGAATTGTTATTATGAAAATTAACAAAATTATTCCAAAAATATTTGTGGGAGTAAACATACTTGTATGCTCTAATTTGTAAGGATTCAAATATAGAACAAGTCCTACTGATTTGCAGAATATATTAATATATTTTTATAATAAATTCTGGCTTACCTGCTGACTCTGCTCACAAATTAATTAGCCCTGGCCTGCCTGGCCATCCTATTTGTTTTGATGCTCTGCCTATTCTTTCAGTAAGTAAAAAAGTTGTCTTGTATGCATCAGCATCACAGAATGCAACAGAGCAAAGGAAAGTCAGAGGGGATTCCCTAGGGAAGTGCTGGTCAACCAGCTGGAGTGAAGTGTGGGATGGGAGCTGGATGAACTAGTATGGAAAGTCAATATGAAGAATAGGAACCCATATTTTCTTTGAGAAATTTTAGTTTAGTTTTTTATATCAGAACACAATTGGGAAGAGAAAAGTAAAGACTATAAAAATAAGTCTCCCACTCAAAAAATGTTTCATAAAATTGTTCCAACTATATTTGACAACCTTTTGGAAAAAAAGAAAACCATACCTAGTTCTCTTTTTGGATTCAGTTCACCATTTGTCTTATGCTTAAGTTTCAAAAGGAACATTTTTGCTTCTTATGTGCAAAGGTATACATTTGCTATTCCTATAGGATTTTTGAGTCTAACCAAATTATTAAATGAGGTATTGAAACTATAAAAGAACACAGGCTTTTCGATTCTCATTTGAAACTCATCCCTTTGAAGTACAGACTCTTCTTTTCACATTCACTACAACATAAAGGACAGAAATAAACTATTCCATTTGTCTGGCAATATTGTCTAGCAAGCTGGAGTTTTAAAGGAGAGGAACTAACAGACTTTCACTGAACTTTTACTGCTAAGAGATGGCCCAAAAAGGTGTTTCCTTTTTCTTGCTAAGCACAAAGAACTGGGATTTAATTGCATTGCAAACCATTTCATCAATATATCCATGAAGTAACAGGCATCCATGTACTTTGTTTTCTTATTACCATAATGTCAGAGTGTGAGCTGAAATTAAAGGGGAAAGAAGGTTTGGAGGAAACCAGAAAGTTAATATTCCTAGAGAAATAGAAAGGGATGATCATAAATAGGATCAGGGCACTCTCTCTTTTGTCTTTTCCTAATTGGAGAAACCTGTTGCAGAAATAAGATTGGTTCTTTTGTGGGATCTTCAATAGGCTCTAAAAGGATAAATGGAGCAATGGGCACTAATGCCTCATTGTCCCAATCTAAATCCAGTGTATTAGGGGGGAAATGGAAGAAAATCTTCTAGATGGACAGAAATTTGACATTGAATTCTGGCATAAACACTAGGCTTCAAAGGGAGAGATGGAGGCCTGCGTCTCTCTCTCTCTCTCAATCATCTCAAGAGTGAAACAAGACAAAGGTTCAATGTTCATCTTCTCCTTCCTGTCTCCCCAAAAGAAGTCTCTTTGGAAGAGTGTGTTCAGATCTGTTGTTCCCACAGCAGAAACAGGTGTAGTTCATCCTATCATTCTTTTCGCAAAGTGTTAGTAGTTTTGAATAACTGTTAAAGAATCTTGAAGGATTCTCCAAGAGCAGGGTTCGCCTGTCAATGTACAAAGCCTTATCTCTGTTCTTCATTAGTTCTTCATTGTTCAGTTGGAAAAATATAGTGATTAAAACCTTAGGTTCTTCAGCAAGGATGTTCAGTTGTCAGAGATATTTACTGATCATGCTTCCCAGCATCTGTGCACCTTAATTCTGTTAACAGTATCCCTGATTATTGCACTCCAGGCTCCAGGCCATTTAGTGCATAACATTGCTTACATTGCAGTGATTTCTTCAGGAGAAGCCTTGGGACCAATCACAGTGAAGTAATCCAGTGAGGCTTCTCCTGGGATTGATGGGATAAGAGATGGTGTGTTTTCCCACTGGTCTCGGTTGAGCCTGGCTATGAGGCTGGATCTGCTGGACACATTCCGACATCACAACAGAAGTTGTTTGAAAATGGAGCCAACACAGAGATATCTGGGTAAGGATGAGGAGAGGGACATTGTGGGCTGATGACACTGTTTGAGTTACTTGTTAAGTTCCCTCTGGACCTAGTCTTAGTCCTGCTCCTGGAGGTTTTACTTATGGGAACTCATAAATCCCCCCTTTCCATAAACTCTTTAGTTTGGGCTTTCTATCATTTGCCAAGAATGAAGTCTAATCAATGAAATTGAGTTCTAACACCAGCTCAGTCACTTACTGCTTGGTGACTCTGAACAAGTGGTTTATCTCAAAATTGCTTTAATCACTTGAAAAAAACAACAGCTACTCAAATTATTTACCTGATTTTTTTTGGTGAAGATTAATTAAAGTTGTGATTGTTAAAGGCTTGACCATAGTAAATGCTCAATAAATATTAGCTAGTATAACCATACACAAAATAAATGGTATCACAACCCTAATATCCAGGCCAAAAAATATCTCCAAAGAGCTTTTAAATCTGAGTGCCCTTCTTTTGTAAACATTACACAAGTTGTTATAATGCTGAAGTGTCATTCTAGTTCAAATTTTATTCTTTCTCCCTCCTTATATTTGGCGGAAAGACTTAATTCCCTTAGGCTCAATGATGGCTATTTCATAACTTTTCAGCTCACACCAGTTTGATGTGTTGCTGAAGTTCATTGAAGTATGTGGTAACAGAGAAATGCAGCAATACAAAGGATCTTGAGAAACTTTGAGATTTTCCAAAATTATAGTATGGGATGTTGACCAATAAGGAAATGATGACAGCAAAAATCAAAGTTCACTGATCAGGGTACATCCAGTGGAATCAAGTGGTGGAGGTGTTATCCCTTGGACTTCTCTCTTGGGCTCTCTCTTGAGTATTCTCTCTCAGTTCTTAGATTTATGTGAATAACTCCTGGGAGTACCTCTTCAGGCTTTGCCAACTTCCCAGCCTGTCACATCTCCAGGTGTCTTCCAAGACTCTGCTCGTTCTTTCTTGTCTTTTTGTACGGTAGCTCAGACTCTAGGCTCAGCATATAATCTTGTAGGTTCACTCAGTTGCCAATCTTGTAGGTTTGGTATCTTGCATCCATTGCTTTCTTTCAATTTTATATGTCAATGTCCTGGTTTAGATCCTGATTGCTTCTTGCCATAGATTTCTAACTACCTCCCTGTACACTACCATTATCTGTCTCATTTATTGCCTTCCCTCCTCCTCCCCACCCTTTCTTTTCTCTTTTAGTGTTACTGCTTCTAGAGTTATGCTTTATAAAGAACAATTCCCATTACATTACTCTTCCAAGGGTCCGCATTACCTTTGGAAGTGGCTCCCAAATTTTGGATCTCATGGACTAGTGAAACAAAAATATATTAGGGAGCCCAAAAGAGTGTTGCCAATTTTTTTCTTGAGAAGTAAGAACATTAGTACCTTCTACCACACTGCCATCTACTCTTACCATCACTTCATAAAAGCTATTCTATTTGATTCCAAATATAGAAAATACATAATCCCAAAATAAAGGAAAGGCTTTTAAATTGAATACCTTTCTTTCATAAAAAAAAGAAAGAAACAAGACAACCCCCTTACAAATTGTCTTTATTTTTCTCATTTCTCTCCAGTCAAGTGAAAACTTAGATTTAAACTATCACTGGCCCATGGCCAGCTTTTGGGAAACATGGGTCTACAGAATAAAGTGAAAGTTCTAAGCAGTATTTGAGACTCAGACCATCTGGCCTATAGGAGACTTTAGTTTGTGTAGAGAAATGTAATTCTTTATTGTTTCATGAATGCATTTGAAAATTTCCATTCCTTGCCCATTCTCTTTTGTTTGAATTGTAAGCTTCTTGATTACTCTCCACCCCTCCCCCTCAGTTCTCAATCCATCTGTACTGAGATCTAGCTCACATGCTGTTCTCTCCCTGTTAATGCTCATTCTCCCATTCATAATTCACCTTTCTTTTTGTTCTGTGCTGCATTACTCCTGGAACTTTTATACCTTTCATATTCTATTTGCCATGTGTTAAGAGAATTATTATTTATGCACAAATTACTCTATGGGCAGGGACTGTGTCTTATATCCATTAATATGCTGCTTGGTAAATACCTGTGGAATTTGGGAATCTCAGTATTACAGAAAAATTAGTTTTTAGAAGTTATAAAAATTATATCATTCATAATGCCTCATTCAGTATCAATGGTTTAGTGATGGAAAATGCTCTTGTGCAAAGGAATAAGATATGAGAGGGCTGAAGAAGCCAGACACCTCTTTCCAAAAGGCCAACAGAAAGGAATGGGGAGAGGGAGAGTGATCCTCCCAGAGGAAGGGCCAGTTTGGAATCCTGTGGTTATTTTTGTCTGGTTGGCACTGGATGATGTGAGTTTATGGTCATTGAGGAAGTCCTAACAGGAAGGCAGGTGGCTAGGTTTACCTTAACTGACTTACAGGCCGACATTCTTATGTAGTCCTGCTTGCTGATTAGGAGAAATGCCAAGGTAAGTGTAGAAGGTTGACAAGAAGACAAACAAGTCAGGCCACGTGGAATGGAATTAAAACAGGACAAAGGACAAAAACCTTTTCTTACAATTCATTTGATTCCAACACCCAAAGGGAAACGTGCTTTGTTAGTCTGTTTGGGAAAGAATTAGCAGGCTGGAGGTGTGTGAATTATATTTACCCCTCAGCATGATATTCCTTGACTCTTTGTGAAACAGTAACAGAGTAACAAGATAAAAAAGTGGGGATAAAGAGGAAAAAAATGTAAACTCATTTACCAAAAGGAAATAAATTCAGCACTGAGGCCATTTTCCTCTGTCCCAAAGGAGAGCTATCATTTCCAATTGCCATTGAATTGGAAGTCTGGCAAACAATTAGGAAGCTCTATCTATCTATCTATCTATCTATCTATCTATCTATCTATCATCTATCTATCATCTCTACCATCTACCTATTTTCTTATATATTTGGTAAGTGACTTGTACTTTCAGTCAATTAGTCATCCATCACACTGCAGTTCTACAAGGGCTGCCACAATATTCTTCTGGGCAAAATGTTTCTCCTCATGGAACACTGTAATTTGGCACCTGCTAATAGAGATTATGGCTCCATGGAAGGTCTTAAATTAGTTGCATAGATGTTTAGAGGTTTCTCTGCTTGACCAGCCTGCTACTGTGGATAGTGGAAAGAATACATCTGAGAAAATCCATAGCATATATCTTGATTCACCATCATGGAAGCAGAAGGCTGTGTAACAGTAATAGTTACAGGCTATGGTTTCAAATACTGTGGTATGCTTCACTGAGCAAGTGAAGAATATTGACAGAGAACATCATAATGAATTGAGTAGGATCTGAACCATGTCAGACAATTGAAATATAACAGAGCACATGTTTTTATGGAGGCCTTGGAGCTTTGTTTCTAGTTACCTTCTTTCTAGTGAATCAAGAACTATATATAATACACATGCTTACTTCCAATCTCGTTTTTCTACATAAATCATTCAATGATTAGGCTTAATGAAAAAAGAAGTGCAAACTACATTTCTGGAAAATGTTACAACTGATCATTTTTTATTTATATTATTTGGAATGTGTGTGTGCATGGGAGCCCTGACCAGAGTACACCAGATGTTAAAGGCCCACTTGCCATACACTTGTGTGGAGGCACTGACACAGCAGTATTACTATGTTAAAGGCCCCTTTGCTCTCCGCATGCATGAGGGCAATGCCTCAGCAGTAGCACTATACATACTGTACAAGCGCACCCTTATATGTCCCGTGTATGTTAATGTAGCACGGACATCACTAATTGTCACGGGGCCTCTTTTGCTTGAGCGTGTATATAAGGTGCCACTGACCAGTCAGTCATTACTGCTTTGTTCGGTCACTCATGTGTTCTTCCAATTTCCTGCACCCAGAGGGGTCAAGTCCTTAGCTGAGGAACTTGCACCCAACAGTGTGCTAATCTCTTCAAGAGCATAAATATACATGTGCTTAGATTATAACATTTGAGTAGATTAATGATTTTTTTCTGCCATAATAACTGAAAGTAGAGTATGCTCCAGGCAGGCTGAAGGTAGCAATGTAAGTCTACTGGCTGATGAATTTATCTGGAGTCTAATCAGCGCTGACTTCCCAGTGACTCAGGCAGAGGCTCATTGTTTTGCTTAAATTTTTGCTTTTGTTCTCTGATACAGCTTTCCTCAAAGGTCACCTCGTTATTCATCTAATTAGCCAAGTTGCTATGAGTAATGAAGAATTGTACTTCTTTAATCTGTTTATCCACATGAGGTCTGCAATACATGTGACATAGAAAATTTTTTTAAGGGGAAATTTTGGAATTGAGAAGTACCTGTCTGTTAACATTTTAATGAATTTGGAATAATTTTCTTTTGCAAATATGGTATGTTACTTGTTATAGACAATGTTTGTGTCCCATCTCCCCTCAAATTTTTATGTTGAAGCCTTAACCTCCAGTGTGACTGTATTTGGAAATAGAACCTTAGAGGAAGTCATTAAGGTTTAACCAGTTCTTAAGGGTGGGGCCCTGATCTGATAAAATAGGGTTGGATAGGGCCAGTGTCTTTATAAAAAGAGACACCATAGAGCTTTCTCTCACTCTGCAAGCTCCCCAAGAGAGGTTATGTGAGCACATGGCAAGATGGCAGCCACCTGGAGGCCAAGAGAAGAGGCCTTAGAATGAAACTTACTGGCACTTTGATCTTGGACTCCACAGCCTCCAGAACTGTGAGAAATAAACTTTTGTTGTTTAAGCCACTCAATCTATAGTATTTTGTTATGGCACCCCAGGCAGACTACTACATCTGTAAACTTACATGAACTGTGAGGGAATGTGAAATTTAGGGGGCAGGGGTGGCTGGCGATGGTGCATATGGAGTGTGGTAATCAAGATCTCAGGAACTAGTCAGGCAGAACACCTTTCTTGTTATCCTTCTTTTGTCACCTCACCAGACATTAGTTTTATTATTTGCAAAATTGGAACAGTAATGGATTCTACTTAATGAAGTTGATACAAGGATTATGTGAGTTGGCATGGCAGGCATAACCATAAGTGCTCAGTTAATATTAGCTATTATTACTATTATTATAACCTGAAAATAGGCAAAAGATAGTATTGACTTCATGTAATGACAATAAACAAATGTACTTATGATCCTTTATAAACTAAAACCATAAATACCACACTCATAAAGGTGAAGGGATTAAGAAGTACAAATGAGCAGCTATAAAAACAATCATGGAAATGTAAAGTACAGCATAGGGAATATAGTCAATAATATTGTAATAAGTGTGCATGGTGTCAGATGGGTACTAGACTTATTGGGGGGATCACTTAATAAATTATATAAATGTCTAATTGTTATATTGTATACTAGAAACTAACATAATATTATATATCAACTTTAATTAAAAATAAGATAAAAAATTTTAAAAGTTTTGGTATTCTCATTTAATACTGCAAATAAAAATTAGTTTTTCTTTTTATTTTGGAATTATATTAGCAGTAAAAAATACTTTTCTGAAATATTTTTGGTAGTGTATTAAAATTATTTTTTCAAGGTAAGTCATATAGTGTGTTAGATGCATAAGAACATCTTCCATGTTCTGAAGAATAATGACTTTTGATAACAGAATCTTCACAAACTCATTGAGAATAACTTGAGAGTGGCACCAAGATCACAGAATAAACTTGTTAATGAATCCCGTGGAAAATGCCTCCTTTCCCATCAAAACCCTGGAACAGTGCTGTTGCTTTAAAGAGCAATGGGATTAGAACTGAGGAGGAATGATTCCTCCAGTTGGGAGGACAGCGTGTCAACCCAACTTCAAAAGAGAAACCGGCAAAGTTTCAGAGTGTGGTACATAAAAGTCTATACAGTAATCAATCTAGACTTTTGTAGAAATGAGTCTAACAAAACTTCTGGAATTCTATCTACTGGGAAATTCAATAATTATCTCACAACATGGCAAAATTCTATTTACTGTTACTAAAATTAATAATTGCAAAAACCAGTGAAAGAAAAAACACAGAAAACCCATCTTTTCCATCCTCTCCATCATAAAATTTGTGGTTGATGGTTAATCTAACACCAAATAACCCCAGCTTTTGATATGGATCAGTGGCAGGTGGTTTATGCCTACCTTGGACTTGTGAAAATGTTTCCACAATATTTTATTAGAAAATTCCCTTCCTAAGAAACAAATTAATTAAGGAAGAACCAGACAAATAAACTGCCATCCTTGAGATTAGGAAATAGAGCAATGAATGACATTCCTTAAGTGAAGGTCTGGGCACAGCCCAAAGACTAATGAATTACTTAGTTTCTTCCAGACAGAAGAAGACGTGGACTTTGATTAGTGTCTGGGGCTATTGTGAAGGGGCTCAGGTTATGGCTTCTCTTTCTCTGAGCTTTAGAAGAGGCAAACATTGATCAGTATTTCTCACAAACTGAGTATATCTCCTCCAATTATCACAACTACAATTGACACCAAGCAATTTAGAGGAGAAACTAAGTATGTTCAAGCCCTTCAAGGTGCTTTTTAAACTACTCAATGTGGATCTAGATATCACAATGATTGACAAAGTATTATCAGCATCACCATAGGAACCAGAAGTGTTTAACCAAGTTCTAAAAGGATCTGGCACATTTTTCAAAAGGCAAGCCCCACTGATACCACCTGCTGTTAAGAGGTTTCAGTTCTTCGGTGTCTGTTATCTCCAGCAGTCCTTGATCTCCATATTTTAAGATTTGTTTCACTGCTGAGAGGAAGAGAGGTTCAATAGTTTCGCTGTTTATATCAGCCTTACAAATGACAGGTGAGGTGAATGCCTATTCCATTTGGTTTCTGATTATGACTTCAGTTCTTGACCCTTTGAATACCAACAGTCTAGCTAAAATGCTGCCAGTGAGCCAGGGACTCAGGGATCTGGCACCGCAGTCAGAGTCCCATTGTAAACATAAATGCTCCCTTTATGCTGATGTCTGGGCAGTTGAAACTTGTACAATATTTGAAATCTTTTCTTTGAGCCTTGAGAGTAAAAAGCCAAGAGCCTATATTTCCTGGAGGCCATGACTGAGGATTCCAAAATGTATATTTGTTTCACCCCTAAACTCCCCACAACCAAATTTACAGGATCAGTGGTGCTCTCCTGTGAATTCAAAGAATCTCGTTACAAAAGGCAAATATTTTTCTTAGAGTAAATAAACATAACAAATCTGAGCAAATATCAGTTCATAATTCCTTTGGTGCTAAATTCCATGTGCTCTAAATCTCTTTCTTGTGTTTGAGTGAGAGGCTAACATTTTGTTCAGGCATTTTTTAGTGAATTAAGGCAATACGATTCCCTAGACTGAGGTTTGAGAAAGGTAATTAGTCCACAGCCATTCTGCAGTCCGATTTGGGCTTTCTTGACTCTCTAACGCTGCTAATCATCCTCATTTGGTGAACAGCATGGGCAAACATCCCCCTGGTCTGGGAAGTGACTTTGAGGTCAAATTATTCGGACTTTTGTTCAGTGACACCAGTCTCTCTTTTGTTCCCCCCAACCTTTGTTTTGCAAAATTCCAAGCCTGAGGAAATGTTAAAAGAATGACACAATAAACACTCATATACCCTTTACTTAAATTCACAAATTGTTAATATTTTATAACATTTGTGTGCTCTCTATTTATTATCTATCATCTACATATATACGTGATATATGTCCTCTTCAATTTTTTCCCCTGATATACATCTTTTATTTGAAAGTAAACTGTAACACCATTTCACTCTCCCTCTAAACACTTCCATTTTTATCACTTAAGAATAGACATTTTCCTATATTACTACAATGGCATTTTCACTCCCAAGAATTTAAAAAGTGATGCAATAGGCGATATCTAACAGAGTACATACTACATTTTTTTTTCAATTGCCCCTTAAATGTCCTTCATAAAAAAGTCCTTTATAGCTTTAAGAAAAAAAAATCAATTTTCATGTATTATATTTAATTTCTTTTCAGTTTTCCTTAATTTGGAAGCACACTTTTTTTGTCTTTTATGACAGGAAAATTTGAAGTGTCCAGTCCAGTTGCTTTTGAATGTCTCACAGTTTGGATTTCATTTGCTGTGTCCTCATGATTTGATTAGAAATTTTGTTGACAAGAATACTCACAGGTGGTTTGTATATGTCCCATTTCATCATTTCTGGAGGCACATGATATTAACTTTAATCGTTTGGTTAAGGTAGTGTATGAAAGATCTTTCTCTACTGAAGGAACTATTGCTCTTTTGTAAATTAAGAAGTAATCTATGAGGTGATTCTTTTTTTAAAATTTTTTTTTATTTTTTAATTTTTTATTGAGGTATTATATGTGTACATATCTTACCATTACCCCCCCCACCCCACACCCACACTTGCCCTCACCCCCCAGAGCTTTGCGTCCATTGTTTATGCTTATATGCAAGCATACAAGTCCTTCGTTTGATTTCTTATCTCCCCCCTATGAGGTGATTCTTTGTTATCATGTAAATAATGTAAATATCTTGTTTCCCAACAACCTTTCACACAATGATTTTAGCATCAGTGGCTTCATCAAGAATAGGCTTCCAGCCTTAGCCGGTTTGGCTTAGTGGATAGATCGTCTGCCTGCGGACTGAAGGATCCCGGGTTCGATTCCGGTCAAGGGCACATGCCCAGGCTGTGGGCTAGACCCCCAGTAGGGGGCGTGCAGGAGGCAGCCAACCAATGATTCTCTCTCATCATTGATGTTTCTATCTGTCTTTCCCTCTCCCTTCCTCTTAGAAATCAATAAAAACATATTAAAAAAAGAAAAAGAAAAGAATAGGCCTCCAAATCATGACAAGGACTCATTCTCCTACTTACGTGGGGGCAGGGATAAATGAAGACTTAGAAAGGAGAGAGGTACTTCCTTACCTGCTTGCACATATGATTGCTCCAGAATCACCTTCCATCTGTTTCTTATCAGGCACCAACTCTGCAAAAATCACATAGATTACCCAGATGAAGATCAGTTTTATTAACATAAATTTATTTTATAATTTTAATTTTATAGCATTTGCTTATTATTAATTCACTTTGTGAGATCCATGAGCCTGTTCTAATGAACATAATAATTTGATATTGGTTCTAGATGGTATTTGCAGTCACATCAGTCTTGTAATTGAATTTTGTTTGGTTGCTCAGTAAAAAGAAAGTATTGATTTAGATAGGTTATTGTAAAAGATAGAAGCTTATTATGACATCTCAAGATGCTTTTAATAAACTGCTCTGGAAGCTTCAGAGATGTAAATGACATTTAAAAAAAATATTGAGTTCATGGAATAACAACATTTCAAAACTAGCTTTCATTCCTTATCAACAAATGTAAGTCAGATTAGAAGTAATCTAATCCTGAAATGATAGTTAGAGCTAATTATAAGGTAATGTTATCAATATGTTATGGATTTGCTTGTTGCTGGAAAAAAAGACATAAGCAGGTATACCCAAGCCTTGTCTGAGCATGTAATTTAACGTAACCCACACGTGTTATCCTAAAAATATATAGTTTTTGCTTAAATGGGCAGATATAAGCCTTATTTTAAACAAGACCAGTACAGAAATAAAATCTTGTTCACTCTATATTCAAATGTATATGAAAAGAATACAGGGAAGTTCCACAGATGGGTACTGTACCAGGCAGCTTGATTCAGGCATTAGAGGTTTCCAATGTGTTAAAAGCCAGAGACCTTTGATGACCTACAGGCCTTTATTCCTTCTCTAGCCTCCTCTTCCCACCTTCCCTTTGTTCCCTGGGGTGCCGGGAGCTTCTCTGCTCTTCCCAACCCTCCAGGCTGCTCCTGCCCTAGGGCTTTGCATCAGCTCTCGCTCTATTCCTCCCCACCTCCTTCAAGTCTTCATTAAAATGCCACTTTCTCTGACAGCTCTACACTAACCTCTTGATTCATTTTGTGGCCTCTGCTTAATTTTCCTTCATTGGCCTTATATTATATAATATTTTTACTTTGTTAATTTTTTTGCTGCCACTACTAGAATGTAAATTTAATAAAAGTCAAGAATTTTTGTTTGTTTCTGTTCATTTCTGGATCCTGAAACCTTCAGACTGTTCTCAACATAAAATTTTCACTCCATAAGTATTTGTTGAATAAGTGAACATAATATTTTTGAGTAAAGATATACATCTTTTATATGTAAAATATGCAAATATATTTTAAAAAGTGAAATTCAGATAAAATATTTGCAGAACCTCTGAAGCGATATATAGAACTCTAGGGTTTTACAAGCTCAGTTTGAAATCAATTGCTAAAGACTTTATTCTTCCCCATATTTCTAGCAGTGAGGGGTGTACAGGAAGCCCAGGAGTGAAGGGGGAAGACAAACTTCTGGCATCCTTTCAAATTGTTCCTTTGAACAAAAGATGTCACAGAATTTAACACTGCTACATACCAGTGTTCTCACCAGCCTGTTTTATTCAGTTTCAAATATATATAAAAAAAAATTAACATCATTTTATTTCTCCCTTTAATAAGATTTCACGTGAATCATTAAGAAATTACCAGAATAGTTCTCTTTCAAAGCTTCACATAGATTATTAGGAGTGGGAAGGCCCTTAGTGGTTATCGAATGCAAATGTCTCATTTCCAGGTGAGAAAACTGAGGCCTTATGCGGTCAAACTTGCCTTAAGTCACGAAGCTGAACAGTAGATACTAATCAGGATTAAAACCAGGCCTTCTGTAGGCCGGTTGAGTTCCCTCTTCAACTGCATGAAATGGCATGCTCTATTCTTACACAACAGGGAGGCAGTTTAAAATAGAGCAGTAGCTCGCCAGTGTGGGGAGGGATGACTTAGAAATAGGATCACGGTTAAAGGACAGGCTCAGGTGTCCTTCGGCTGTGGGAGGCCAGCCGCACATCCAGGCTGCCAAGAGGAAGAGTCAGAAAATCCACTCAAACACCGTTTCCATCACCATTGCATTTAGATTCACATCAGTACTTTGCGTTCTTTAAGTAATTTTCTAAAAACATGTTTTTACTGATTTCAGAGAGAGGAAGAAAGAGGGAGAGAGAAATAGAAGCATCGATGAGAGAGAATCATTAATCAGCTGCCTCCTGCATGCTCCACACTGGGGACTGAGCATGTAATCAGGGCAAGTACCCTGACTGGGAATTGAACCCTGACCTCTTGTTTTACAGGTCAATACTCAACCACTGAGCCAAACCATCCGGGCAAGAACTTTGCATTATTTAAAAGATAATTTTTGACAAGGAAGAGAGAAGTACACAAAACTTGTAACAAAAATTGGACTTAAAATCAGGAAATATGCAATTTTCTTTTTGTTGCACCAAAGAAAATAATGCTGATAAGACAGAATTAACAGCATGTCAGCAGACAAGCTCTCCAATATCCTCCAGTAAAATCTCTGTGCTCTGGAAGAGAGCTCCAAAGCAGCTAAAAATGTGGAGGGGAAGTGAACACGATTTTGTTTCAGTGAAGTTTTGAAGATTACATACTTTTTGGTTTCCGGATTCTCATTAATTTCATTCTTCAAAATATATAGAAAAAGAAATATAAAATATGGGTTTTCATCAGTGAAAAATCACTATGAAACTTTTGTTGAGAAGAAAATAAAAATTTTTAAACAAACATTCAGATCCAGGTCATTATTTAACATTATAAACTCACATTTTGATATCCACACATTTTGGAAAGAGCTAAAATAAAAACTTCAAATGAAGTGCAAGTTGAAGATCCAAGCCTCTTTCTATATTATTCTGACACGGCCTCTCTGGAGTGTGAAGCAAGGCCTCAGACTCTGAGGATGGCCCGCGATGCAGTCAGACCCCGGTTTGTGGAGTCCATCCCACACTTGGTCTTTCTCTCTGTGGCATTAGCCAAGATACTGTCAAGTAGAAATGCACTTTTCTTAGGTACACCTAAGTAATTTTAATGTTTTCATGCTTGTTTATTTTAAATACTATTTCTCTTTTACCTTTCTTTCTCCTAATTTCTTTGCCTAGGAAATTAAAAAATACACACAAATAATACACAAGCACATGCTAGCAATATAAACAATGTAACAGAGAAAACCAAGCATCTCTTCCTGAATCCTGCTTCCTGCCCAACCCTTCCCAATCTCTCCCAACCCCTCTGCAGTCTCACTTCATTCTCAGAAAAAAATCACTGTAATAGTTTTGTTTGTCTCTTCCAGTGGCTGAATTCTGAAATGGAAGGGAGAATACAGAAAATATTAAATATTAAAACAGACTATTAGAGGTCTAGGTATGTACAGGTGCTCAGTATTCCCACTGGAACTATTGCACTGCTATTGGAAGTGTAAAATCATGTAACTATGTTGAAAATTTGTATAATGTAATTTAATAAATTGATTTAGGCATACCCTATGAAATGTCTATCAGGAATGAGTGAGACAAGAATTCTTGCACTTACAACTTCTATTTAACATTGTACTATAGTTCTTGCCAGAGCAGCAGAATAAGGGGGAAAAAAAGCATAATTGGAAAAGAATAAATAAGGCTGTCATTATTAGCAGGTAATATATTACTGTATGTAGAAAATCCTGAGTTTACAGATATGGTCAATATAAAAAATCAATTTTATTTATATTAGCAACTATAAAATTTAAAAGTGTCTTTTATAAATAGCACCAAAAGAGATCAAATACTTAGGAAGATCCTCAAGAAGGAAAACTACAAAACATTACTGAGATAATTATAGAGGATTTAAGTAAATGGAGTGATGAACCTATTCATAGATGGAAAAATTCAACTTTTAAAGATGTCTACTCTCTGCAAATTAATCTACAGATTTAATGCATTTCCAATCAAAACCTCAGCATTTTCACTTTGTGGAAATTAAAAAGCTGATTCTGAGTTCCACACAGCCTAGCACTCAGAAGGGCGCTGTGCCTGATTAGATGCTCTCCTATGTTCATCTTGACATTTTTGATGATTTTTAAATAAGGGTGCTTGGGTTTTCATTTTGCACTGGGCCTTCCAAATATTGTAGCTGAGCCCACTGGTCTGATATCCCTTTCAATATAATCTTGATTCCTTAATAGCTTCCAGAATTCCTTAAACATTTTCCTAGGCTATAGTAATTCTTTCCTCTATCCAGTGCAATTACACTTTTAAAAAATTTTTAAGCTTTGCTGAAGTATAAATTGTACTGGTTTTAGTGTACAGTTCAATGACTTTTAGTTAAGTTCACAGAGTTATGCAACCACCACCTCAATGAGTTCCAGAGCATTGCCATCGCTCCAGAAAGACTTGGGACCCTTTGAAGTCACTCCCTGTTTCCATCACTAGCTCCAGCACTTCTTATATTTTAAATGTACTTTTTAAAATATGAATTTTTAGGGTACATGTATATGGGGAGAAGATTCTAAATTTCTTATCAAGGAAGTTGAAAAGAAGAAAGACCTTGAGGAGAATGATAGTCTTCAAAAGAAGGGTTCTAACTCTTCAACATGTAGTTAGTTAAGAGGCCATTTTTTTTTAAAATTGATTTTTAGAGTGAGTGCAAGGGAGGGTGGGGGAGAGAGAGAAACATCGATGTGAGAGAGACACATCGCTGACCGGGATTAAATCTGTGCACAGCCCACACCAACCACTGACCACACTGGCCAGGGCTGTAAGAAGCCATTTGTATGTGAACTCAAGTCTGATGACAAAATAGTGATTGCGATCTGTTTAGATTTAGGCACTGCTACGTAGCAAGACCTGTTTCTCTGTTTTCTTTGGATTTTCAACAAAAAGAAATCACTTGAAAATAATATAATCATACCTCATAAGCTAGTACATTGCTAAACTCAATAAAACAATAATTACAAGCAGACTTTACAATCATTCTTTTGATTTTCATTCATATAAAATATTTACTTTTTATGACTATAAAATTTCTAAGTGGTTATATTTATAGAATTGCACAATATAGAATGATATATAGATGAAAATAAAACCTTCAATCATTCTAATACTATGTCACATTTCCTCCTAATATTTTACTTTGCATATATGTGTTTAGTGGATTTTTTTCCCCCCAACCTGGGCTCTTAACTCATATACAATTTTCTGCTTGGTGTTTCATATATGTTATCATTTATTCATAAATATTCTTCTCAAACATAATTTATCTGTGTGAGTGGCAGCTGACCTTGGATAAAGAAAGAGCCTGGGAGCAGGGTGTCAAATATAAGATTGAATGTGAAAGTGATTAATATCTAGATGTGGTTCATTCTTTCTAGATGGCTCTATAGCAAGGATACTCCAGATAGAAATTCTCCTCCAGACCACCCCAACACAGAACTCTAATAACAAAGCAGAAGGTTGAAGATTATTTTAACTAATTTATGTAGGCACATTAAAATAGCCCCCATTTCCCTAGCTGGTTTGGCTCAGTGTATAGAGCATTGGCCTGTTGACTGAAGGGTCCCGGGTTCGATTCCGGTCAAGGGCACATTCCTCGGTTGGGGGCTCAATCCCCAGTGGGGGGTTGTGCAGGAGGCAGCCACTTAATGGTCCTCTTTCATTACTGA
Source organism: Cnephaeus nilssonii (assembly GCF_951640355.1). Lineage (NCBI taxonomy): Eukaryota > Metazoa > Chordata > Mammalia > Chiroptera > Vespertilionidae > Cnephaeus > Cnephaeus nilssonii. The sequence continues at coordinate 59,184,547 of NC_137073.1, forward strand.
TGTTTCTCTCTCTCCCTTTCCCTTCCTCTCTGAAATCAATAAAAATATATTAAAAAAAATAAAATAGACCCCATTACTTAAATATGCTTACTTTCTACATATTTCTTTTTGTTATAAGTCCATTTATTTGAAATGCCCAGAATAGGCAAATCCATAGAGACAGAGAGTAGATTAGTGGATGCCAGGGACTGGTCGTGGTCGGGGGATGGGGTGGGCAGCGGCAGGAGAATGATTGCTAATGGGTGCAGGGTTTCTTCTTGGGAGTGATGAAAGTGTTCTAGAACTAGATGGTGGTGATGATTGCACATTGTAGATATATTTAAAAATCACTGAGTTGTACATATTAAAAAGCTGAATTTTATGGTATGTGAATCATACATGTTTCTTAATATATTTATATTACATTATTTATTTGTATGTTTCTGCTCTGAAGAAATTGTTATTCCACAAAGGTGAGGTCTGTTAGTGCAATTCTTAACACATAGTAGGTGTTCAGTAAACGTTTATTGGTGACAGAAAGAGGGAGAGATGAGAACAAAGTACCGTTTTTGCTCTTAATCACTGAGTAAGCCCACTAATCTCCCTGAATATGGAAAGTACATAGATATGCAATTTATTTAGGTAAGTACTATAACGTCATATAAAAACATTTGGCGAGGTGCCTGGCACAGACTGAGCACTCTGTAAATATTAGCCATTATTATTAATGAGAATAACCTGCCTTCATACAACCAGGGGCCTGAGCACCAGCAGCGGAGGCCAGGAGCAAGTCACCGTTGCAAGTGGGTAGTGATGGTGGTGGCAACACCCAGGGATGGGGATGGGCCCTCTCCAGTCTGGTTTGTCCCATGGCAAACTTGTGTGGAGTGCCCCTCAGGTCACCCTTCTTTTCATCTGCAGATATATTATTGAAAATTGCAGCTCAGCCCTGTCAGTCTAAATTACATTAGGAGGCTTATGCGATGCTCCGCAAGGAGAAAACAGGATTTGGCAATTTGATTTCAGGAAGACTTGAAAGGTCAGAGATGGAAGATTGAGGTTGAAAAAAGGGGGCTTTGAGCTTCTGCAGAGAGAACCGGCAATCAGAGCAAGAATGATCGTTATGAAAGTTCAGGGAGAATGTCTTCAGTAAGAACCACCAGACAAGATAGATTTTGTCTGTTTGAAGAGGTAAGAGGTAACACTAAATTGTCTAAAAAGAATGCTGTTTGTTGACTTTGCTGTTCTCATATGATTTCTAGTTAACATAGTATTTTTGGCCCAGCAAAACCATTTCCCTTATTTAGTAAAGCTAAAAAGTTATTTTAACTACCCCTTAGTGTTTCTCATTATTTTTGTCAAATTTTATCCAAAGCTGCTTTTAAGAACCATGCTAAAACTTTCATGCTTTAAATAAAAATCTACTGCCTTCCTGTAAGCACTTGGCAATTATGTAGGAAGTTAATAAAATAAATCCATGCACGTGAATTTTTTTTACAATACATTTTCACCCACAGTCACTTGTTTGTTTTACAGCTAGTTATTATGTCATGTTTTGTTGGTTGTTTGCAGATTAAAGTTTTTTTTTTAAACCAAGAATAGTATAGTTCTAAGTAATTAGACAAGAAAACCCTGACATATAACCACGTATTCCTGTTCACTAAGTGGTTATTATTATGGGCTGGGTGTCTGACCCTGGATGCATTACTCAACATCTCTGAGCTGCAATTTCCCATAAAATCTATAAAGTGAAAATAATAGTATTGTTTATAAGGTTCTTGTGAGGATTAAATAAGAAAATGAATTTTAAGTGTTAAGCATAGGACTTGGTGCATAATAAAGGCTCAACAAATAGCTTAACATTTTTTGTTTAAGTGTGTGAGTGTGAAGACAATACAGCAGGCACTGTTTTCCTGACAGGTTATGTTTATGTGACTGTGATGGAAGATTGTAAACATCTGTTTCTTGGTTATAATTTTTCTGATTTATTTAACCACGTGGATTTTGTCAACACTTTTCAACTAATCATACCCAGGCAATGGCATCTACATGACACAGATGTTTTCTTCAATCCATTAGAATCAGGGTGTGGCATCGCCTGGGACTGGGCATATTAAAAGCTAGAGGCAAGGAAATTTGAGCTTTTAAATTTGGAGCCTCCTGGAATGTGTCTAAATTCCCATGTGCCGGAGCTTTGATAATGCAATAGTTGATCATAAATACAAATTTTTTTTCAGAAAGTTAGCACCATCAAGGATGCCTGATTATTTGGAAATGTTCTAACTCTAAGATTGGAAGAAAAGCAAATTGAATGGTAGAGTTAAAAAACACAATTTAATGTTTGCTTCAGTGTTCATTTTGTTACTAAAATATTGAGTTAGTGTAAATGTAAGAGAGCAGAATTGTTTTGAAAGAGCCTTTTTACAAAAAGTGTTACCTGCCAATTGCAGACAAACCAGACACAGAGAACAGAAAAAATTTCCATAATTTTTCCACCCAGAGAGAACTACCCTTGACATTTGTATTATGTCCTTCATTATGACAACATGTGTATATATATATGCATATGTACATATATATGTGTATTTTCCAAAAATGGAATCACATTGCATAGTGTTTTGTAGTATTGCATAGTATTTTTTAAGAAATGAACCAGTCTTTAGCTAACAGGAGAAATTTTTAAAGGAGTTGAGTGAGTATCATATCCAATCCCTCTATTCTACTAGGTTATCCCCATGAAATGATTGCATTTGAAATCACTTCACAGCATTAGAGAATAGCATGAGTTCTAAGCATTAGAGAACAAGTTTCTAAAACAAAATACATACCAGGTGTACCAGTTAATAATGCGGATTTTTTTCAATAGCTGGAGTTACACATATGTTGATATATATGTGATTTGATATGATGTTATTTTGTTGTATTGACAGCAAGCTTCAAAACTTCATATGTCAAATTTTCTGAAGGTATTAACATCATAGATATTTTAACACTTAAAAATGTCGCATATCGTGCCAAAAAAAGAGCATTTGCGGGAAGTTTTAATTCATTATTTTGAAGAAAAGTGCTGCTGAGAATTATTGTATACTTCGGGAAGCTTATGGTGAACATGCTCCATCTCAAGATACTTGTGAATTCTGGTTTAAATGCTTTAAAAGTGATGATTTCGATGTGAAAGACAAAGAACGTCCAGGTCAACCAAAAAAGTTTGAAGACCAACAATTACAAGAGTTATTTGGATGAAGATGCATGTCAAACTCAAAAACAACTTGCAGAAAGATTAAACGTTGCTCAGCAAACAATTCCTGATGGTTTACAAGCAATGGGAAAGATTTTAAAGGAAGGAAAATGGGTGCCACATCAACTGAACGAAAGACAAATGGAAAACCGAAAAGTCATCAGTAAAATGTTGCTTCAACGGCGCAAAAGAAAGTCTTTTTTGCATCAAATTGTGACTGGCGATGAAAAGTGGGTTTATTTTGAGAATCCCAAATGCACAAAATCATGGTTGATCCAGGTCAACCATCAACATCGACTGCAAGGCCAAATAGCTTCGGAAAGAAGACAATGCTCTGCGTTTGGTGGAATCAGAAAGGTGTAGTGTGTTATGAGCTTCTAAAACCAGGTGAAACCATTAATACTGATCGCTACTGACAAGAAATAATCAATTTGAACCACACTTTGATCGTAAAACAACCAGAATTGGCCAGAAGACACGGCAAAGTAATTTTGCTTCATGATAATGCACCATCACACACTTCAAAACCAGTTAAAGACACGTTAAAAGATCTTGCCTGGGAAGTATTAACCCACCCACCGTATTCACCAAACCTTGCTCCTTCAGATTACCACTTGTTCCGATCAATGGCACATACACTTTCTGAGGAAAACATACAAAGAAGTGGAAAATTGGGTCTCTGAATGGTTTGCCTCAAAATAAGAAAAGTTTTATTGGGATAGTATCCACAAATTACCTGAAAGATGGGGGAAATGTGTAGCTAGTGATGGACATTACTTTGAATAAAGAACTTTTGATGTTTCTCTTGAAATTATTGTGTTTTCTTTGATTACAAAATCCACATTATTAACTGGTATACCTGGTAAAAACCAGAAATTACAATCTCCCCTGGATAGAGGGAGTAGACAACATGGATTCAGCTGAATTTCTCAGTACAGGCCATTCTCGCTTTGTGCAGTAGCATGGGACTGAAAATGACATGCAGGCAGAAACTGTGCAAATACTCATAATGAATGGGAGAATTTAAGATTGTTTCGAGACCTTTAAAGATTTCTGTCAAACATTGAAAACTCTCTTACCTTTTATAAATGTATTGATAGTGAAATGAAAAGAAGCAAAACCAATATATTAGTACATTGTAATGTAAAATATTACAAACATTAAAAATTCTGTTTTATTTCTTTGTAAAAAATTATCAAAAATAGCTTGAACAGTGCTTGCCTTATTTTTCTTGTGTATAACGTGTGATGTACACAAGGCATCTTTTCTATGCCTTGGCAAATTTCCACTAGCTTTTGACATTTACCTTTGGCTCTTTCAGTATCACAAAGTATCTCTAAGAATGACTTTATTGTGAAGTGTTTTGCTAGCATTAGTCATTTCCTCTGGGACACCTTTATCCTGTTTGTCACAAGCCTTTCCTCATTTATGTCTGTAAGTTTGCCTTCTCTAAGCAACTGTGACTGTACATCGTCATGCTAAAGTGGCAACATCAAGATTCCCACCATCCGTTATTGCTTTTATAGCTCCATGAATGTTTAATTTGAATTTTATTTCCAGCATTGTTACTTTTCATTTCTTTCTTGCACTTGCATCTTTGTTTGCCAATTCCCTCTTTCAATTATCCATTTTTATAAAATGTCATGCAGGTTTACCAGTGGGAGACAAGGAGGCAACACAACCACATGCTTTGCTCTCTGTGCAAGAATTGAGCAACAGATGTGCAGTGACCAATCACTGACAGGCTTTGAAAGAAGTGACACGATTGGTCATCGATCAGGATATGCCTCTGTTATTTATTTAGTGACCTGTGAAATAAAGAGCTAGCAGCAAAGTTTGTACTTTATGTAGTTACTCACAGTTAATATATCATGTTAATGGAAATGTGAACCAGGTTGTGGGGGACCAGGATTATTTAACTAAACCAGGCTAACTGAATTAAACCATGCTAGTTGAACTAAACCATGCTAACTAAATAAACTATGCTAACTCATCCCCCATTTTATGGAGAATCATGCTGGCTAGCAGATTCACTATAATGGGACAGAATCTGGGAACTAGATTTCCCCCTGCTCCTCTGAAGCCACAGCACAGCTGAGCTCATTGATGGTTTCCATCTAACTTGATGATCTGATTTTCTCCTCCCATTCTACCCCAGTCAACTCCTCACACCCTCCCTCCCCCTGACTGCCCACATACACACCTTGCGGACAGTGACAAAAAGAGGCTCAAGTCCTGCAGGGCTGAGTCTCCAGGACAGTTTCAGAAGGTTAGATCAATGATGCTAAACACAGAGTGGGATGGAGGGACAAGGAGCCGAGAAAGTCAATGTATTTATAGCTGAGCCTGTAAAGTTTAACAGTGTAAACGAAGAGGAGTGATGGTAGCTGAAGACAAAGGGAGGACTCATTGGACAGAGGGTGAAGTGGTTTTGGAAAGTAGGGGTTGGAGAGCGTGGAGAGATTTCTCATAAGGCTTTGATATATTGCCCTAATTATCTTTGCACCACAGTGGCTGTCACATAATAAAGCCTTAAATGAGGCAAAAAGTATTGCTGCGATTTTACCATAAAGGCACGTATTTTTATTAATATCAATTTTGGAGAAATAACACTTTCATAAAACCTAGATTAAGTATGACTAACTATATAGATCATGCAAATAAAATGGACGAAAGATGAAAGTTAAGCCCCAGGATGTTCAATGAGAAATTTATTTTTTAATCTCTATAGTTGCTTGTCCATGCTCCTCTCCACTGTCCTCCAAAGAGTCAGGGTGATTTTTTGGAAACGCAAATCATGTCATGCAGTCTTTTGCTTAAAACTTTCCAGTGGCTTCCACTGCACCAAGAATAAAATCTGAAGTTCTTCCCATGACTTACAAGGCCTGCTTGAATCCTATCAAATTCTCTGACCCCATCGCTTACTCCTTATCCTTCACCACTCTCCCCTACCCTTCAATATTTTTAATGCTGTTGACCTATTTTTCTGTTCCACAGCATGCCAAGCTCATTGCGGTCTATGGTCTTTGCTTTTGCTGTTGTCTCTGCTTGGCAAGCTCAATTTGTAGATCTTCACATGGAAAACTCTAAGCACAGTAACTAACATATAGAGCAGTGATGGCGAACCTATGACACGCGTGTCAGCACTGACACGTGTAGCCATTTCTGATGACACGCGGCCACTGAGGCGGCCGCATGCCGAGGATGAAACATTTGCTGCTCCTGAGGATGAAACATTTGCGACTAGAGTCTTAGAGTTAGACTCTAATTCCAAGACTCTAGTCGCAAATGTTTCATCCTCCCCTATTAGACACTCTGTGCGGAGGTCTGTAGGCCAAAACAACAGAAGTCCGGCACAGAGCGTCTAGTTCTGGGACTTCCGGTTAAGCCGGGATCTTTGCCCTCACTTCTGCCGGCAGAGCAGGGAGCAGCAGAACACAGCGGGGACGCATCTCTGGGGGCCCTGCCATTACCAGTAACCAAATAACAGTTAACCACAGCAACCATTATCTACTGTTCTGGGGTGTCATGGATTTCTAATCCATCATTACTGAGATAAGTGACGGGGAGGCTGGGAGAGGCGAGGGTTTGTGGCGTGCTATGGGTGCCGTTTCCCACCATTAGAAATAGTGGCAGCCATTTTAATTCACATAAGGAACACCATCTTGCTCCATAGTGCAGACTCCATTTCACCACTATTACTGTTGTGCATCCTTATTAACCCCTATTTCTGCTTATTAACCCCGCCCTTTCCTAAAAGACAGTTATATGCACCATTTTGTGGTTAGTTAGGCTAGTTAACCCCTAATTGCCTGCAGGCCTAACAAGCTATCTATAATTCTATCTTCTGTCACTGCCCCCTGATGGAGAACCCAAAAAAATAAAAAACTAAGGTTAAGTAAAGGAAGTGGTAGTAGCAGTGGCCGACCCTTTCAAGAGACATGGACCGAGATGTATGGCTTTATAGAAAAAAATGGAAGATCATTTTGCGTTCTATGAACTGAAATGGTAGTAAGCAGAACATGGACTATAAATAGACATTTTGAAACTAATCATTCCCAGCTCTTGGAAAAAAGTGAGGATGAAAGGAAGGAATACATTTCCAGGCAGCTACACCTTTATAAGAGCCAATATAATTCCATCCTTAAATTTATGAAAGGCTCTACAAATTTAACATCTGCAAGTTTGAGCATTGCTCATTCTATAGCTCAGCATGGAAAAGCGCTCAGTGAGGGAGAATTTATTAAAGAAACTCTCCTAAGATGTGCACCAGTTCTATTTCACGATATGCAGAATAAAGATGCAATTATTAAGAGAATATCTTAGTAGAAATATCGTAAAAGACCGAATAATGAGACTGAACACAAACGTACAACATCAATTAAAGAGAGACGTAAGGAAGTGTAAATATTTTTCAATCTCTCTTGATGAAACTACTGATGTCACATCACATGCTCAGTTGGCCATTATTGGTCGATATTCTGATGGTCTCACAATGAGAGAAGAGTTGATAAAGTTAGTATCAGCGTCAACAAGTAAATCAGGAAGCAAAATATGTAAGGTTGTTATATAAACATTTCGTGACCTAAGCATTGATATCTCTAAAGTTGTGTCAGTGACGACAGATGGGACACCAAATATGATGGGGGAAAAAGTCGGATTTGTCAAATTGTTTACAGAAGCTATTGTACATCCGATTGTGCCTTTTCATTGTATTATCCATCAGGAGGCTTTATGTGCCAAGGCAGGATTCACCAACTTAAACGACTTAATGTCAGTTGTTACAAAAATAGTTAATTTAATAGCTGCTCGCCCCCTTCACAAGCGAGAATTTTCGGCACTTTTACTGGAGGTTGATTTCACTTACAGTGGACTGCTGATGTACAATAATGTAAGATGGCTGAGCCGAGGCAAAGTTCTTGAGCGCTTTGTGGAGTGCTTTGAAGAAATTAAGGTAATTCTTGATGATAAGGATCTGGGAAACTTTCCTCAGCTTAATGATGATAAGTGGGTCTAACACCCTGATGTTTTTTACAGATCTCTCTGTTCATATTAATGAAATGAACTTAAAGTTACAAGGTTTTGGCAAAAGTATTGACGTTATGTTTGGATACATAAAAGCTTTTGAAAGTAAAGTTAAAATTTTCAAGCGAGATGTAGAAACTAAAACTTGTAAGTATTTTCCTTGAGTAACAAATTATTTTGAGAAGGCCAGTGCCGCTGTACAAAATGAAATGGAACTCTTGCATATGAAGTACCAGCATGTTTTAGACTCGTTACTTGACCAGTTTAGTATAGATTTAGTCAATTTAGAAGTCTAAAACAGACCATGAAAATAATTAAGTATCCTGATGTAGTAGTCTATAGTTGTTTGGAATTAAATGGTTTCCAATGGATGCAAATTGATGATTTGGAGATGCAACTTGCAGAATTTCAAGACAGTATCTGGGTTCAGGTGTTTGTCGACTTGAGGTCAAAGCTTGAGAATCTGGAAAGGTGCCGCTTGGAGAATCAAGAGGAGTGCCACTACGAACAGGAAATTTGGAGTGCCTGGAACCAACTACCAGACACTTTTAGCACCCTGAAAATTATAGCAATGGCTTTACTCACAATTTTTCCCTCTACATACTTTTGTGAGGCCTTATTCTCAGCATTAAATAATATCAAAACCAACAAAAGAAACAGATTGACAGATGAAGTTAGTAGCGCTTGCTTGGGCCTGAAGTGTACAAAATACCAACCTTCAATTGAAGATTTAGCCAATGAAATTCAGTAACAAAAAAGTCACTAATAGGCAGGTTAGTTAAAGAATTCCCCCTCCCCCTCACTTATCTTAGTTCATGGCACCCCACACAAGCTAAATAATATCAAGACCAATAAAAGAAACTGACTGATGGATGAACAAAGAAGTCACTAAGCAGGTAAGTTAAATATTTAGTTTTTGGTTTATTAAATACAATTATATATAACAATTATACATTTATGTTATTTAAACTATAAATATCGCAAAATAATGTTTTTTCCTCAAAGTGACACACTACCCGAGTTATGCTCACTTTTTTGGTGAAGTTTGACACACCAAGCTCAAAAGGTTGCCCATCACTGATATAGAGAGTCAATAAGTCTTATCCTATATAATAAAGAGGTAATATGCAAATTGATCGTCATGCCCTCACACAAGATGGCCACCCCCATGTGGTCAAAGATGGCCGTCCCCAGGGGAGGGTAGTTGTGGGTGTTCAGGCCAGTAGGGAAGGGCAGTTATGGGGGGACCAGGCCAGCAGGGGAGGGCAGTTTGGGGCGACCAGGCCAGCAGGGGAGGGCAGTTAGGGGCAACCAGGCCTACAGAGGAGGGCAGTTGGGGGAGGACCACGCCTGCAGGGGAGGGCAGTTGGGGGTGACCAGGCCTACAGGTGAGGGTAGTTGGGGGCAATCGGGCCTGCAGGGGAGGGCAGTTAGGGGTGACCAGGCTGGCAGGGGAGCAGTTAGGCGTCGATCAGGCTGGCAGGGGAGTGGTTAGGGGTGATCAGGCTGGCAGGCAGGCAAGTGGTTGGGAGCCAGCAGTCCCAGATTGTGAGAGGGATGTCTGACTGCCCTGTGAGATTGGGCCTAAATGGCAGTCGGACATCCCCCGAGGCATCCCAGATTGGAGAGGGTGCAGGCTGGGCTGAGGGACACCTCCCCTCCCCCAGTGCATGAATTTCATGCACCGGGCCTCTAGTTATTTATAATACGGTTCTTTGTAAGTTTTTTCTGTCCTTAGAATTGCCCATTTGTACTTATTTATTTATTTAGATTTCCTCTTTCACTCTTATCTGCTTTTGAGGTAAGAAATGCATGCTAACAAACCGCTGTATGGAAAAAAAAAAAATGGAAGGTGTGTCTGCATTAGTCAGAATAAACTGGTTATGCTCTAGTAACAGCAGGCCCCTGAATCTCAGTAGCTTAAAACAACAAAGGTGTATTTTTTTCTCATGCTACATGTCCAGTGTGAATTGGCAAGTAGGTCCTACTCATTGTAGAGATGCTAGCACTTTATGATACTACCGATTCAACATGAAGTTTCAAGATTTGCCATGTTTGAAGAAGATACGGATAGAGAGGAGAGCATTGTCAATTAAACAGTTTATCCCAGAAGTGACACAAATCATTGCTCAGGTTTTTATTGACCATAAATCTGGATCTGCTGTTTCCCATCTGCATTTCCATCTTTTATAAGGCCTTGATGGCAGGGAATAGATTTTTTATTGGGATTTCTAAAATAATTTGAGAAACATGCCTCTAGAGACAAGAACAATGGTTGATCTATTGTAAGTGGTGAATAAATATTTTTCGATTGACTGCGCAATTAGGGTTCCCTGGTGAATAAGAATTTAAAGGAATGAAGTAGTAATTGAAATAAAAATAGTATATGGGAAATTGCATTAGAATGAAGGGAAAGGTTCAGAGTTCTACCCATTCACCCTAAGATAGAGGAGGTAATGCTAGGGCTACCTTTCGTTCACTTTGTTCAGGTCCCCTAGGTTGATCCACACAGCATCCCAGCCATGTCTTACCTCTCATGCAGAAAAAAGACTCAAGTCAAAGGATATGTTTTTAAAAAGTGGATGAGTTATTTGATTCATTTCATTTGAAATGAACTATGGAGAAAGCAAATCCAATCTCTTGTAATTTGCAGTTACTTTAATTGTGTGAACCCCTGCCTACATTTCTTTGACAATGACAGATAATAGCTGCCGTTTTATGTTGTATTAAAAATCTAATAGCAAATAACTTTAAAACCCCCAACTAACTGGCAGCACAACTTTGTCACTTATCTCTGCAGTTTTTTCACACTCTGATCACAGAATAACAACACTAGGAGTAAAGATCATAATGGTGTCATAAAACCAGAACATAAGTATATGCATTTAAAGTGAAGTTAATGTTCCATTATGATAGATTACCCATCCCCTTGAAAAGCTCAACTTTAAAAGCCAGATCTGCTGAATTTTCAATATTCAGGCTTTTCTTTGAAAGGGAGCTTCAGGCAGGAGGTCTCCATGAGTATGTACATACAAGCATTATGTTTCGGTTCACAAAATATGAAGGCTTTCAAAACGTCCAAACTTTTATGCAAAGAATGCAGAAAACAACACAAAAAACTGGTGCTTAAAATATCTATTAGTTGCTTTAAAAATTAATTAGGAGCACATTCTATTGGCACAATTGCTGTGAGGTCTGGCTCTAATAATATTACTATTTCATTCTCTGGGCAAGATATTCATAATGTTGGGCTATTATTATAGGATAGGTATGAGTATGGGCACTCACACCTTGGAGTGTGGGCTACAGGGAAAATAAGATAATGTTTGGTCAGTTATTGCCTTGCTGAAAATATTGGTGTGTTTATTTAATATCTCTGTTCTGACCAATAAATCTAAGTGTCTTGGCTGTGAAGTAATAGATAAGTTTGCCTTTGCCTGGATTTGGGTCAAGTTTAGCTAATACTTCTCTAGCAGATGGTAACGAATGAAAAGGACTTAAAGAAATGCATGACAATCATATGTACTCAAATTCTTGTTTCCCTCTCTTACTGCATGCAAGTGTATGCTTCTTCTGGACCACATCTGAGAAGGCACCGTGCAAAGCAGAGTCATGATCTGCTTTCCTGCAGATTTCTCTGTAGTATTCTTGTAATAAAATGGCTGTTTCTATTTAGACTATTCCATGGACAGTATTAACCATGAGTATATATAGCAAGGAGATTGTTTGTGATGTGCTTGTTCATAGGCCTCACAATATTACCATAAAGCACAGAGTGAGATTAAAATTGGGAGCCAGAAGTACAAAGGTGGGACATTAGTATGGCACTTAATATTTTTATAATACAGGTGCAGAATTGAGCTGATCATATCCCTCAGCTCATGGCTTATTATAGTAAGTCCTGGGAAAGCCCCTCTCTGTTTCTTCATATTATTTTGTCCTCATTTTCATGCCAATTTCCTTCTTTCCTCTGAAAAGAAACCTAATGTGTTTATGTATCCTTTTTGCGTTCTTGAGAAATGGGTATTGTTGGTCCGTGCACTTGCATTGTTAATTCGCGTAAGTGGGACTAGGTTATAAACCTCAGTCGCTTCTTCCTTGTTTCACTCAGATTCTATGTCCATTGCTGTGTGTATTTCTCTTCTCCAGGCTGCTCACTGCTGGGTCGTTCGTTAGGATCTGTGTACTATTCACACTTGCTTTTTAAAAGTACAATTTTAGTTGTCTTCCCTGAGGTTCACCATTTACTAATTTGTTCCCTCTCCATCTGCATCGTTCTAGTAATCAAACATGTTTTATAAATGAAGATCCTAATACAGCAGGATGTGGGCAAACAGAGGCCTTTAATAACGCTTTCCAGGGAAGCTCTGTAATGGCACAGGGTTGTCACAGCTCTGACCAAGGGGAAGGCTTCCTTGAGTAGATGAAGACACAATACACATGAAATATCCCATTCTACTCTTTCAGGTTCCCCTGTACTTCAATTCTAAATATAGCCTAACTGCTGTTAGGAAGCTATCCTTCAGAACTGCTCATTTTCATTGAAATGCAGAAACTGCCTGTGCAGATGTGGGATCGGGGATGCGTGAAGAAATTCATAAATTGAAAACCCATAAAGCCAGAGGGTCCTGAAATCAGACCCGTTTCTGACACTGACTGGCTCAGTCACTGTGCATGGTCATTAAACGACTCTACCTTTTATTATCTACAGAGATCTTGGACAATAACCCAGAGTACCTTGGTTTCTTAAGGAAAGGTGATTATTGCTATTAAGTAGAACCATTTCCTGTTCTCTTTTTAAAATCTCTGGGACCAAATCCAGCCTGAGGACCCGCTCCGGAGAGCAGCCAGGCAGTATGCACCTCCATCCCTGGAACCATGCCAGGAGGCCGTGTGCCTAATCTGCTCAGAAATCGCTCCTTCTGTCTGTCACTGAAGCCTGAACACACACCAGGAATTAGGTACTAATTAATGTCAACACATTACAAATGAAGAAAGAAGGGAAATTGCTTGGACTCATTCCTGAGGAAATCTTCAGCAGTTCGCTTCAGCTAAAGTTAATGTGTACCTCAGGGCAGCACTGAACCAAATCATGAAATGCTGCTCATGTGGATGGGTGACCTGGAGGTGACCCGGGCGAGCCTCTGGACCAGTATTTGTTTCCATATCATGTCTGTTTTGTTAGGGTGACGCTTATAACATTGGATATTCTGCTTGGTGGCATACATCTAAGAATCCAAACTACGGCTTCATAAGTAACAATTTCTAGAGTGCTTACACAAAATTCCAGGAAATAACTTTCAAAATGGCACTTTCCTGACTTTAATCCATTGCTGTTTTATGGACTTCGATGAATAGCTTTTCCAGGAGTGGAACAAATAGATTGTTACATGGATCCTGGGAAGTCTTCCTCTTTTCATTAGAATCAGATTCTAAAATCATGCTTTCATGTCTACAAAATTAGGAATTTGATGCTAAAATGCAAATAATCATTTTGTGTAATCATAATAATAAATATAGACTTCTATGTAACGTTTGACCTAAAGTTATGAGAATGAGTCCAATATGTGAGATTCCAGTCAGGGGTGAGTGTGTAGTCAGGAATGGGAGACTCAAGCTGCAGAAAGAGCACTTTGAGCTTTTGAACCAAAAGGGGGCTCAATTTTATGTTCACTGTTTAGGCTTCCTTATTATATCTTTCCTCTTTAAGGATGCCTTCAATGTGCACTTTACTGGACTTCCCCTGAATAAGAATGTCTGGGCTTGGACAGGTAAGCCTTGCTTGCTTTGCTAGGCCTTCAGCTCCTAGAGAAGATGCAGGGCTCAGCACTGCACCTGGCACACAGGGGGCCCAAGACCACTGAGGAACTCGGGAACACAGGGTGGCACAGACATACCTACCTATAATGCCAAGCCAAGTTTTGACAATATTAGTAAACCACTGGAGAACCAGTTTTAGCGCATGGACCTTGGAGTTAAAACTATCTAGATTCCAGTCCTGACAACTGTGTGGCCATGGGCAAGTACTCTCTTTAGGGCTCAATTCCTTATGTGTAAATGAGGGTTAATGATGGGTTCGTGGAGAAGAGGGGAGTGGTCTATAGTGAAGACTTGTTTGACCACATCAACCCCAATGATTTTGTTAAAGTTAAAAAAATTAAGTTCTAGGAATTTTGGCTCTTAATGAAATACTGCCTTGATGGTTCTCTAACAGGTCCACCCCTCCCCCTAAATCTTAGGTCCACCCCTCCCCCTAAATCTTAATATAGTAACTGGAATGAAGGGATTCAAGAGCAGCACCTAGCACAGATCACACGTAAGTCTCAGTCTGTGTGCTCTCTACAAACCACACCATGGGAAGAACATGCAAGTAAAAAAGTCATGACAAATATAGTCGGTTAAGAAAAGTCTGTTTGAAACTTCCTGGCTCCAGCCATGCATTAGTCTTTCTGCAAATAATTTGCATAATTTCCCTAGTATTTTGGTAAAGTCCTGGAAGACGAGAAAGCTGAAAGGGAAATAAGAGCGAAGGAGCACAGGACTTGTTCTGGGAGGGTAGCAGGCAGACCAGGATAGGTCAGAAAATCGTTCATTCCTCACAGCGACAGTACCAAAGAGGTTTTGTGTAAAGGTAGGAGTACAAGCCACACTTTGAAACCTTGAAAAGCTGGAAGAAATAGATGTTTTGGTCCCATTAAAATTTAACAGAATGGTACCACAAACTTATCAAATGTCTTATAGGGCACCCTTGCAAGTCAAAGGAATGTATTAAACCCATTAAAATGGCCTCCTCTGTGGGGGAGAGAAAAATAGGACTGAAAAGGAATACATACATACATGTGAGGGGCCTTGTCCAGATCGCTGGTGATTGAGAGTTCTGAACTGAAGATGATTAATTAACTTGACTCTCTGCACCTGGGGTCCAACAGAAACTGATCACCAGTAGCACCAACATAACAACGACCCTACAACACACAGAGTGAGAGCAGGGTCTCCATGGGAGCCCCTTACATTCATGCGCTGGGGAATGATGCTTCAGGCTACGGAGTGCCTGGGATTCCCAGGTGCAGGTGTGAGTGTGTATGGGTGCGTGTGTGTGCTTTCCTGTGACTAACTTGTCACAAAGAGAAATGGAGCCTGAGAAAACTGCAGGCTTTTGATTGATTTGGCTTTCTTGAGGCAGGATATTCACGGTCTAAACATAGATTTCTTTTCAATAAAAGCTGTCCTTAACTTTCGCATGGTTTTGTGTGTGGAGTGTGTGCGTGTGCATTGACCTTTGGAGTTTACAAATAATAACAGCCCACCAATTCAAGACCAACACACTATAAGGGTTGAAATGCTGCTGTAGCAAAAACCCCAGCAACAATGTGTACCCCATTAAAATGTAATTAGATAAACATTTGCTACATGCTTGAAAAGTTTGCTTCCTTTACCAGGGTGAATAGATTGGAATCCATCCACAGTTAATAAAAAGGTAAGGATCTGGGAACTTGGCTGAAATGGAAGACTAAGGGAAATAAAATTCTATTTTTTAAAAAAAATAAAAGACATAGACACTCAACCAGAAATATGGATCATTGGTTTAAAAATCAAAAGATTTAGACTCGAAGACAGAGAGCAGGCAAACAGCTCTGGTGTGTGTGTGTGTGTGTTGGGGGGTTGGGGGCTTAGGGGACAGCAGGATTGAGCAAAAAAAAAAAAAAGAGAGAAATCATGGACATGGATAACAGTGAGGTGATTGTGGAGTGGTGGTGGTGGGTAGAGGTGGAAGAGGGCATAGAGGGGATAAATGATGATGGAAAAAATAAAAGAAATTAAAAAGCAGATTTCAGTTATAAAAATCAGAAGATTTAGGTTATATAAATCTGCCTGTCTCCGTTCTCTAAACCAAAGATATGGAGCAAATATAGTATATACTTCTAATGGGATAATGAGATTAAGATCATAAACATATCTCAAATATTGCACTATATTTTTTATGTTCTATATTCTTGACCATTTAGCTACCTATCATTTTACTTCATGTTTGATAGGTTTAAGGTAACACCACAAATATGTATAGAGGTATGCACGTGCCAGTGAGCGCACTCAGCCTCCCTGCACCACCCAACAGCCAAACTTCCCTTCCCTCTGTTCACTTCCTCAGAGATGCAAAGTATAAAAGTGATGGCATCCCAAAGCGGTTATGTCAAAGTCTGTGATCCTTCCCTGCTCACAAGCAACACAAGGCTGGGTCTCATCTGTGCGTTTTGGGTACCAGGCAGCAGCTGCTTATTATCCACCTTCACTGGAGCGTTTTCTCATTGATTGCATTCCTTTTTTCCCCTCTTTCCTCGTAAAGAAAACAGAGAGAAGGAGAAAGGAAGTGAGGAAGGGGGAGGGAGAGATGGAAGGGAGGAGGTAGAGGGGATGTGGGAGAGGGAGAAAGAGAGAAGAGAGGGATGGAGAGAGAGGGAGAGAGAAAGAGAGAGAGAGAGGCTATCATTAAGACCACTGACACATCACACCACTAGCAGACTAGTGGACATGGGGGATGGAGAAGGCACACTCCACTACCAAAAGCTCAAACTCCCCTGCCTGCATTGCTTCTGTGTGTGTGTACAACCACATGCCAACCGAGCATTGTATAGTTTGGCAAATTGCATTCTTTTGGCTCAATTCTATTGGCGTAGGTAGCTTGAAGAAGAGATCTCCCTTATATGCTGCCTTCAGTGTAATGACACAGCAGCAATGAAACCTTTACAAATTTAAGGGGACTTTTTGCAAGTGTAAGAGTCCGGATATGAAGATGGAGAGTAAAATCATATCAATATGGAAGAAATAAATACATGTTTAAACTGAAACTTCAAAAGTTTGTCCTCATTCAGTATAAGAATAAAATGGTTGGTCTAGATGTTTTAATCATTTTTTATTATATTTTATTATACAGGGCTAGATACAACTGTTCAATTTACTGAAAACGTTTCTTAGTAAAATGTGAGCAGAGAGGTTTCCATAAAGAGTTACACTTAAAGGAATATTGTGCTGGATATATAATTGGGACAGAATAGGCTTTCTGAAAGATAATATAGCAATAGCTACCAAAAAACCTTAAAAATTCATTTGCTTGCCCGACACAAAAGTCTATTTCTAAAATATTATTCTAAAAAATTAAAGTTGGTACAATGTAGCCTTGTTTTTAATAGTACATTTCTTAAAATCCAAAAATAGGAGAGTAGTTAAGCAAAAGATTTTACATACATACAATGAAATATGTAGCCTTAAACAACCATGTTTTTAAAAATATATATTTATTGTGGTATAAAATAATCATAAAATACTAACCAAAAGAGGTGGCCTACAAACTATTTCCGTAGCATGTCTATTTTATAAAACAGACATGCAAAGCCTCTGTAAGGATAGTAAGGACATTTAGAAAAATGTAAAATATTAGTTTTCTTTTTATGATTTTTTTACATTTTCTAAAACTTTTCTTTGAGTGCTTTCTTATGTGATTAAACACAATCCCATAATTGCTACTAAAAAAAAAAAGACATTGCCCTAACGGGTTTGGCTCAGCGGATAGAACGTCAGCCTGCGGACTGAAGGGTCCCAGGTTTGATTCCGGTCAAGGGCATGTACCTTGGTTGCGGGCACATCCCCAGTAGGGAGTGTGCAAGAGGCAACTGATGTATGTTTCTCTCTCATCGATGTTTCTTTCTATCCCTCTCCCTTCTTCTTTGTAAAAAATCAGTAAAATATACTTAAAAAATAAAAATAAAATAAAAAAAGACATTACTATTCAAAGTGCTTTCTCTCTCTGAGTTTAATGATTTGGTTAAACTCATAGGTTGTGTCCCACATGATATACTATGGGTCCTGGGAGGGAAAGACCCTCATAGCTGTCTCAGGCTTGCACTATTTTGGGATTGTGAGTGTAAAGTGATGAAAATAGAATGTACTACATTCCTCAGGAAGAATGGTTCTCCACAGGTTTGCCATCTTCTTCATCACCCATAACCAGATGCCTGCGCTATAACACAAATGGTAACAAACTGAATTCATTAAATGAAAGGCACTATCATATTGCTGATAATGAGGGGGTGTGGGAGGAGGGGCTGAGTTTAAAGTGCTTTGGCCATCCTAACTTTATGTTTCCTGATTCTGATGCAATTGAAACCTTAACTTTCTCATATTGCAATGGTTTATATAATGTATTTATAGATATGCATAAAAGTATATGATAAAATAGTGTTTTATGGTTGGAGTAAGTAAGCAGCTGGAAACCACTTTGTTTGATTTGTACAGAAGAGTGGAAGTTCAAACATAAACTGAAATGACTACTCCTTTGTTTAGCTATCATAGACTGTTTCTTTATCACGGTCACACGCAATCCATTGGAAAAGTAGAGGCAATAACAAACACAGCACCCAACTCCATTATAATAAGTATTGGTTCAGTGTATAATCCCTACATTGGTATCTCTTTAGATTCAAGGTAAGGGAAACAATGTCCTATAGTCCACTTTCTGTTTTATCACACAGGGTTGCTTAAGGCATAATCAAAAAGTATTCAAAGGAATACTTACACAAAAGCTCTCCATCTACTTCCATTCTGGCCATGAGGATGAATAATCTCTGCCAAACCTCTACCCTTAACACTTTACTCAGCAGCTCTTAAAACTCGAATTTACAATGGCAAGCATCTGCATGTTGCCTTATATTTGGTATAAATCAGATCGACACATTTAATGACAAAAGTCACCAAACAGTTTTAAGAGTCTTGGATTGGATCTCACATTTTCTTATGCAAAATGAAGTAAAATATATTGTGAAAATGTGGGGGTTTTTTAATAAAAGAATTTCTATTCTATTGGTACTGAGAGGAATTTTTTTTGCTGCTGTTGATCAAACCTTTTCTACCTTTGTGAACTTGGCCAGTCATGTCAGAGTGCTTCCAATCAAAAGATTAAGAGAGTCAAACAAGGACCCCAATGAAAGAGTAGGAAACATGGAGATTTCAGACTTTTTTTTTTTAATCACATCTCTGATTTCACACCATAAAAGGCATGACTTGGTAAAGTTAAATGTCCTAGCATTGACTGTTAGATATCAGAGAAGGCTGTTAATTTAAGGTTTTATCAGATTACCAAACACTTGGCAATGTTTGCTTGATTGACAATTTTACAGCTGGTGTTCTGAAATATATTCTGCTTAGCAACTAATGTTAAGCAGAAGGAAATTTTCTAGCTATGTCATGGTTGTGAAAACAGGTGCAGGATATCTGGAAAGCATTTTACTCTTAAAGGAAGACAAAAGTGGTCTTCAAACGAACAACTTGAACCTAAAGCTTGTTATTCCATGGAATAATAAAAGCAAACGAAACTTTCTATTTCTAAAAGTCATATGTATTCCAACAAAAATAAACTTAGTTTTCAGCTACCAGGGCAAACTCAATCAACTAATTGTTAGAATAATTTTTCTTCAAAGATTGTTATTTAAGTCTAAGAACACTTATTATGATCACAGTAATCTATTTTGTATTTTGATTCCTCTGTACTAGTGGTGGGTAAACTGATTTATAGAGTCTTTTCAAATGTTTATTCAAACATAAACTGTAGGAAAGAATTTTTAAAAATTGGAAGGCATTTTTACCTTTTTTGATTTTTGCAGAAACTGTATTTTAGTCTCTTTAATTTTAGACTCTTTAATGAACAAAATGAATAATGGCCATCTCCTCAAAGTCACTGGAAACAGAAGACTGGTTTTTTTCATGGTGATCTCTAAGATGCATTGGAAGCCTGAGTTAGAATACGTAACAATGTAATTCCCAAGCTTTAGATGGTATGGAAAATGCTAGCAGTGGTTCCTGAAACTAAAAATTCAACTTATTCTATTTGTAACCCCAATGAAAATTATCACGCCTTACTTCACATCTATTTTTTTATTACTTTTGATTGATTCTGGTGGCAATGGCTTAAATAAAACGATAGGTTATTTTTTTAGTTAAAACTATTTAAATTAAGCCACAACTAATGTAGAAATACAAAAACTTATCTTTTGTTGGTTTGAAAACACTGGAAAAATGTCTTCACCATTTAAACAGCCTTGGAAGTCATTAAATGATTATATTTCAAGTTCATCACCAATGAATAAAAATAAACTGCCCTTTAAGCTCCCCTCCCCCCATATCTTCTACCTAACATTTTTTAGATTTTTTCCCCTTCCCCTTGACTTATTCAGTTTTGACAGCAAAATACAGTTAGTTACCAGCCTGGTATAGAAGCTCCCAAGGAATGTTTATTCATTTGGTGGCCTCTGTCTTCTTTCTAGGCAACCTAAGAGGAGCGATTGTTTGGTCTCTTTTCTATGCCATTCTTCTGCTCAGTGGGAACAAAGTGCCCTCTGCACCTCCCAGCCCAGCCTGCCTCTTTTCAGTGCTCCCAGTTTAGTGCGAGAGTACAAAGAGGAGCGATGAGCCTGGGGTACACCTTCTCCTACTCAGAGGTGCGCAGCTGGGAAGAAAGGCAGGGAAGCTCTGTTCACAGACCACACAAAGTACTCCCCACCAGGCCGCAGCTGGGACGAGCCAGCAATTCTTCCCTCGACACCTAAGGCACATATTTCATAGTCTAAGAATAGATGTGCTTACACTGATCAAGAGTGGGGGAAGCTGACAGAATTACCCTCATATGGCTGGGGCTCAGATGCATCAAGATGTCAAGAGATCTGGTTTTAATTGAGCTGCAAGCTTTTGCCATGTGGTCTTCCACACACAGGGCCATGTTGCCTTATATGGCCAATAGCATATGTTTTGGCAATATAAAAAAACAAAACAAAAAAAAGTGAATTAAAAAAACCCCAAAAAACAAAAACAAGAACTCCTCAGGAACTGTAGAAAAGAATTATAACTAGTGAATGCTATCTAGAAACATGATATTTATATTTTTGATTGTTATACAGATTTAATATGCCGATTAAAAAAAATTACTCCACAGTGATTACTGTTTTATTCACTTGTAGGGAGGTGATTCTCTTAGAGACAGATTTTCTTATGATTGACATGTTTACAACTGATAAAATACTTTGGTGTTTTGATTATTCATTTGGCATTAGGATTACTTCTTTGAGAAAGACTGAATAGTAAGTCCAAACTGCTACAATATTTTTATTATGATACCACAAAGTAAACACTGAGAAATGACTCACCATCCAACTGATGTAGAAAGATCAAAGAAGACTCATATCATAATTTAACCTTAAGTGAGAGTTTGTGTGGAAATAAAAATTAAGATATCAGATCAACTCTAAAATACAACTTATTTAGTCTATTTCTTCCCTTTCAGGTTTAAAATATAAAGCCTTCATTGCCAAATTAGTCCAGATGTCAGCTTAGAATAAAAGCCAAGTTCCATTAGAAAATGGTACTTGTTTTTAACTTCTAAGAGGTCTGTACCTTCTCTTGACAAAATGTGAGACCTTCGTATTTGCAAACTTACTGTTGGTGCATGGACTAGCCTGAAACTTGGGAGTTCTGTTTTTGTCTCTATGTAAAATTGTTTTTAAGGAGAGTATATCACAAGATAAAATTTAAATACATTCTTCATAAGGTAAAAACTTCTGGCTTTATTATCTGTAAAGAAATAGTTATACTCTTGGAGGTAGCAGGTTATGCCTGTGTCTCGACCAGAGGTGGAGTTTATAGGTGAGGCAGTGTCCTATCCATCCCTGTGGTCATCCATTTTTCCCTGATATAAAATAGGCTACATAAAGAGAGAAGGTGACAGATATGCCAAATAACTATCTAACCTATCATCTGCATATTGTTGGCTAATTTGTTGATTAATTAAAAGCTGTGTACAGTGAACACTGTGATCCAAGTCTGGATAAACTTGATATTCAGCTTCTGGGAGGTTGCAAGAACATGTTCTAGATTGTTCTGACATCACATGTGAGGGACTTTCCTGAGATGCTTCATTGTTGACCCAGCAGAATTTGGGGCACCTTCAGAAAACCCCATTTCACCTGGGCGACATTTGTTAGATCACCAACTGGGGATGGGGATGGCTAGACCTATAGCTACCGCCCCAAAGGTTTGAATTATAAAATCTAAGTGTTCTTTAAGCGTTGTCACCCTTGCCTCCTTTGCCCAAGGAAGAGACCAAGACCCTAAATGTCAGAAGCTGCCACAGAATAGAGCAAAGAGGGTCACCTGGTAAAAAGGCCTCAAAACCCAGCTGCAACCAAACCATCTTCCATATGGTTAGTGTCGAGCAGTAGGACAGCAGTTAGCCTCTGACACCACAGAAATCTCAACACTCCACTTCCACTTGCTTACCTTGCTATCAGGCACCTGGATTTTGTTTCTACTTTCTGATTCTATTCAATTAATGAAATTGAAGTGTAAACTCTCCTGGATTTTGTCTTTGTTTTTTATTTTTATTTTAAAAAAATCTTTATTGTTGAAAGTATTACCTATGTTCCCCTCTTCCAGCCATTGACCCCTTCTAGACCGCCCCCAGTCCCACCCCAGGCCTTCACCACCCTATTGTCTGTGTCCATGGGTTATGCATATGTGCATAGATTTTTGTCTTTAAAATTCACTCTTGTCACTTATTGTCTGACATCAACTCCCTTCTGACTACTTCATCTTAGAATAAATACTGTGACTAGATGCTTTCTCGACCATTTTCTCTTGAAAATTCCTGTCCGCCCTGCCTGCCACCTAAGCCAGCACTAGAAAAGCTGGAGTCAGAGCCATGTGGGCCAAGTCCTGGTCTGAACCCATGGCTGGGTGTTGACAGCAGGTCTCAAACCCTGCATGGGTCACTCTGATCCAACAAAAGGAATCTGGGCTGCTGTCCGGCGCTCCTGAAGAGAGAGGGGTGTGGGCGTGTGGGAGTGTAAGCGTGAAGGAGTGTGTGAGTGAAGGACTGTGAGAGTGTGAAAGTGTGCAAACATGTGTGAGTGTGCGGGTGTATATGCAAGTGGGAAATAAATATAAAAGGAAAACCTTTGCTGATGGCAAAGGCTGAAAGACAAGTGACCCAGGTTCTAATTCTGCTTCTGCTACCAGCTTGCTGGATGGGCTAGAAAGCTACTTTCTGTCTCTTGGATTGCAGTTTTTATATTTGAAAAGTGAGTATATGAAAATTACAAACTCCCTGTACTACAAAAAGTGCAGTATGCACTGCAAAATCACCATCATGATTCTTTTCAGTCTGCTTAATGATATATTAGAAGTTGAACATAAAGCTGGAAACAGATGGCCATGTTTAATAAACTCAAAAGCAGACTCAAAATCCACTGTCGCATGCTTTTTGGGTTACAGTTAAAATAGTATGTGAGCCCTACCCGGTTTGTCTCAGGGGATAGAGAGTCAGCCTGTGGACTGAAGAGTCCTGTGTTCCATTCCGGTCAAGGGCACATGCCTGGGTTGCGGGCTCGATTCCCAGTTGGGTATGTGTGCAGGAGGCAACCGATCAATGATTCTCTCTCATCATTGATGTTTCTATCTCTCTCTCTTCCTCTCTGAAATCAATAAAAATATGTATTTAAAAAATAGTATGGGAATGGAGACTGGAATATTACTGGCCCCACCCTGGGTGAGAAGAGGACATCTGTGGGAGTGATGTCCAGAGGAACACCAGCACCCTGAGATTCCTCTGCTGGTCTCTTGGCCTGGAACAGCCCCTTCGTAAATTCTCCTGAGACCCAGACATGGAAATAAGCCCATCTTCCTCTCCCGTTGATTTAAAAAAGTGCCTCAGCTTTTTAATATAAAGAATTGGGTGAGCAGGAGACATTGCATGTCATCTTAATTTGAAAGTAAATGGAACATGTCCCTGAGTGGCCTTCATCAATTATAACCAAGAACATAAACTCAGTGCACCCTGCTTCTCCCACTGACTGTATCGATGGCTTCCCTGTTTCCACACTGAAGGACTCAAGAAGCAACAAACATTAGATCATCCTCTCTTTTTTGGATGCTAAAAATATATCGCAATTTAACTGCACTGAAATCTAAAGACTACTAGTAAAACCCAAACCGGAAACAAATGTCAATATCACATTTTTTAATAAGAAAGCACAAATCATTCATATGTCTCCTTGCTAACTCAGACTGGACAATAGGATGAGTTGGTTTATAAGCAATGTGGATGTCAGACAGAAGCAGATTGGTAAAGCAAATATACTAGAAAGTCATAACCCACTACTCCCGTCAATGGAAACTTAGCCCTTTAAAACAAGAAAGGGCTCTAGAAATAAATCAGAATAAGATGAAGATCTAGGAGACTGAGGCCCAGAGAGGTTAGGTGGCTGCCAGAGGATCCAGTAGCTTAGGGCTGAGGGTCATTTCTTGTCTGAGATTGATGTCTGTTACTATGGTTTGCTGTTTGCTATATCCTTATGCTTTAAAAAAGTCAAATATTTCCTCCGAGTTGACTTTTTTTAAGTAGAAATTACTGTGGCACTTTCAATGTTCCTTTTCAAGTTCCCTTCTTGGATTTGACATATATTTTCCTAGCAGGAGTTCCCACCTGCCCTCTCCTCCTGACCATAGTCTTGCCCTTTGACACAGGGCCCTGGCTCCTGATTTCCTCTTCCTCAGATTCCCTCTTCCTGAACATCTTGCTTTGCTCTCTGCCTTCGTGTCCCATTGTCTCCTTTTCTTTCTCTAGTCGCATTGTAGCATCTCTAGTTCCTGAAGTCTCCACAGTATCCATCTCAGCTGTCCTGACATTCAGACTCATCTACATCGTGGTATCTCAGTGTGGTCCTTAGGACAGCAGCCTCACATGGCTGGGAACTTCTTAGAAATGCAGATGCTCAGGTCTCAGACCAGACCTACTGTCTCTCCGGTGGTGAGGCTCAGCAATCTGTGTTTTAATGAGCCCTGCAGGTGACTCTGATGCCAGGTCAGGACCACTAACCTACATTATCTTTTGGTAGCCTGACAAGAGGACTGCTTGTGTTCAGATCCTGCTTTGAATAAATTATTTAACCTCTCTGTGCCTCAGTTTTCATCTGTGAGATGGGAATAATAATACTTTGCCTCAGAGATTTGTATGGAGATGAAATGATACAAGATATGTATGTAAATACATATATGGAGCAAAACCTAGGAAATGCTAAAAAATATTAGCACTTTACAACACAAAATGTGAGTCACTTCCCATATCATACCCTATGAAACTTGTAAACAAATATTAATCAATAGTGAGACCATGTTGCTTAAGAATGTAAATTACATACTGAATCAGGTCTTAATATTACCAATTAATACAAAATTACTTTCATGTGTGCATTGAAGATAGTTACATGAATATTTAATTTGTATATTTCAACAGATAATAAAAATGATGACTTAATACCAACTCAAAAGAATCAGTTTAGAGAAAGCTATTTTATTGCCACATAGAAGTAAACCCAGAAAAAGGTTTGCAAGTTTGTTCTTGTAGCAGCTGATACCCTTAAAGGAAAACACACACACGTTTGTTGCTAATAATAAAGCACCCTGGTCTTTTTCAGTCTAGGACAACTGTGGACTTGCCTGTGCAGAATATCCTTGAGGCAGAAAGGCAAGCTCAGCAGATGGAACAGGACCCCACAAGCAACTCCTCAAATCTGAATCATGCATTTTTCTTGTATGTAAATATCATTTCATATTGATACTACTAAACGTGTACCCATAATTGCTGTTATACTTGCAATGATCATAAATGAGTTCACAGTATTTCACATATAAGTTGATCCCCATGTATATATTTCCAAATATGTAGTTAAAGTTGTGGAATCTCTTTACATATAAGGTTTCCTCACCTAATGCTAAAGTATAGTTTGCTTTCCTCCCATGCAGATGTCAAAACCTTTAAAATATATTATACTTTTAATAAAGAATAAAAATACTAGACACACCACTGTTCTCATACCAATGAGGAGCGCCATTAATTAGCAGAGCATTTTATATGTGATACCCACATTTTAAATTAGCTATTATTTTCCATGATGACCATATTGCTAATAGGTATTGCAATTTTAAAGCTCATGTTACTTGGAACGTATGTACAGTGTATGGTCCTGGTGAAATGGCTCAGACCAATAGGAAAAATAAGAAGCCCGCCCAGAAAGGACCTTTTTAAAGGCAGGCCAAAAAGTGTATGTGTGTAGCATTTTTTTGGCAAGTCATTGGTAAAGTCCTGAGCTGGGAATATCTTGGACATAAGGTTATGCAATTGTGGTTAGGGAAATATGGTGGTTGTCAATTTAATCCCTAGCTGACCCAATTTCCGTTCATATAAACTATGTTCTGGGGCAGTCATTGGGAGCTCACTTTGACTTTGGTTTAAAAGTAATTTCCTTGCCTTTTATGACATTTCAAATTTTCACTAAAAGATAAAAGAATTCTATAAAACAAATGGCTTGAAAGGTAGAAAAATGTATAGGTACAGTTTTATAGGGTATCAGTAAAGGTTCCTCTACAGCAAAGTACAAGAAATTCTATAAGACAATAAACCTAATGGAGTGGAAACCGGAAGAAAAAAAAAGTCTAAAAATCAGACGTGAATGGGAGTTGCTCCAATTGGAAGACACAGTTGCAAACACAGTTCTCTGAACTCTTTCTCAGGCTTCATAATGTTGGCCCTGAAACCATGCTGCTTAGTCCTCGGGAGGAGATATGGAAATCAGAGATCGTCCTTCTGGTCCCAAGACACTGAAATGCCCACAATTCTCTTTGGGGTTCATTATTGTTCATTTTAGTAATAATCATTTTGGAACAAGGAATCTGTACTTGATTTCCCATTGTGAAATCAATCCTTTTAAAAAAAATAACAGAACCACTGTTAAGATTGGAACACTGAGAGGATAATGGAACCAAACGAGCTGCAAGAGCTGTTACAAAGGAATAGATTTATAAAAACAAACAGGGCCAGACAGCCTTGATAGGGTTTTCAATAGAATTAAAAACTTAGTGAGCACAATGAATGCACCTTAACACACATATATTTATATTTTTGTAATGCATTTGATACAGTATCTCAATAAATCTTGTTTGCCAACCTAATTAGCATTGGCTTTGCTGTGTGCTCTGTCACAGGGAGAGAGCTGGCTGGAGGACAGGTCCTAATGACTCAGGGCAATGTGTTGACTCTGGGATCAGCATGAGGTCTGGTTTTGTTTAATGTCTTTTTTAACGATCTGGAAGAAAGAGGAAATAATTCTTGAATCAAATAATATTTTAATGACAGGCACATGGGCAAACTGGAGAACACAATGGAGGAGAAGTGTGTGAGTCCCAGTTCCAGGCTTGCTATTGATCGGAAGGGGGCCAGTCACCGCATCTCTCTGGGTCTGTTACCCCGCGTGGAAAATGGAGATAATGGCACTCTTGTGAGAAAGCAGAGATAAGATTTTATGATTTCAAATACCAAGTCTGATAATACTCCCTCTGATAATATTTCTTGCTTACCTACGGCTTACAATACAGGTTAGGAGCTATTTAATGTGGCCGGACATAGGGTAGGGCCAGGGACAGAGAGAAACAGAACAGCATTGTCAAGGGACCATGCTTGGAGGACAGATGGCTAAAACACCCTGAAAAATCACCTCTTTACAAAGGAGGAAGTTCAGAGAGAATAGGATGCTGAAGAAACTTCAGTGGGAAAAGTAGATGAGAGGGTAAAGGATGAAGTGGCAAAGGGAACGGCAGGCTTACTGTGTTGGGGGTGGGGTAGAGGGGTAGGAAAGGGACCTCAGGGAGACCTC
Organism: Cnephaeus nilssonii; assembly: GCF_951640355.1. Classification (NCBI taxonomy): domain Eukaryota; kingdom Metazoa; phylum Chordata; class Mammalia; order Chiroptera; family Vespertilionidae; genus Cnephaeus; species Cnephaeus nilssonii. The sequence continues at coordinate 59,212,537 of NC_137073.1, forward strand.
CCGCACGTCCACCTTTTCTCCTTCTGTTCTACATCCAAGGTGTGTTTACACACAAGTACTTGCTAATTGCTATTTAAATGTCACGGCAGAAGCCAGTAGGCCATTTTAGGTAAAACCTTAAAAGGTGATCGTGGTAGAGTCACCTCTAGCCTGATGTAGTTGTAGTGTTAGGGACACTTTGCTCTGTCTGCACTGGAACAGGTAGCTGGAGGAGGGCAGGGGGTGGATGGCTGGTGCTCATTTAGACAAACAAAACGGAAAACGATTTACCAATTTATTTGAAATATGATTACCAAACAGACCAGCATTCTTGTGACAGCTGAAGTCTCTATTCTTTTCAGTAGGAGAGAATTAACATTAGATTACTGGTTCTTGCTCTATAGAGCAGGGTTGCTCAGACCAGCCTGATCCTAAGTATTTTCCAGGAGTGCTTCATAAAAATATAGATCTCTGTGTCTCAGCCCAGACCCATCAACTCAGAATCTCCAAAGAAGCCAAAGTAATTGTTATGATCAGGGGAGCGCGAGAAACCCCAGGCTGAGTAAAGGGAACTGGATTATTCTAAAGAGTTGTCTAATCAATCTGTGATAGTCTGATGTAACCATGTCTGCAAAACTGTGTTCCTTCCAAGCCGACCCAGAAGATTTATGTTGAATTATTAGTTTTTGTTTTTTCCTGAATAGAACCAAAGATTCCATAGAAAATAGACTAGGCCATTGCTTTATCAGTTTTCCTTACCACTCAACAAAGACCATATTACTCCTCTGAAACGTCATTTTACAGTTTCTAAATTTATATTCTGCATGTTTCCAAAAAACAGTTTGAGAAATATATTTCAAATTATCTGGTTAGGGAAGGTTGGCAAAATAAACCTTTAGATGTAAATGAAGGGACTTATTGTCTCATTACCAACATTCTTATGGAATTGAGGCTAAACTTCACCCCTGCCTTCCCAGAGACATTAGAGGGAGACGAAGAAAGCGTCCCCAACCAGGGAGTCCTCTTCACATATGAATCCTTCTCTGGTGGTGTCTGGGCTGGTGAAAGCCCAGGCCCCTCTCTGATACAGCACTCTTGGCTCTCTATCCATGCCATTTCTAGAAACAGAGATTTCAAGATTAATTTGATGTTTAGAAAAATGTAAGACACAATTTTTAAAAAGTGCATGTGAAAGGGTGGGTTAGAGAAGATCCCAGAAAAATATCCAGAAAAAACCAACACAACTCAATGAGGAAGAAAAACATTTATGCTATGGAATAATATGGAAGAAACTAAGATTTAAAAAATAATAAATAAAAGCCCTACCTCTGGTCAGTGTTCTCAGTGGTTAGAGCACCGGCCTACGAACGAAGGGTCATAGGTTTGATTACTGGTCAAGGGCATGTACCTGAGTTGTGGGGTTCCCTCCTTTTATCTTGTCAGGGCACATGCAGGAGGCAACTAGAGGCAACCTGTCAATGTGTCTCTCTCACACTGATGTTTCTCTCTCTCCCTGTCCCCCTCCCTCCTTCCACTCTCTCTGAAAAGCAATGGGAAAAATATCCTCAGGAGAGGATTAACAAACAAAAAGCCTTAGAGACCATTATTAAATAGGTTGTAAAATGATGAAAAACATCCTTGGAAAAAGTATATCTACCATAAGTGATTATTTGTGGCCAAACTTTACTTTGACTAAATATGATCATGGTTGTTTTAAAATATTTTTTGGTGTGCATTTTTGTCTGAGGTAAATTTTGCTGTTTCAATCCATTTTCTCTGAACAGATGGAACATTTTGCTCTTCCCTTCCAGACAGGCTATGGCCTGCACATCTTAACTATTGTCGTTTATTATTATTATTATTATTGTTATTATTATTATTATTATTATTATTATTATTACTAGTAGTCCTGCTCATGAATCCGTGTGCCAGTAGCTCTCTGCAGGGCCTGGCCGCTCTGCGCCCGCTGCCCAGAGGCTCTCTGAGGCCCATCCACAGCCGGCCACGGCGACAAAGCAAACATTCCGCCAGGTCACTCACACTGCCTGCTCTCAGCAGCCGCCCCCCCGACCCCCGGGACTGGGGGACTCCAGTGGGGCTGAGAGGACTGGGCACCGCAATCTTGTGGCTATGGGCGCCGCCATCTTTGTGACAGAGTGATGGTTAATTTGCATATTACCCTTTTATTAGATAGGATTATTATTAGTTGTTGTTATTAATCCTTACCCAAGCATATTTTTCCCATTGATTTTTAGAGAGAGTGGAAGAGATGGGGAGAAACACACAGAGAGAAACAGTGATGTGAGGGAGACACATTGATTAGTTTAACTGGAGCTGGGGATCGACCCTCCAACCAAGGTATGTGCCCTTGACATAATTGATCCTGGGACCCTTCAGTTTGTGGGGCCTACGATCCAACCATTGAGTGAAACTGGCCAGGGCTTATTATTATTATTGTTTATTTGAAACAGAAAAAAAATCCCATCAAAGAGAATTCAGCTTGTGTTGAATTTTGGTACCACGTAAATTCTGTCTCAGTGACATTGGCAGATACATGGCATTGCCACTCAATTGAATTTGGGTTACAGACATTTGGGGCTACTAAACTGATGTCTTTTGGTAGACCCTCTCCACCTCATCTTTCCTCCATGGATAAATAATCTCACATGAATTCTGCACTCACATAACTCTATGCCCCAGAGGAGACTCAGCATGAATCTCTGACCAGGCCTTACGTCTCTGCCAGGGATGCTCTCAACTTAGTCCAACCCTGTCTGTGGAAAGGGGATGTGAGAGTGGAATTCATTTTCTCATGATGAAAGTTATTGTTTCCACTTCTTTAAGATTCTAGCTACCCTCCAACAAAACATTTAAAACAGCCCTAACTGGTTTGGCTCAGTGGATAGAGCGTCAGCCTGCGAGCTCAAGGGTCCCAGGTTCGATTCCGGTCAAGGGCATGTACCTTGGTTGCGGGCACATCCCCAGTAGGGGGTGTGCCGGAAGCAGCTGATTGGTGTTTCTCTCTCATCGATGTTTCTAACTTTCTCTCCCTCTCCCTTCCTCTCTGTAAAAAATCAATAAAATATATTTTTAAAAAATTTAAAACAGAAATTATACTAAATATTCTCACCATTCAATGTTAGCTCTTCCACCTACTAGCACTGTAGATTGCTGAAAACTTCCAAGTCCTGATTTTCTCATCTCTGAAATGAGGACAATATTAACTAGAGTTTGCTATGAAAGGCAGAGCTAATGAGCCTGATACATCCAGCACAGTGCCAGGCACATGACTGGTGCTTAATAAATGGCAACTATTATTATTATAATAGAAATATTCTATTTTCATTGTTGTTGTTTTTAAGCGTTATCCATGGTATTTGCTTTCATTCTGTATTTCTATCACGTTTTTTAAAAGTTTTGCTCTTTTTATATATATTGGTGGTTCAACTTCTCTGTCTTTTTAAAAGAAGAAACACATTTAAGCACTTTTTGTGTTTAGATTCTTATGATTCATGAGGTTTTAAAATATATTATTCTCTTAAAATTTTATTTTCCACTTTTTATTATTCTGCTTTTATTTTTATTTCCCTTCATTTCATCTTCTATTTATATATACATGTATGATGAATAAATTTATTTACTTATTTTATGATTTGGTTTTTATAATAAAGGCTCACATGAAAGCAAGGCAGCAGGAGTGGTAATAGCCTGTTCTTATCATAAAAGGTTGCCGGCAGCCTTTTTATCCAGCTGTTCCTCCAACTTACGTTGAACAGAACTTCTAGCTTGTGTGAGGAAGGAAGTAAAACCTTGAGAGTCTTAAGACAGCCCTGAGTTAACTCTCCCCATGATTAAGACAGCCCTGAGTTAACTCTCCCCTAATGCATATGGAACACTTATTTTTACCACAGCAGCATAGTCTTATGACAATCATTAATTATATCAGTATTATTACTTTCTAGTGTTGTTATGGCTATTATTAATGTGCCATTTCCTGGCAACAGCAGTAATTAAACACATATTTGTAGAAATGATGCAAACAATTCATTTATATTTTCTCAGTTGCTTATTAAAATTAATTAGTGTCCTATTCATTAATTTACCTACCCAACAAATTAAGTACTACGTACTTTGTTGAAGGGATAGTTCTGGCACCAGTGCCTCTACCATTTAGTTGTGTGGTTTGGCACTGACCTAAATGTAGCCACTAGCCATATGTGGTTAAGTGAGCACTTGAAATGTGGCTAGTGTCATCAAGGAACTGAATTTTAAATTTTATTTAGTTTTAACTACTTTAAATTTAGATTTTAATAGTGAAGTAGTAAAAATAATTACCCATTAAGCAAAGTTTTATTGTATGTATAATATCTCATTAATGATTTTCATATTGATTACATGTTAAAATGATAATATTTTAGATATATGAGGTTAAATTAAAACATATTATTAAAATGAATTTCCCCTATTTCTTTTTACCTCTTTTTAATATGACTGCTAAAAATTACATATGTGACTTTCATTATATTTCAATGGGCTAGTGTTGGCATAGGAACCCTACATCCATCAAACAAAAAGCAAGTACAAAATAGTATCAAAGTAACATGTAAAAAAGCATAACTGGTTAATACAGATTTTAGAAATTTATAAAAAGAAAAGTTAATAAAGATTCATAAAAACTTAGGAAGGAATCACCTAAAGACATGTCTTCATTTGAGCTTGAGAGCTGAAGAGAATGTTTGCAGAGCATGAGAAAAGCAATGCCAGGTATGCTGAAAAGGCTGACCCAGCTGAGAGGAATTGCCATTGAGATGGATATCATAAGGTGAAAATGCGAGAAGGAGTTCAAGGTTCTTCTCTAAACTCCCACTGTGTATTAATAACTCTTTATCCAGTCCACCTTCAAGTATTTATTGTATACCTGTAATTAGGCATTGTTATAATCTAGATGTTGAAGACACAGCAGACAAATTCTTATTCTTGTTATATTCTAGTTGAGTTGAGCAAGTGTACCATGCTCTCAGATAATAGACACTTAATAAATAAATGGACAAGAGAAAGGACACTCAGATTTTTATAGTACTAAAAAGAAAAGAAAATGATGGTAAGTAGGATAGAGGAAGGCACTCTCAGCCAATTTAGATGGTGTCCCAAAGGGTGGCCTCATGGAGGAAATGACATGGGAGCTGAAAATGAGGAAATGAGAAATTGTCAACAAAACCATGTCTGCTCAGCAGATGACCTGGCAAATTAAAAGGCCTGAGTTGGAGTGAGCTTGGTGTGTTTCAGAAACAGAAAGACAACTGCGGCTAGTGCGTGGGGGCCATGAGTCTGGACACCCAGGCAGAAGCTAGATAATATCTGACCTTAGAAGCCAAAGTAGCAATTCTTGATTTATCCTATGTACTATAAAAAGATGAAGAGTCTGATCAGAAGTGTAATATGAACTGATTTCCTGCTGGCCTGTGGAGAATGGATTGTTGAAGGAAATGGAAGAGTTCCTCCAACATCCATGAAGTGGAAGTCATGCCCCCTTACTTTGCATTCCTATACAACATTAACTGTACATCTCCTAGGGCACTTTTCCTTTCTTATCTCGTATTCTGATTATTAATTCAAGTTGTATCTCCACTATCTGGGAAGAATTCAGTCTAATTCATCTTTGCCTCTCTCACAGTCTGAGCACAGTGCTTTGGACATAATAAGCCCTCCATGAATATTTATTAAATGAATGAATCATGGAGTGGATGATAATTCAGACTCTGCTTGAATACTTTCAATGACAAAAGAACATTGGTTCATAAAGCAACCCATTCCATTGTTAGAAGGTTCTAATGGTTAAAAAATGTTTGAAAACTGTTAAGAAATGAATAGTTCTTTTCTTTTCACGTATTCATCTTTATTCTTTTATTTGTCTGTGGAAGAGCAGAGAAGAAATACATTTTCTCTTCTAAATTATCATTCTTTAACTATTGATGACAGTGATTATTTTCACGTATGTTTTATTTTTGCCATTCCCAATCTTTTTTTTAAAAAATATTTTATTGATTTCTTTACAGAGAAGGGAGAGGGATAGAGAGTTAGAAACATCGATGAGGGAGAAACATCGATCAGCTGCCTCCTGCACACTCCCTACTGGGGATGTGCTCACAACCAAGGTACATGCCCTTGACCGGAATTGAACCTGGGACCCTTGAGTCCGCAGGCTGATGCTCTATCCACTGAGCCAAACTGGTTAGGACCCATTCCCAATCTTTTCAATCTTTTGTTTATTTGCTCCCCTCATCACTTTCTTTAGTTTACACTTTCGCTTATCATAACCTCCTTAAAATATGATGCCCCAAATCTATAATAATAAAAGTGTAAAATGCTAATTAGACCAGATAGCCAAATGACTTTCCGGACATCATTCCAGACATCCTTCCAGACAAAGCTGTGGTGGTGGGGCCAAGGCAGAGGCGGTTAGGGGCGATCAGGCAGGTAGGCAAGCAGTTAGGGGAAATCAGGCAGGCAGAGTGGTTAGGGGCAATCAGGAAGCTTCCCGGATTGTGAGAGGGTGCAAGCAGGGCTGAAGGACACCCCCCCATGCACGAATTTTGTGCACCGGGCCTCTAGTTGAATATAATATGCCACATGGATCTGAAGTATCAGAGTATATTGAAGCTATTACTAACTTTGGTAGAGGTTCATACATGAATGCAAGCTAAACATTTTTAATAGCATCATCAAAATATTGCATCATATTGAAATGTCTAATCAGATTAAGATCTGTCAGCTGTTGAAGATCTGACCCGTTGCCCTGGGCTTGACAGTGGTTTACTGAAGCAACTGTCATTGATAGGGTAGAGTCAGGAAACATCTCACAAAGCCCATGGATGGTGTGATTTATGGTAATAAATGAGTGCTAAATTGGTAATGAACATTATCTTTTTAAATCACAGATATGCATTTAGTAGGGATCTTGAGTCTCTTAATCCTCTACTTCTCAATTTAGTCTTTGTGAGCTACCAAATATTAGAGGGTTTGAACAACATTGGTCAAATCTGGGGAAAATGAAATTTTTGAGTAGAAGAAAGCTTTTTTTAAAAAAAACACACAAAACACAAAAAAACCACCAATATGTTTTTAAACATTGCTATTGATTTCAGAGAGAAAGGGAGAGGGCTAGAGACAGAGCTAGAAACATCAATGATGAGAGAGAATCATTGATTGGCTGTCTCCTGCACAATCCCTATTGGGGTTTGAGCCTGCAACCTCAGTTATGTGCCCTGACCGGGAATCGAACCATGACCTCCTGGTTCATAGGTCAATGCTCAACTGCCGAGGCTGACTAGCAGACCCTGAGCAATAGATGAATGGATTACTCTGACACAACGTTTGATGTGAAAGAGAGGGCTAAGGGATGGCTTCCTCAATTGCCTGCCTCCTTAGGCTTTCCCCCACTCCCCTTTCTTTATTGATTAAAGTATTACATATGTGTCCTTATCCCACTATTGCCCGCCCCCACTCATGCCCTCACCCCCCTCGTGTCTGTGTCCATTGGTTAGGCTTATATGCATGCATACAAGTCCTTTGGTTGATCTCTTCCCCTTACCCCCACCCTCCCCTACCTTCCCTCTGAGGTTTGAACATCTGATCGATGCTTCTCTGTCTCTGGATCTGTTTTTGTTCATCAGTTTATGTTGTTCAGTGTAATCCACAAATGAGTGAGTCCATGTGATATTTATCTTTCTCTGACTGGCTTATTTCTCTTAGCACCGTGGTTGGCAAACTGCGGAGCCACATGTGGCTCTTTGGCCCCTTGAGTGTGGCTCTTCCACAAAATACCACGGCCTGGGCAAGTCTATTTTGAAGAAGTGGCATTAGAAGAAGTTTAAAAAATTTGGCTCTCAAAAGAAATTTCAATCGTTGTACTGTTGATATTTGGCTCTGTTGACTAATGAGTTTGCCGACCACTGGCTTAGTATAATGCTCTACAGCTCCATCCATGCTGTTGCAAATGGAAATATTGCAGTTTTTATCTTTAGATACAATCAGTAGGGTGAGAAATCTTTGGAGGACACACGTGTTTGCATTGTCCTCAAGGTAAGGACACTCAAAGATTAGGCATAAGGATTCCAGTAAGCACCCAGGGGTCTGCACGTGCACAGACTTGTTTGGAAAGGTCAAGGATTAATTAGGGGCGCCGCCTTTGACACTCCCCTAAGTCAGAATTCTGATAAACAGGGCAGGAGGCCTTCCACACACTTCCCTTTTCTCAGAATGTCCTCCTTACAAACTTTCCAACCAAGTCTCGTATGCTCCCCAACACTCAACCACTGAGCCATGCCAGCCAGGCTAGAAGAAAGCTTTTTGAAACAGAAATCTTTTCTTCATAGCATATAGGTGTTAATTGCACTAGCCTTCAGAGTTGGCCTAGCTCACAGAATTGTAAAGTTTGAGGCAAGTAATAAAGACCATCTTCAATCTATTTAGGAATCTTTTATTTCAAACTGTAGGAAATGAACCATGAGCACTAGATCTACTTCCTTTAATTAGTTCAACAAAATCTTAAAGGATGCAGAGAAAAATGAGTAAAATTAGTGTTACTTGTCTGAATGAAGCATGATGATCAATATATTGCATGGCTTACTGGCCTTGACTCTTATAGCATGAATTACTTCCCCCTAGTTTCATCTAATTATCTTCTTTATATATATATATATTTTTTTCCCAGATAGCTTTTACTCTTTTAAAGATGTACCTTCAGTTTCTATGCATGTAAGTCATCTTGAATCTTTTTTTGAACAAGGCATGATATATTTCCAATAGGTCATGAGGCCCACAGGTAACTTAAGCTTTTACCTTTTTCTTGAGAGAGGAAAAAAATTGCATGAAGTAGTGATCCCTTAATCTAGAAACTTCTAGGTGGTCTAGAATTATGCTATTTACTTTGCCTGTTTTGAGAGAAATAGCTCATTCTGCTGATTTGAAAATAAGAATTAACAATTTGCTCACTTTGTCTCAGTTCTATCCTGAGTGACAATAAATTGGCCATTGTTTATGCTAAAATTTTTTTGATGGGCATGTTTTCATTATCAATTAGTTATATCTCATTATGGTTTTATTCACTAGATTTTTTAATAGAGTAGTCTCAAAATTTATCTTCCAAGTCAATCTTTAGTCACATTAAAATATAGGTTTCTATGTTAAAAACAAGTAAAAGTTTTGACAGTAAATATTCTCAGATACTTCTAATTCTTTTAGTATAAACACAATTAAAATAGAATGTTATTGAGAAAACATGTCAATAAAAATTCTAAACAAAAACACAGTTTTAAATTCCTTTATGCCTAGAAATAAACTGAAGATATACTTTTTTTCCAAAACTGTTAAGCAAAAAATTATTTTCTTAGTGAAAATGGGGACTGAAAACTGTAGTTAGATAAGCGAACAAATAAAGTTAAAAGAGTTTGAGGTCAATAATAAAGACCATCTTCAATCTATTTAGGAATCTTTTCTAGAGGTAGAATGGAGTAGTTATGGCCAACCAAGACTAGACTTAATGAATCAAATATAAAATAACTACTAGAACGAATGAATCAAATACAAAAATAATCTATTAAAGGCATCTCAGAATTTCTGAAGCAAAAAGACAGGAAGAGTTAATATCCTGACTTACCACAGAGAATATGTAATAGTTTATATATTTGACTAATACAAAAGGAGGCAAGAAAAGAGAGGAAAGTGGTATATAAAACAGTTGGATCAAATGTAAAATAAATAAGATGGTAGATATAAACAGAACCACATAGTAATTTCATTCCACGTAAATGGACTCAAAGCTCCAAATAGAAGATTAAGATTATCAGATTAGTTAAAAAACAAACACACAATAAAACTAAACTATCTGCTTCTTATAAATATAAAACAAAAGAAATAAATGACCTTTGCAATCATTAACAAACAATGGTATAGCTATAAGACAAAGTAAGCATTAATAAAAATTCATTTGTAGAGATAAAATAGGACATTTACAAGTGGCAAAGGGGTCAAACAACCAGAAGCCCCACTCCTCACAAATGTCACAATCTAGTGTGACAGAGACACAAAATGGGAAAAGTTGTTTATCAAGCAGATGTTATATCCATACCTCAGCTCTGTGTCCTCTCCTGTAGGTGAGAGCTGCTGTGCTGTGTGTTTTGAAAATGAATATATTTAAGTTCACAACCCAAACTATGAAGACCTTTACTATGAACAATGTAGTAGGATTTCGGGAAGGACTTGTAGTAAACAGTGAATATTGGCCATTAGCAATTAATGGCCTTTAATTAGTTAACTGCTGTTTTTAAAAACCGTTTTATTTTATTTTATCATAGTTTTATATATGAATAGTTTAAAGATGGACACTTGAATGTAGCTTATTATGAAAAAAAATTTCTCCACCTGCCTTCTCTTTTCCCACCCCACAGTTCCTACTGCCCTTCACTTAGCATTTTAAATTATTTTAGTGGCTTGTTGCCTTTTATTATTTAGCTTTTATTATTTGTTGATGACATATTTTCTTTGTTTATAGTGTTAAAAATTGCAGATACATTTTCTGGCTCTAGTATACTTCTCTCCAAACCCATTCTCCTTTCTCCTTCCCAAGAGTTAACCATCACCGTGTATTTTTTATGATTATTCTCTTGCAAATTTTTATGATTATGCTCTATATCTATATATAGAATACAAACTATGGGTTTATAAAAGTGTAATATCACTTGTTCTAACATTGCAATACTGTAATATTGCATTTTGTAGCATTATTTCCAGCATTATTGAGATATATTGACACATAACATCATATAACTTTAAAGTGTTTAATATGTTGATTTGATACACTTATATATTGCAAAATAATTACCACTGTAGCTTTAGCTAATGCCTCTATCATATCACATAATTACATTTTCTATTTTGTGGTGAGAACATTTAACACCTACTCACTTTGCAACTTTCAAGTATATAATATAGTGTTAGCTGAAATCCCTGTGCTGTGCATACAGCCCCAGACCACATCCTCGCCAATAATTGTTATCTCTTGATTTTTTGATGATAGCCATTCTAACAGATGTGTGGTGATAGCTCATTATAGTTTTGATTTGCATTTCCCTGATGATTAAAGATGCTGAGTTACTTTTCAGGTACCTGTTGACCATCTGTATGTCTTTGGAAAAATATTTACTCAGTTCCTCTGCCCATTTTTTGTATAAGCTCTTTATATATTTTCTATAAGCTCTTTATATATTTTGGATATTAACTTCTTATCAGATATACGATTTGCAAATATTTTCTCCTATTCCATAGATTGCCTTTTCATTTTCTGATGTTTTCAATTAAAAATGAGCAGAGAAATGGAAAGCTTTTAAGTTTGATGTAGTCCCACTTGTTTATTTTTGGCTTTTGATGTCATTAATTGCGGGAAAATAAGAAAAGGCCTGAATTTCAAATGTTTTCTTCCTTACATTTGCCTTTGTGGAAGAGAACTAGATTTTTCCCCCCACATCAATTACTTGGATAAACTTGAATAAATGAGAAGTTTTCCCAGTACAGCATATATGTATATATAATAGATATAATATTTGGCTACTGGTTTTGCAATACCAATCACTGCAAAAAATGGTTATCATTTATGTTTGGTTTTGCCGTCAGACACGTTCCTCGAAGATCCTAAAAAGGAAAAGGCCTGGAAACAATTTCAGAATAAACTACATATTATGAATGTCATTACTAATGGTGAGAATGCAAAACTAATTGATCTGTTCAGACACGGTTCTTTCCTTTTATGGTCAAAGTGTGAACCTTTGTGGGGCTTCACCAGATGGACATTAGCCCCATTACTGCACACATTAGAGATGAGAAATTTCTTTCTGCTCACACACAGCACCTGCAAAGGCCCAGCAGAGGCTTTGTGTTGTGTATCTGTGGGGGACCCTCTCTTCACAGAACAGCTGCTTGACATGGAGCCCAAAATGTGGCTCCCTTGTGTTTTGAAAAAGATGGTGTCTCCACGGAACAGACAGACACACAATAATGGGAGTTTTGGCTTGGAGCTGCTCTGGCCGAGTGACAGATTCTCACTGGTGAAACATGGATCTACACAACCTGCTCTGTATCACAAGCTCAGAAAACTCTGCGATGCGTAGGTTGACATCCTGCCTAGTTCTTACTTCAGCTTCAATGGAAAACATGACACTCAAAGCAGTTCTGTTTTTATTGACCAAATTGAGATTTTCCATCCTCTGTCTCTCCTCCCTTTTTCCTTCCAAGGATAAATTTACGTCGTTTCTCAGTGATTTATGTTGTTGCATGGTCTACAGTGCTGTTTTACATAGATATTTCAATAGATGCAACGTTTTATTTTGACGATCTCAGGATGAGAAATCGGCTCTCGTGGAACTGAGAGGATTTAATTTAATATCCAGAAAGACCTAGTCAAGTTAAGGCGACTTCATGGATTTCATGAGTAGGTGTTTCGAACCAGTGCATTGAGCTCTTTGTGAAAGCATTAAGGAAGTGGAAAGCTTTATGTATCATACTAATTTTGTCCATAATTTCTTATTCCTACTAAAAAAAACAAAACATGGAGAGAATATCTATGAAAAGGCATAAACTCTTTTTAGATAGATTTCTATACCCATCACTAAAGCTTAAATGACCTGTATTTAGACTCTAGGGTTGTCAGATAATATATAGAAAGTGCAGTTAAATTTTAATTTCAGATAAATAATGAATACTTTTTTAGTATGTCTCAAATATTACAGTTTTATCTGTGAAATCTAGCAACCCTACTCTCTGGTACTATTTTAATGATAGTTTGTGTGTCAATGGCTAAAATAACTGTTAACCTACAACTTACGATTGAGAAGGTTTCATGTGTATGTGTAATAACACCTACTTAATTTGCTGCTGAGACAAACAAAAATCTCCAATTTGTTATGTATCTCTGGAAAACCTTTAAAACTCTAGACAGGTCTTTCATTTTGTTTGTCTTACACCTTAATGCTTCACATCTACATTTTCTTCAGCTCCCCACACTAGTAGTTTATGGGGCCATCATAAAGAAATATAGGCAAGGTTTGTTTATAGGCAATTTGGTGTAAGTTCAAATTCTCTAAAAAAAATTTCTATGTCTCTATCTATCTATACACACACGCATACACACATATATCCAAGAAAATGTATACATACTTAACACCTGATAGCTGTAGATTCTATGTTGAAAATGATATGTATTGCCTTTATAATTATTCAAAATTAATCCCAACTCTAACAAATACACATATATATATCTGCTAAGTTTATGAAATCAGCTCCCATTTTAGCACATACTTTTTCCTTTGACACAGTAATGATAATAAAGTTATTATTATTATTTTTTTTTACTAAGAAGATAATCCAGTACACAAATTTGGAACCAGTGAATCTGGGTTTTAATCCCAACTCTAACATATTGTAACTGTGTAACATTGGAGGAATTACTTAAGCCCTCTGCCTCTGTTCTCTCCTGTTAAAAAGGAGTAATAGTCCTAGCTGGTTTGGCTCATTGGATAGAGCATTGGCCTGTGGACTAAAGGGTCCTTGGTTCGATTCTGGTCAAGGGCACATACTCGGGTTGTGGGCTTGATCCTCAGTAGGGGGCATGCAGGAGGCAGCCGATCAATGATTCTCTCTCATCATTGATGTTTCTAACTCTCTCTGCCTCTCCCTTCCTCTCTGAAATCAATAAAATTATATATGTTTTAAAAAGGAGTAATAATAGTACCCACCTGCTATGTTTGCTATGAGGATATATGCTGTTAATGTAAACAAAGCTCATAGACCAGTGTGTGACGTGTAGGCAATGCTACATAAGTGCTTGTTGCTGTTGATAGCTTTTTGTTTGCTTTCTATGTGCAGTTAACATGTCAAAGTTTTTACAAATATTACCACATTTAATATTCATAACAATCATCTAAAATTAATTTTATTAATATCCTATCTAATAAAAGACTAATATGCAAATTGACTATACCCCTGCTATACCCACAAGCCACGCCCACCAGCCAATCAGGAATGAATATGCAAATTAACCCAGCCAAGATGGCTGTGGCCATGGAGAGAGCAGGAGGCTTGGGTTGCCCCCTGCGATGGAGGAAGCCAAGTTTCCGCAGCCATGGCCTGCCTTGGCCTCTGCTTAAGTCTACAAAGTTTCAATTATAGAAGATAAATAAATCCCAACAAAAATGGTTGCAGCCATGGAGCGAGCAGGAGGCTTGGCTCTGCTCAAGGCTACAAAGTTTCAATTATAGAAGATAAATAAATGCCAGATACCAGGGCCTCCCTTGGGCCGCTGGGGGGCGTGGCCAGCCTGCAAACCACCACAGGCCCCTTGCCCAAGCCCCCCCCCCCACACCCCAAGGGAACCCCCACCCTGATCTGGAACACCCTTCAGGGCAAACCTGTCGGCCCCCACCCATGCACCAGGCCTCTATCCTATCTAATCTTATCTAATAAAAGAATAATATGCAAATTGACCATCATTCCAACACACAAGATGGCTGCCCCCATGTGGTGAAAGATGACTGACCCCATGTGGACACAAGATGGCCACCACAAGATGGCCAGCAGGGGAGGGCAGTTGAGAGGGACCAGGCCTGCAAGGGAGGGCAGTTGGGGGCAATCAAGCCTGCAGGGAAGGGCAGTTAGGGGTGACCAGCCGGCAGAGGAGGGAAGTTGGGGGCGATCGGGCCTGCAGGGAAGGGCAGTTTGGGGGGACCAGGCCTGCAGGGGAGGGCAGTTAGGGGCAAACAGGCTGGCAGGGGAGCAGTTAGGCATCAATCAGGCTGGCAGGGGAGTGGTTAAGGGGTGATCAGGCTGGCAGGCAGAAGCGGTTAAGGGCAATCAGGAAGGCAGGCAGGTGAGCAATTGGGAGCCAGCAGTCCTGGATTGTGAGAGGGATGTCCGACTGCCCGGACATCCCTTGAGGGGTCCCAGATTTGAGAGGGTGCAGGCTGAGCTGAGGGACACTCCCCACCGCACCCCCGTGCAAGAATTTCATGCACTGGGCCTTTAGTATTTAATAATGCTATGTAACTTTCCTAGTTAACAGAGCCAGGAATCAAGCCCATTGCTTTTAACCAACGCATATTCTCTCTCTCTCTCTCTCTCTCTCTCTCTCTCTCTCTCTCTGTCTCTCTCTGTCTCTCTCTCTCATTCTCTCTCCACACCCCCCCCCCCATGTGAGTGGGCTTTTTGTGGAACATGTTCTACTAAGGGCCTAACTAAATCTATATAATGAAGCTCATTTAATAGGGAATAGTGTTCACTAATTCTTCTGCTTGTTTCTTCCTTTTATCAAGGCTAAATTCATGAAATCCCAAGACAACCTGTCTTTCAGTGGACTCATTGCTTTTGCTGGTTGTATTCATTAAGTAATCACATTTGCAATTATGTTACTTTAAAAAGTGCTGAGACTCTTGATTATGAACCATCTTTAATAGTTCTCACTTGACAGGAGCTTCTTTTACTATGTCCCAATCTACTTCTCCATCCATGGATACACACTCACAAGCATAAATGCACAAATGTCCACACACATGCCTGCATTAAACTTATTATTCAATTTTGTGAGAAATTGATTACAAACTACTTGATGATATCCTAGATTTCAAAAAAACAGCAAAAGAGAATTATTCATGCACATGTTGGATGGTGAAATGATGACAAACACAGAGAAGACACAATAAAACTCAGTGAACAGAAATAGCAATTAGGGGGAGTTGCTTATCAGTCAACTTAAAGTAAGGCAATAAAACTGCAACCACATTGAAGTACACCAAAGCCTAGTTTTTAGAGGGATATTTTCATCAAAGAAACACACTGTAATTACAGGCACTTTTGAAAACATAACTATTTAAAAAAACACACCTAAAGTTTCTCAAAATACAATGAGAAAGACACATAATCCTCAGGGATATTTGCTTGAAATCTCCACTTAACCTCTTCTAGATGTTTCCATTGCTTCTATTTCCCCCAAATCAACAGGACTCTCCTCCTTGCTCTGGATAAAAATGCCACTCCCAACCTTCTCCCTGGCCCTTTAAATCTCCTTCTGCTTCCTCTTCTCTATAGCCTCTATTCCTTCACCTCTCCACACCCGTCCTCTAGATTATGCATTACTATCAATAGTCTCTATCATCTCCAATCCTTGGAGAACAGAAGAGGGTGAGAAACTGCAGGCAAAATGAGGACCCTCCTCGAGAAGGGAAAGGAAGAAAGGCCAGGAACATTAAAATACTAATTCTTTCTTTTCGTTCCTTTTCTTTCTTCCTGTACACTGCCACATTTAGAACACTTTGAAGCACATATAAGGCCAATTATTTCAAGCATCAGTGCAAAAATTAAATAAATACAATTTAAATTTTCCCACTCACTGACATATTTGTTGAATCTACCAAAGTATTAACTACTTATGACATTGATTCTTTTTCTGACTCTTTGTCTCTGTCTGTTTCTGCTTCCATTTCATTTCTCTTTCTCTCTCCCCACTGATTTACATTTGAAGCTAACGAATGCACCCAATTCATTTTGCACTGCTGGTCCCAGGCAAATGATCTCCCAACCAGTTCTAACCTTTTATTCATAGGCATGTTGTCGTCTGAAGAAGCATGTCGAATTACCTTGTGTAACTGAGAAATGTGGCAAGGGGCAAACATGTGATTTATAATGATGTATTTTTTTATGGTTTAATATTCAGTAATGCCTTCAAAAAAAGATGTGCAGTATAATCAAGACTTTGGTTTCTATACTCTTGTGCTAAACAAAAGCTTGGATTTAATATTTGTAATCTGAAAACAAGGAGAGCAAGTAGAGAAATCCATCTCTACCTAATCTAGTGATGTGCTTTAAACTTTGTGATACATGCACGTATAACACATGTATACATGTGTGTGCATGTACAGATATACATAGTAATTGCCTCCATGGGCAGTTTGTGATTTCAGATAGGGAGATGTTTAGGAGGACTGTGTTCTTTAAGGGTATACACTTACTGATGGTCCTAGCATAATTAGTCACATAACTGTCTTTGGGGACTGGAGGATTAAAGAAGAAAAGTAGAGAACTTCACAGTAGAATCTGTCAGGTGACCATTGCTATCTTTCCCCTGCTGCCTTCTCTCAGTTTCATCTGCTATTTCCTGTGAGTGTGTGATTTTCGTTTTCATTGATTCATACTTGAGTTGAATTTTCTTGCTTCAGGGTTGCCTCTATTGACATCTGCCTTAAATGTGGGTGTCCTCCTTTATGACTGTGTCTGGCTATCAATGGATTGTGATAAAACTGAAGGATGTGTGTAGGGAAGTGGACACTGTTTCTCTGGTGGTCTTATGGAAGGATTTGTGCAGATTATCACAGATTTCCAGGCAGTGAGGATTAATGCCTATGGTTTATGGGCAGCCTAAGAGACTCTCATTCCTGAAGGCACAGAATAGGGAACCAGTCTGGTCATGCTTTAACACAAACCTTGTATAACACCCTTTGGTCCTATGAGTAGTGTCTGACTTCAGTTAGTCTTGAATAACAAATAGCTAAATATGTCCCCAAACTTCTGACATGAGGATGGGACAATAATTCTACATTCTCTTCAGATGACGGTATATCCAGGAACATCAGGCACTGAGGTTTAGGTTTCCATCTTGCACACTAGTAAATGATGGTGTTGTGGAATGGCTCAGGGCTCTGATTACTCACTGATAGTAAGAAAGAATCAGCATCACACATACATTTACTGAGTATCCAGAAGTCATATATGAATGCAATGGCTTTTATAGCATCTAGACATGGTCACTAGTCTTCCAAATATACTGCTTAGTGGGGAGATGAGGCAAACCACTAGAGAACTGGAACACTGTAAATAGGTATTTAGGAGTTCCCATTATTTGAAATCAAGTGAAGCATTTAAGGGCAATAATTTATATTGCTGTCACAAACTCTAGCCCATAAAATGAGCCCTATTTTTTAAAATCATTTTTTATTTTTAAATTACAGTTGACATACAATATTATATTAGTTTCAGGTGTACACCCTGGTGATTAGGCATTATGTAATTTACTAAGTGATCATCTCAATAAATCCTGCACCTATGTGACACCACAGATAGTTATTAGAATATTATTGACTATATTCCCTATGCTGTACTTTACCTCCCCATGACTATTCTGTAACAACCAATTTGTATTTCTCAATCCCTTCACTTTTTTCACCCATACTCCCAACCCCCTGCCATCTGGCAACATTAAAAATGTTCTCTGTATCTATGAATCTGTTTCTGTTCTGCTTGTTTATTAGATCCAATCATTTATAGATATGTATTTATTACCATTTTATTTTTCATATTTTAATTTTTTTCTTTTTCTTAAAGAATACCCTTTAACATTTCCTATAATCCTGGTTTAGTGGTAATGAACTCCTTTAACTTTTTCTTGTCTGGGAAGCTCTTTCTATGTCCTTTGATTCTAAGTGATAGCTTTGCTGGGTAGAGTAATCTTAGCTTTGCTGGGTAGAGTAATTTTGGTTGTAGGTCCTCATTTTTCATCACTTTTAATATTTCTTGACATTTCCTTCTAGCGTGCAAAGTTTCTGTAGAGAAATCAGCTGATAGTAGTATGGGAGTTCCCTTGTAGGTAACTAACTGTTTTTCTCTTGCTGCTTTTAAGATTTTTCTTTGTTTCTAACCTTTTGGATTTTAATTATGACATGGCTTGGTGTGGGCCTCTTTGGGTTCATCTTAGGACGCTTTGCACTTCCTGGACTTGAAGTCTGTTTCCTGCACCAGGTTAGGGAAGTTTTCTGCCATTATCTTTTCAAATAGGTTTTCAATTTCTTGCTCTCTCTCTTCTCTAATGTGCAGGCCAACTTAGCAGTGACTAAGGGAATCCACAGGGAGAAATGGAGCTCCAGAATAAGCGCTGTGAAAACTCAGCATGCATCAGCATCATCTGGAACACCTCACTCAGCTCTTGGGTCTCCCCCCCAGGGTTTCAGATCCTGGAGGCCTAGAGTTAGGGCCCATAACTTGCATTCCCAACAAGTTCCCAGGGATGCTGATGAAGCCTCTCTGAGGACCCCCCCTGGAGGACTATGTTAAAATTCATAAAGGAAGAAAATGGAAAAAATGCTTTTATGCTAGTGTGTTCTCCTGCTTTCTTTCTGAAAAACAGTGAATAAAGGAGGACTAAATGTCCAAGTTATAAAAAGAATTTATCATTCTTTTAAAGCAATATTGATAGGGCAGAGGAATCTCAAAAGTTTTGGTGGGAAGTCAAGAGCCAGAACTATATCATCCATTGCCTGTGTTTATTTATTCTGAAGTGTTTCATCTTTTTCTTCTTTTCAACTAACTTTTACTATACTGGTATATTTTAAGGAACATTATAGGCATTGTGACATTCTACCTCTTAAGTAGTTTAGTAATGTATATGTAACAAATGAGAACATTTATCTATGTAACCAAAACAGCATTATTATACCTAAGAAAGTTAATAATTACTAATCATCATCTAATACTTATTCCATATTCAAATTTCTTAAAAATAATCCCTAAAATATCCTTTTTAGCTGGTTTGTCCATACCAGGATTTAATCCGGGTTAATAACATTGCAGTTGGGGGTTATGTTGTTCAAACCATTTTAATTTAGAATAATTCTGTTTCATGATTCTGACTTGACAAAAAGAGAGAGTCATTTATCCTGTAGAATATCTCCTTTTTCTGGATTTGTTTTGTATCCTTGTGGAAATGTTTAATTAGATCACTTTAATTATTTTGGTAGGAGTACGTACTAACTGATGTTATGTACTCCATACTGTACTACATCAGGGAACACACAATATCTGTGCATTGCTTTGACTGTCTATGTTAATGACTTCCTGATCATCCTCTTTGATATTACATTGCTTCTTGCTACCAGAAAATAATCCATGTCCTGTTACTTTGGTACAGTACTACACAAATGTCTGATCCCGCCATATATTTTTACCTCAGGGATTTAATACTTGATAATTCTTGCCTAAATCAATAATTTCATTAAAGTTTGCAAAGTGGTAATTTATTAATTCTATCACTTCTACATATATTAGCTGGCATTCTTTTTAAAATGAGAGCTTTTGCTTATAACTGAGATGTTTGGTCACTATGATGAAGTATTTTCTACTAAAAAGCTCAACCTTTCCCACAATTTACCAATTTTCAAAGTAAGTAAGTTAATTGGTTTAATTAATTGTTTCAAATATTGACAAGTCAGGTATTATAGCTTTCTCTGTATAAGTATCAATAAGGACACATAGATTTTTCACAAATTAAATGTGATGCAGTTGCCTACCGTTACTCTGAAAATTTGTTCATATGACAGGAGTAAGTTGTAAAGAAGCAATGAGCTGAGCACCAAAGGACAACTCATTCTGGCAGGAAAGAGATGCCCACGCTGCCAAGAAAACTTGAAGCCTCTGATATTCTTGCTAGCATTTCTGAGTAAAACACTCATAGGAGACGCACCCAACCAGTGAAGTACTGACAAGAGAGAGGACATACCATCTGACTTGAGAGAAATGCATTCCAACATGGCTTAATAAAGCCAGTCCAGATTGGGGAAGAATGGCCACTAATTTTTTATTAATAGAAGTAGTAAAAGAAAAAAAGTGAGGATAATAAGAATGCTCTAAGGGGGGTGTAATCTTTGCAATGTGTTTGGTTTGAGCCTATTTCGGGAATGGTGATGGTGGAAGAAATGCTGTTCTTTATTGTATTTAAAACCATGCTGAGCTTGCAAAGGGAAAACAGACCAAAGTCATTAGATGAATGTAGCAAGCCAGTTAAATGTAAACATAAGGGGAATGATGTATATGGAAGTCTTCAGCAATTTTTCTATCTCATGAAGTGTATTTGAAAATCCAAAAACCACCTAGTACTGCAGAATTAGAAACCATTTTTGTTACCTCGGGTTGAAATAAAAGCAGGTGCCAAATTATTTTGGTAAGGTTGCTGGTGTGATAGTCATAGTCACAGGTTTTAACTGTGTAGGTTCAAGTAATTGAATTTCTAGCAGATATATTTAGAATCACTTCACACTTTACTTTTTTACAAATCTCAGTCAAAGGGACAAAATGTCTTTGATTTCTGTGCTCTGATTGTCTTAAGAAAATTACCATGGGGATTTGTTGATGTAGTAAAAGATAGAGTCCTCTCTCTCCGCCTTCCTCCTTTGCTAAAGACAAGGCACTATTCCTTAGAAAGCCACATAGAGCTCCTGACTGTGTGAATTTTCAACAGCAAATGCCATTAGCGTGGGTCGTATGCACCTTTCCTAATACATCTGGCCCTAGATTGCTCCTGCTGGATTGACCTCAAACCCAAGCCACTTTGACATCTGCTAATAGTCTCATGTCCATTCTCTAGTTCTGGAATGTGTTACTAGTGTTCCAGAAATATACCCAAAAGTAACATCCTGAGAATTTTCCAGGTTGAACTTTCTGGACACAAGAAGTCCTTGGGAGGAAAGTTGTTAGTGTGTCAAAGTTGACAGGAAATGGTATCTTGCAGAAGAAAAGATAGCATTATTTCTTATTCCAGAAACATTTACTGAGTATTTACTATGTATCATGAAGGAATAGCTCTTTCAATTAAATATGGTATCTATTCTCTACTAATTGTTATTCACAGATCATGACTCATCAAAGCAATTAGCTCTAAAACTAAAGATGGAAGAATGCTTTTGCCCTGTGGGTAGTCTTCAATTTAACCTTCATTACATTCAAACAATAAAACAGAAAAGGATCCAAAATCCTGCAAAATCTTAGCTTATTGTCAGTTATATAGGCCTTTTGAATGTTTGTGTCACTCATACTTAATGACTCACAGATTATGATATTGCAGAATTTCATTATAATAACCCATTGATTCATGTAGCTCTTTGCTAAATTCAGTTCCATGTGAATACTTTATCTTTAATCCCAGGTTCAAATTTGCCTTTGAGATCATTTATCTTTGATTTAAAGCCAAGAGAAAAAGAAAATGGAAGACATTTTGTACCATTGTGCATCCTTTGGGTACAATGAACATTGTCATTAAATTGGTAATTCCAAGAACCCTGCAGTTGTTTTAAGAACAATTTTTTTTCAGGTTTAGAAAAATATAATAATAAAAATACTGTCTCTTGTAAGGCTTCTGAAATCAATTAGTTGTATCTTACAGCCAATAAAGTCTTTTGCTGGAGGTTTTGATGTGCAAGTTATGCCAACTTCAAAAGGAAACTTGTGTAGTGGGATGAAATATAATTTAAAAAATTTTAATTCTGTTTCCATTTGGAACCAGAGGCAATTGTAGTTAATATTCTCTGCACTGGCAAAAGTCTTTGGATGTAGATAACCATGACTGTTAAAAATGAGGAAGTTGAAATTGAGAGTTAGAGTTGTACAAGGTTTCTTGGGCAAAGGCTGTGATTCCCTGAATTCTTGTTTGTTCATTAAAAAAAGAAAAAGTTTCAATATTTTCTAAAACATGCTAAAAAACAATATATTGTAAATGAAAGTATCATTTTATCTGATTATATTTGTACAGAAAGTTTGAGATCATTTGCAAGGTATTAGATACAGGGGAGAATTAGTCACAATATCTTCCAGACACTTCCAGGGAATGCATGGGCCCTGTAAGTGTCTGCTAGGGAGGTCTCCTCACCCTACTGCAGAGACAAGGAAATGCAGTGATGTCTGCCACAAAGGCATCCTCACTGACCCAGGCACTTGTTTATGACTTTCCAAAAGACTCATTCTGGCTCCCGGTTTTCCCCATTCCCTAGCACCTGAGACACAGTGGGATATTCATTCTTTCCTTCTCCAGTCTTTAGTCTAATGCAAGGGAAAGAGCTCAGTGTCCCTTATAAGAGGATGGTGCTCTGCCCTATATCTGCAGGAGCGCAGCTCAGAGCATACAGCTGGAGAAGGCATTGTGGACAGGAGCCCAGCCCAAGGTGGAACAAGCCTGAGAGTCACAGAATACTGGCTTGAGAAGGTTTTTTTTTTTCATTTAGGAATTTACCAATCCCTCCCCCATGGTACTTTCCCTGTGCGGTTGTGAGGTTCATTTGACTTCCCATAGCTGTTACATTTTTGAAGCCACTGTAAGAAAATCTCTGTATCTGTGTTTAGTGTCTCCTCATTGGGAATTAGATGATTCTGCAGATGTGTTTGTGCAGCAAGTGCAAGGGCCCCAGCCTGTATTGGAACAGTGGAAAGGAGGTGGAAAATAGCAACCAGATTGGGTAGGGTCTTACCTAGGCAACTGTAATGATAACCTTGGCTTTTACCCATAATGTAAGATGTCATTGGATGTTTTTGAACAGAGGAGTGTACACTTGAACTTACTTCTCAAGGATGACTTTAGCTGCTGGGTCAAATGTGGATCAACAGAGGCCATGGGCAGAAGCTGGCGGGGGGGTGGGGGGGTGGGGGGGGGGAGGGCGGGAGCGGGAGGTTGGCAGTTAGGAGGAAGTAATGTAATAACACCAATGGGATGTGCTGGGGGTTTAGAGCAGGCTGGCAATAGCAGAGGCGGTGAGAACTATTCAGATTTTTAACATGTTCTGAAAGTAGAGCAGATGTAGTCTGCTGAAGGATTAGATGTAGGGTGTGAGATAAAGGGGTACACTCAAAAGTGACATCAAGGTTTTTGGCCTGAGCAACCAGCAGGATAGAATTGTGGTTGACTGAAGTGGAGAGAAACCTGGATTAGAATCCCTGTTAGTCACTTACTCAGAGTGTGACTTTGGGTACTCAGCCTAGCTACTCTGTGCCCCCACCCCGTGTTTTCACTTATAAAACAGGATAACCTTATCTACTTCAAGATTGATATGAGAATTAGAGATAATGTGTTAAAAGCTCTTGCATGGTTCCTGACACTGGTGAGTAGGCACTAATAACTGACTGGAACTCTTATCATTACCATTCCTTGGGGACAAGAGAACAGTCTGGGTTTCTCTCCATGACGGGCCTTCAGATATTGGGGATAACTTACATGTTTTCTCCGAGTCTTCTCAGATTGAGTCCCTCAGTCTCTCCTTGTTGGGGTTGGCTGGTTTCTATGACTCTCCTTGGTACACATAGGTTTGAATCATTCTCCTGCTTTATATAAGGAATGGGGAAGGGTTAGAAAAGGACTTTATTCATTTTTCAATAGTGGGCCAAATGATCAGAAGTTCATGTGTGAACTTCTGTATTCAGCCTGTATTCCCCCTCCTTCCCCCCCCCGCCCCAATAACAATTGTGAATGGAGAAGCTTTATTTTGGATGCAGTTGATACAAACATAAGTGAAGATAATGGAAGTCATTATTTACTTTTTTTTTTTTTTTGTCAGTAATCCTTCTTTATATCCCAGGGCCATTATGCAATTTTAGTGCAACTAAATTTTAACACCTCCAAGTTATAAAATCAATTCCAGCCAGCCACAATGATAATTACTTGTGGTTCTGAGCATGCCACTTTGTTCCTCAATGGCTGCCATTTATAAAAAGACCAGTGGCCTTTCAGTCCTGTGAGCTGGCTATGTAGGCAAAAGTTCTAGAAAGGACGAAAATATCAGATGAGCTTTATTTGGTTGAGTACTGTGTGTTGAAAGCCAGATGGTTGGAGTAAAAGCCTAAATACAAAAGGAAATGTGAGAGACTATACAAACTCAGACTATGTCTTTGGTCTTCAATTTTTAAAATTATTTATTATTATTACGAACGAGAGAGAGAGAGAGAGAGAGAGAGAGAGAGAGAGAGAGAGAGAGAGAGAACTGGGCCAAATAGTTTCTTTAAGTTCTGCCTAGCACTAATATTTTATGTTCTATTTCCTTCCTTCTGGTGCCTTCTCATAGCACAATAAAAATGAATGTTAACATTCCACCCTCCAAGGTGGAGATTTTAGCCTTCTGAAACTTTTCATGGATAACCAAGCCATGGGTTACACTGTACCAGCAGACAGGCTCAGCCCCCATTTTAAGCTTTTTGGCAAAGCAAAGTAAGGAATTAAAAGTCAATATGTGGAGAAAACAATCTAGAGATTGTCTTTAATACAAGTTGGTTCCTTAGAGTCAGCTATAATTGTTCTTCATCCAGAAAATAAAGTTTTCCTAATTTATCTAAACAATTTAATAAACTTGATGATGCTTCTAAATCATTCAGCACAATGCTTGAAAAATAGCACGCATTCAACAGGTACCGTTTTAAATAGTAACAATAGTAGTGTTTTAATTTTTTATGTGTCTTTCTGATGCAGTGCTACTCTATATTCACTGAGACTGGCCAGTCTATTAGGCCCCTCAAAATGCACAGCAACACTGACTTAACTTGTTAATAAACTGGAACTTCACACCTGCTCCCAGCGGTCCCCAGGAGGCCCTGTGAAGCAGAAACACATCTGAAATGGCCCAGGGGTTGCTGGCTTATTTTAAATCCTCAGCTTTCATGTTGGTCCCGCATATATTCACACTACCAAAGGAAATATCTGTGCAAGAGCAAAGAGGGTAGTGACGCTGGCAGCTTGGCTCAGATGCTTTTATGCTTTTCACCCCCTCCCCAGAATACCTATTTAAATCCAGAATGGCGTTCATTTGTGACTTTGTCTACATATTAGTAGTGAAATGCTGAGTGCAGACCCAGCAATTTTAAGTGACTTGGTGGGGTGGTAGGGTGGCTTGGCAGTAAATGTCTGGCTTGAGGGCTGGGGAGCAGGTATATGCACTCATCCAGTCCATGTAGATACTGGGCATATGCCCTGGTGCCTGTTAGCTGACGCACGTGCTTTCTCTGTATGCTGCTTTCTTTATGGGATAGATTAAGATTTATGTTTGTCACTAAGAATTTATTGCTCTGTATTTGAAATATTTTTTACTCATTATGAATGAATATATTTGTATAGCCTATACATAAGCCTTTAAAATTATATTCTAAAAACGTTATAGAGGAATCTAAAAGAATATTCTAAAGTAATACCTAGGAATTAGACAAGTATAAACTATTATTAATTCTTCATTTTATGTGAATACTAGAAGCCCGGTGCACGAAATTCGTGCACGGCAGGGGGTTGTCCCTCAGCCCAGCCTGTATCCTCTCCAATCTGGGACTCCTGGAGGGATGTCCGACTGCCCGTTTAGGCCTGATCCTGGTGGGATTGGGCCTAAACGGGCAGTCGGACATCCCTCTCACAATCCAGGACTGCTGGCTCCCAACTGCTTGCCTGCCTGCCTTCCTGACTGCCCCTAACCTCTTCTGCCTGCCAGCCTGATCACCCCCTAACCACTCCGCTGCCAACCTGGTTGATTCTTAACTGCTCCCCTGCCAGCCTATTTGCCCCCAACTTCCCTCCTCTGCCAGCCTGGTCACACTTAACTGCCCTCTCCTGCAGGGTTGATCACCTCCAACTGCCCTCCCTTGCAAGCCTGGTCCCTCTCAACTGCCCTCCCTTGCAGGCCTGGTCCCTCACAACTGCCCTCCCTTGCAGGCCGGGTGCCTCCCAACTGCCCTCCCCTGCTGGCCATCTTATAGTGGTCATCTTGTGTCCACATGGGGGCAGCTATATTGTGTGTTGCAGTGATGATCAATCTGTATATTACTCTTTTATTAGATAAGATAGAGGCCTGGTGCATGGGTGGGGGCCAGCTGGTTTGCCCTGAAGGGTGTCATAGATAAGGGTGGGGGTTCCCTTGGGGTGTGGGGCGGCCTGAGCGAGGGGCCTGTGGTGGTTTGCAGGCCGGCCACGCCCCCTGGCAACCCAAGGGGAGGCCCTGGTATCTGGAATTTATTTTCCTTCTACAATTGAAACTTTGTAGCCTGGAGCGGAGCCAAGCCTGGGGCTCCGGCAGCCATTTCTGTGGCAGTTAATTCACCTTCTACAATTGAAACTTTGTAGCCTTAAGTGGGTGAGCCCGGCCAGGGTGTGCGGAAAGCTTTGCTTCCCCTGTTGCCGCTGGCAACCCTGGCCTGCTCTCTCAAGCTCCATTCTGCTGCCATTCTGTTTGAATTTGTTTACCTTCTATAATTGAAACTTTGTAGCTTGAGTGGAGGCTTAGGCCTGCAACGGCTATGGAAAGCTTGGCTTACTCTGTTACCTGGGAAACCTTGCTCTCTGTGGCTGTAGCCATCTTGGATTGGGGTTAATTTGCATACTCGCCCTGATTGGCTGGTGGGCGTGGCTTGGCTGGTGGGCGTGGCTTATGTAGCGGAGTGATGGTTAATTTGCATATTACCATTTTATTAGAGAGGATAGAAATTCATATAAAATACGTATATACAAATGCACTTGTGTGTACATGTATGTAATCTTTGTTCCTCAGGAAGTGGCTAGGAGTCTTCATCAGCTTTCATTTTACTGTCTTGCTATCATGACCACAAGTCTATTTTCCCACCAGAATATAATATTCATGAAGAAAGAGAAAGGATGAAATACTGCCATTTGAAATAACATGGATGGACCTTGAGAATATTATGCTAAGTGGAATAAGTCAGTCAGAAAGAGCAAAGAACCATATGATTTCACTCATATGTGCGATATAAAACTGAAACTTGTGGACACAAATAGCAGTGTGGTGGTTACCAGAGGAAAGGGGGTGGAGGGGACCCTAATATAAGGTGACAGAAGAAGATTTGACTTTGGGTAGTAGGCACACAGTGCAATATACAGTTCTTGTAACATAGAAACCCACATCTGAAACCTGTATGATTATATTAACCAGTGTGACCCCAATCCTATATAATAAAAGCCTAATATGCTAAGTGTCTGACCATTGGACCATTTGACCAGTCGCTATGATGTGCACTGACCACCAGGGGGCAGACGCTTTGACTGGTAGGTTAGCTTGCTGCTGGGGTCCGGCCGATCGGGACTGGGCGAGACAGGCCAGGCACGCCCTGGAGCCCTTCCTCAGTCCTTCCCGGGGCCCCAATCGTGCACCAGTGGGGTCTCTCAGCTTGGCCTGCAACCTTTGACAATCTGGGACCCCTCGGGGGATATCAGAGAGCTGGTTTCGGCCTGATCCCCGCAGGCTAGGCCGAGGGACCTCACCAGTGCACGGATCCCTGCACCGGCCTCTAGTAAATTAATAAAAAAGAAGAAACTTGCCCATTCATTTTCCAGAGCCTATGAGAGCATATATTAAACACTGTATTGAGCATAGAAGAAACCTAAATATTAGACACTCAACATGGAATAAAGAAAAACTGCTTTTAAAGGACAATTGAGACACTTGCACAATGTTTTCTTACATTTGAATGTGCATTAAAAAAGAACTGGGAGTTTGTAAAAACACACACACACACACACACACACACACACACAATAACAACTCAGATTCTTAGTAGATGCTCAAAGATTTTGGCTCAGTCAATTTTAAGTATAGCCAGGATTTTATCAAGCAGCCTTCCCACTTCCCATCCCCACCTTCCCACAAATGATTCTAAAACAGGTGATCTGTTGAACTCACTTTGAGAAACACTGCCCTAGAATCTCCTTTTTATTTAAATGTCCTAAAGGACTAATATTCTAAACTTAGTTGACTTTGTTTCCCTCCCCATTCCACTTTGCGCTAACTTTCTTCACTAAAAGAACTAATGGAAGGTCTTCTAGGCTACGTTCACCTCTTTACCCCCTAGATTAGAAACACAAGGATTTGGCCACCAATCATAAAAAGAGCCTCCCATTTATGGACGAAAGATTGAGAGGACCTGGGCTGACTGACACCAGGAAATGAGACCAGGACCTAACATGATTGGCCAGGCTTGGCAGAAGAAGAGAACTAGTGAATTTGCCTGGAAACAGCAAAGAGGGAGGAAATGAGGTTTGAATTAAGAGCAGAAGAGGACAGGAATTGGTGGAAGCAGAGCTGGAGTATGTGTTTAATACAGCGCTCAGGAGGGTCTAGTGACAGAACAATGAAAGGAGAAGCCGCCAGTTAAGGGGTGTCAGGTGGAGGCCAACAAGTGAAGCTGTGCCTTGAGCTTAGTGTATTGTACCTGAGCTTCAGCCAGAAAGGATCTGGCATCCCCCAGGAATGAGAAATAAGGGAAGTAGTTGGGCTAGCTGAGTATGAAACAGGCTGGAACTAAAAAAACAGGCTTGTGAATTGTAATTTGCCAACTTGGGCTCTATGACTAAGCTAGGTATTTATAAGTGATCTGCCTGTGGGTACTTTAGGCTCTGAAATATTTCACCCTTTGGAAGAGAACTGTTTTTATTTTACTTTTATTTACTTATTTTTACTTTAAAATGTCTGGCTAATACAGAAAAAGGTATAGAGCAAGAACATGGAGACAAGATTGTCGGAGGCAAGGTTGTGATTGAAAGGTTGCCTTACAAAAAAATAATAAATCTCCTTTGACCTTGGGAGTGAAACTGTTAAGTAGTGAGCAGGGAAATGTGTGTGTGTGCCTCACGTAGTTTAGCACGTAGCTCTCAAGAAGTTCTAATTGAGCAGCTAAATGGATAGCTGGGGACTTCAGGACACTCTTGCCTAGGGAAGTGATGAATATCCAAGATCACTTTTCAAAATGCACTTGTATTTCCTGCTCATTCCATTCACAACGTAAATAGTCCAGATGATTTCAGTAGCTAACTGTGTGAAATTGCATAAGAAATTTAATTTCTCCATATGTATGTCTGCTTTTCTTTTCTCACTCTAGAGAAAAGCATATTGTCTTTACAATGAGTAGAAATTAACATCCCTACAAGGATACATTCTAGTTCGAGAATTCAATGTCCAAACAGATTCTAAATATAAAAGAAATGCTCTTGTTAAGAAAACATTTCCTAGTATAAGATGTGATAGCCAAGAATTCTTGCCCACAAGGGCTTGTAGTCAAGCAAAAGCAAGATAAATTACAAACTTTGTTGTGGCTCTAGAGTCTAGAACCAAGAATGAAAGTTGGTTTGTGTAACATTCTTAATGAGTAAGAAGAGAAAATCTCTTGGAATATAATATTGAGTAAGAAACTGGAAAAACACATGGAGTGAATGTGCATGTCTCCAGTGGACACACTTATGAGAACAGCCTGTAGGGAGTGACAGGTCAAGCAAATACAATACCCCCCCCCCCAAGCAAGTGCACATGTGTGTGGCTTGAGAACTGAAAACAACATATTGGTGTCCTAGAGAAGGTTAAATATATTCAGCACCTCCCTATTCCATTTACAATTAGTTTTAAGCACAATCTCTCTTCATTTATTGAGCAAATCATTATCGTTCTCTGCCAGGCACTGTTAATAGGAAAAGGAAGACATACTAAACAAGATTCCTGCCTTCAAGGAGCTCAAAAGTAGAAAGCTATGTTATGAGGTAGAAAGTTTTAGGGGCTTTGCTGAAGTTCAGATAGGTGGTAGAGAGTTCACTGGAGGCTACACCACATCTAGCCAGGAAGTTGGCAAGGGCTTCCTGGACAAGGTGTGGGATTTGAGCTGGAGCTGAGGAAAGATGGAATTGGACAATCCAACTTTGGAGAGCTGGTATGAGTTCTAGATAGAGATATTCCAACAGGATTGAAGACAATGAAACAGACAGTAGCAGGTCATATTGGGGGCTAACCAATGAGTGATCTGGCTTGCTTGAACCAAATGGATTTAAGAAAAGGCACAGTTGGAAATATTCGAATGAATAAATTGAGTAATGAATAACATTTGATTATTTACTTAGTCTAGAGAATTGATGAGCAATAGAACCAGGGGAGGGAATATCCTGAAGCGAATTTTGTAAAAGGATTGCCAAGTTTTTCTCTGTAGACTGAGAATTGCAAACTGAACTAAGAGAGTCTGGCAAATAATGTAGATGAGTTCACTGATCCAGGTGTAGGAAAAACAGCAACTGAAGGGAGATGATAAATGCCAGCAGACCTTTGGCCTGCATGTCAGGAGGTGATAAAGACTGGGATTAAATGTGGCCAAATGGACAAAACTATTACTTCTGAAGAAGGCAGCTGCTATGCAGCTCCAGACAATTGTTGACTTGTAGAAACTGAAGTCCAGTATGGCCAAATATTCAAGAGGAACTAGAACCTCAAATTTTATGTTGGCAACAAATTCAAAATTTTTTAAAGCACACAAATCAGTGGGCCTCAGCATTGTGTGAACCAAGCAAAACAGGTCTGCAGGCAGGCAGTTTGATACCTCTGAGGATTGCTTAGGAGCCCTTAAAGAAAGGTGGCCTAGGGAAAGGGCTTACATTAAAAAAAAAAAAAAATCTAAGCTCGACATTGCTAAGAATAGCAGGAATAGCAAAGAGCCAAGTGGAAAAACCAGAGATTCTTTGATTATTTGTTCAGTGTCTGCCTCAGCAGACTGTAAACACCTTGCGAGTGCAGACCTTCCCTGTTTTGCTCCCCAACACCTAGCACAGTGCCCAACATAACATGGGCAAGAAATAAACATTTATTGAATGGGTATTTTTCTTAGAAATGTATTCTTAAGGCTAACGAGAAGTGCTAGATTGCCTTTTACTCTTAACTTTAGATGAGGGAGGATTATATTGATGTGCAAATAATTATATTGACTTTCAATTGTATCACATCAATGTTATCCCTTTTGTTTTCAGCAGAATTTTGTCATATAGATTATTACAAAACCCTTAGAATTTATAGCCTTTGTGGATTCTATGAAATCATGATCATGATGTTCCTTTAACCGAAAGGCTTCAGTGACTTTCCTTCATCTGCTAAAGAAAGTCGAAGCTCAACATGATCCCAAATTACCTCCATGATATGGTTCTTGAATGTTTCCTTCGATCTATCTTTTTCTGTTTCCCAATCTTGGGATAGTGAGTAGGTGAGTGGTTTTTGGTTGCTGAGAGCTACTTCAGAGAATTCCTAGGGAACACCTGTTCATATTTGAGAGTGATCACAGAAAGACACTGGACACCAATATGTAGGATATGTTACCAGTTGTCCAAAGAATCATATGAAATTGGGCAAAGGTTCATTATACGACTTAAAGCTACCATCCTTAGTGCCTATGTATATAAAGGTATTAAGGTATATAAAGGTATAGGCCTAATAAATAAAACCACAAATTCTTTTTTAAAGATTTATTAATACCCCAAGTCCCCCCCTCTCATTTTCTGGTTAAATTTTCTATTATGTTTGTGACTACTATAGGAAGTATTTATGTAATGAAGAGAATGGCTGGAAACTTTAAAGAATAAAAGTTTTTTATTTATTTATTTATTTATTTTCTAGATGTTCTTTTCCTTACTTTAGTCTGTGTTGGGATATTGCTTCTCAAAGTGTAAGGAACACTTACATTAGAGTAACCTATGTTGAAAGTAGATTTCTGGAATATACCGTAGGTATATATTAAATATAAATTTCTTGGTGGGGGGAAGCTCAGGATTTTGCATTTTTATAAAGTTGCTCAAGTGATCTTGATGCATATGAAATTTAAGAACCACTCTTTGAGGGTATGTGGTCAACCTAGAAGTGGCACCATTTATTATCAGTGGGTGGTCCTCCTCTCTTCCTTTCCCTGTACTAATGTGGAGCCAGCTCACTAAAACCCTACCCCCTGAAGTTTGGCTAGGAAATATCAGTGCAAACACCTGCATACCAGATGGGCACATCTGTACAGCTTGTACTGCTGACCCAACTTCGGCACATGCCATGCACTACTTGCTTAATTCAGAGTGAACCGAAAGGATGATGGAGATTTTACACTGAAGTCATTCCTGAGTTCTTTCCCTTCCTTTTTTGTTCTTCTCTCTTTCCTTGCCTTGATTGGCAGTCACTTTCTTTTTCATGATCAAGAATTGCAGGGTTATTGAATACCAATAAGTAAACAACGCATCTAGCTGAAGGCATTGCCTTATGAATATAAGTAACTTTATACAGAAAGCCTCAAGAAGGTGATGTTGCTATTTACAGACACAGGCTTTTTTCAAATGAATCCCATTTTCTATTAAAGCCATCTAACAATTTAAGGTTTATCAATGACTTAGTGTAAAAGTATGCTAGCTGCATTAAAATAGAATCTGAAGGCAAAATAATTACAATTTCTCTTTTTTCTAATGCAAGTGACCTCAGCATCAATAGATGGTTAATCTCAACCACCAAAATGAGATACCAGTCAATGGTTACATAATCTTTTAGCCAAGAAAGCATGAAACATCTAGCTTTCTTTTCTTTTTCTTTCCTTTTTCATCCATATTTCTCCTCTTATGTTCTTTTCCCACTGCTAGATCTAGAGAGAAGGATACTGCAGTGCAGTATGAAAGGAAATAGTTGTTGGAATCACAGGGAGCCAGGAAACACTCTATTAGAAATGGGTCAGAAGTCATAGCTCATGGGTAAAGAGAAGGGGAACTGGGTTAGCTTTATTTAGCCTTAAAGAAAAAGCTGCCCACTGTTTGAATACAAAGGGAAAATAAGAAGCTTCCAGAAGATTCTTTAAAAAGAGCCTCATAAAGCATTCTAAAAATTAGAATGATTACAATAGCAGCATATATATACATATATATATGTATATAGAAATAAATAGATACAGATAGGGTTATTCTGTTCAAAGCACTCTGCTAAGTGTTTTGACTGTACTAGCTCATTGAATTTCATAAACACTCTACAAGGCAAAGTTCCCCTCATTTTATAGATGAGGGAACTGAGGCTTAAAAAGGATAATTAACTTGTCTAAGGTTAATAGTGGCAAAGCTAGACTGTGAGTTCAGGTCGTCTGGCTCCAGACTTCGTGCTCTTCACCGCTACCCGGTCAGTGCTGGAAGAGCAGTGTGGGAAGCACTGGTTGTCGGGGGTTAGTGAGTTCTGCTAAAGGAAGAGGGAAACATCCTAAAGAGGAGCAGGTCAACTGCTCATCTGGATTGGCATAAAGAAAAGAAAACCTCTCCAATTATACCAGCATATGGTTAAACCTGCCCTTTGCTAAAAAGTGTGGACTTGGAACAAAACAAGAACAGTCAGATTATTTGCATGGTGTTGCTGAAGTGTTGTGGTAAAGCTTCGTGGCCAGAAGAATGTGCTGAACAAAGCTGAGTAACCCTGAAAGACATTCACAAAGTCTATCTGCCATTAAAACTCAGCAGAATATGGTTGCAGTTCATCTCCCCTTCATGATTAACAGTGATGAAAATGCCGAGCACTTGTCAGTCATTTGGAAAATGCCTCATAAGGATGCAGAGCCTGCCACTGACCTCTTGCCCCTCCAGTGGACCGCTGTCAAAGTCTTCTCCTTTGCAGAGCTCCTGCTATTCTTTCACTCCCTGCAATATCGCCCACTCTGGTGAGTTGTCTCTGGGTCTGGAACTGTGGCAAAGGAGCAGACAAACTAAGTGTGCAGTTAGCCATCCTACTAACTGTGTTGCCTAAGCTGACTGCAGTTTTGAAATAGACCCAGCTACGGAGTCCCAGCAGGAATTTCCTGTTTGGCATCCTTTTATTCTTGCCACAGCAAAACCTCTCAGAAACCTCTCCTGTGTATGCCAGATATGGCCGGGTTCAGTAATGCCCGGCTGCCACTGTATTCCTTGAAGTTCCCGTCAAAGGGCTTTTTTATCTGCCCAACATGGATTGTGGAATATACATCTGCTCAGATCTGGCACACACGTGGCTTCATCTGGTTCTTTAGCTAAGGATGGGAATATCTTTCGGGAATATGCTTTAACGGTAATTTCGAGATGAGAAATAACACCCTTCTTTTTCCTTTCCCAGATCTTCATCTGTTCCTTCTTTAACATTTTCTCTAAGACTTTTCCTCTTTCTTTTTCCATCCCCCCAAATATAAGAAATTATTATCTGTAGAACACGTTCTTTAAGGATGAGAATGAGGTTTTATTAATCACTTTAGTCATAAGGGTTATGACCAGGTGTCTGTTGAGTTCATCCACATCAGAAACTTTCAATAAAATAAATAGAATCATTTTCATGTCACAGCAAGATATGAGAAATAAAGTTGTTCTTGGGACAGCATAAAACTCAGTGCTTTGCACAGTGGAGGTGCTCAAGAAATGTTATCTCCCTACCTCCCTTTTCTTTTTTGTGTGTGTCTTAAAACTCCTGAAGGAATTATATTGATTTGGTCCTTTATAAATATAAACAACATATTGAGGACAGAATGGTATTGAAACCTATATAATAAACGACCAGTCGCTATGACGTGCACTGACCACCAGGGGGCAAATGCTCAACGCAGGAGCTGCCCCCTGGTGGTCAGTGTGCTCCCACACTGGGAGCGCCGCTCAGCCAGAAGCCGGGCTCACGGCTGGTGAGTGCAACGGCGGTGGCAGGAGCCTCTCCTGCCTCCTCATAAATTTATGTTTGCAAGCTTTTTCATATTCATGTCCGACTGACGGCTTAGGCCCACTCCCCGAGGGCTCCCAGATTGTGAGAGGGCACAGGCCGGGCTGAGGGACACCCCCTCCCCCCAAGTGCACAAATTTTGTGCACCGGGCCTCTAGTAATTACATAAAGTTTATCAGAGTTGACTTAAACATGAATATGAAGAAGCTTGCAAACATAAATTTATGATTGCAGTGTGGTGCTGGGTTACCTGACATACCTCCTTATCAGAGCATTGGTGACCCTCATGGCCAGGCTATTGCACGAATAGCAAACAGGTTTTTGTGTGGTGTTTGATCATGGAACTCACTAGGGAGTAGTTTTCTCTGTCTTAGAAAAAGCCTCACAGAACATCTAAATGCTAAGCCTGAATCTCCATGTTGGGGGAAGAGCTGATGGAAAGGGAGGGAAACAAAAAGGAAAAAGAACCCTGGCTTTGTATCACATTTCATGTCTGTTTTCTGTGGTGGGAGCATACTTTCATGCCTGCCTCTCAAAACACAAATGCTACTGAGATCTATAAGCCAATCAGAGGTTCTTAGTTTGTTCTTTCTCATATCTCCATGGAGTCCAAACCAGAATCCAAAGTTCTGAAATCTTTTCTTTTTTTTTTAAAGAGTTTTAAAAGAGCTACACATGCTAAGAAATAAAATTATGTAATTGTATCTTTATTAGTAGTAATTAAGTATGCAGAAAGAGAGATATGAAGTGTAACAGAATCACTTTAGCTTCAATTGCAGGAGGTGTCCTGAGTAAACAAATTACAGTAACAGCAGGTATGATCGAAGTCACAGAGGAAAGGAAGAGGATGAGAGAAAGTGAAAAACCTAATCTAGGTAATTCCAATTTACTTAAAACCATTATAAGAAAACAGAGGAATGACTAAGTTAAAGTGGCTCAAAACAAAATAAAACAAAACAAAACAAAATGGTAAAAATGGTGATAAGAAAAAAGAAAAAATTAAAAAGCAAAGTTGTCAGTGTGTAATAAAAAGGAGGCCATGGAGGTTTCTAGTCATGCATTTACCAAAGAGTACATCTAAACATGAACAAATAAAGATGCCTCTTAAAGTCAGTGAGGCCTTAGTGGAGCCCAGAATGCTATGGAAATGGACATCTCTATATCTTAGCTCTGGACTTTCCAGTTGAAATGTGTTTTTCTTGAATGAAAGTAAAAAAATCCAACTCAAACTAGCTTGCTGAATTATTGGTGTATGTAATCTAGAGCAGGAGAAGCAGTCCCACACGATATATAAACAAAGGGGGATGGCTGTTGTTCCAATAAGCTTTTATTTACAAAATCACTTGACAGGTCAGATTTGGTCCACAGGTTGAGATTTATGACCCCTGCTCCAGTCAAACGGCATAGCGCAGCTATTACATTGGACCCTTGTCCTCTACCATGATAAAACTCTGGTAGTTCTGCATTTGCAGTGGCCTGGTGACTCTATCATTGATCTAGCACAGAAACAGAGGAACTGTATCTCATCTGTCACTTTCAATTGGTGGCAAATGCCTATGAAACTGTGTTTAGAAGGATTCTGAGACTGTATCTGGGCTAAGCAGCAAAATATGTCATAATTAAATAGCAATGTTTAAAATAGGCATGGAGGGAGATGTAGTAGCACATATCACATTTTTGTTCTTTCTGCTTTAGAATACAGGATTGACATAGGCCTCATCTTCCTTCTCACACTGAAAATGTTCCACACTGGTGCCTCAAAAGGTTTTTCTAGCTTTCTTCTTTTCAAGAGCCTAACAATGATCCAAAATCGCGTAAAGGTGTCACCCAACACAATTGCTCACTTTTCAGTTCTTTTTTTTTTTTAAGTTTAGTACAGAAATGAGATCACTTAAAATATTTCATCAGGTGGACTGAATCAGGATTTGAGAGCTAATCCATCTTATGAAATATGCACATGAGAAACCTATTGCTCTTGGTTTGATGGAATGTGGTAGCAAAGCCGTACATTCTGATTTTGCATTTATGTTTACCTGTGATGTGCTCTCGGTAACCTTTCTATGTTTTTTCTTTCCTTTCCTGGAGAAGGCCAGAGCCAATTTGAAAGCCACTGGAGGACAGACAATGCCAAGTCAGCTGTTTTAAAATCCTGCCTACAGATGAGCAAGCACCACCTGCAGCTGTGCTATAAAACAAACGGTGCTTCTTGAAAATATAATCACTGGGAGGCAGTGGACAGCTGTTAAGATTGAATCACCATTGCCCAGTGTCCAAAGAGAAGAAAACGTTAACCATTTGTTTCTCCAACTTGATATTTAATTACCTTAGGAAAGAAGAGAAATAAAAACTTTTTCTTCAGAATTCCTTATGAGTCATGCCCAAAGTTTCACAAAACAAGTTTATTGCATTTGTTTCAACAGTAGCTGTGTGAGCAGAGGGCACAGAAGTAAACCCATGACTCCTTTTAGTTGGAGTTTAGTTTTAACCAGCTCTAATTTCAGTTATTTTATTGACTCTTTTATTAAACAGGAAATTAGAAATTTAAAAATATATTTAAAATCTTGTTGAATACTTTCTTCTGAATTAGATTGGAACCAAGAGAACGAGGTGCGAGAAAATGGGGAAAAGGATGAAGATAGAAAATAAAGAGAAAGAAGAGAAAAGAAGGTTCTTATCCTAGTCTGCCTTCAGTAAAAAATCTTGTAAATTACCCGAAATTTTATGCAAAATGTTGCACGTGTGGGTGTTTATGTGTCTGTATGTACGCACACATGTGAAGTATATTTTGGGGGTATTAGTCCTGCAGTTGAGAACCACTGTTCTATAGATTGAATCCTTACCCGGAGAGGGCAGATTGAATAAATTCTGGAATTGCCAGGTGCAGCCTAAGCCCTGGGAAAGAGTAGGGCAAAGGGAAAATAGATATTAACTGAAGAAAATGTCATATACTTCACAAGTTTGCCAGGGTCAGCCCTGATCCTGGCTACATAAGTCAGTCCGGGAACCAAGGAGGAACCAAGGAGGAACCATGGCAGCCGAGGCAGGTTTTCCTTGGGAATCAGTGACAGATGACTGCTTTCCTTCTTCCCTGTTGTTGAGAGAACAGCTGGTGCGCCCTGGAGAGCCCTGACAGTGAACGATAGCCCAAGGACAAGGCACCAGCTGAAAGCCAGCTTGGCTGCAAATTAGAGTAGAACGGCAGAGTGGCTTCTGCTGCGAAGCGATTTGCATCAGAGCCCCCGACAGTGTACATTCTGTAGGGTGGGCATTTGTAACAGGAGGAAACCAGAAACAGTGCATTTCTGAATCATTTAGAAGAAGATTCGCCAAAAGACGAGAAACAAAGAAGATAGAAATTTTATAATACCTGGTTTTAGATTATGCTACAGAGAATACTCATTTTACACTTAAAGAAGTAGATCTATATCAAATTCACCTCCAGATGCTTGCTAGTTGCCCCTCCTTCTGTACTACCATAGTACTTTGCTCAAAACTCTATTAAAGAATCAAATAAACACAGTACTTAGACATATATTTCATTAAATTGTGTGTGTACAATGCTTAGGTATATTTTCCCAAAGATCACATTACCATGGTTTTCACATTGACACTCCAGCATTCTAAGAATCTCACAATTCTTAGCTATGTAATCACTTCTTTAATCATTTTAAGAAATGTGCAAATGGCTAAACCTTGTGGAAGAACTCTGATAATGTGAAACATCAGAGGAGAGATCCAATAAGAGCTAAATGAAATTCTGTGATAATGAAGAGAGAAAATGGTGGTGGTGGTGGGGGGAGAGTAGTTGGTAAGAAAGCAGTTGAAAAGGGGAAAAAGAAAGAAATATGGTAGGATTCATAAATAGTACTAAGAGTCACCACAAAGGAACATAACTGAGGAATGTGTTATAGCTATCAATAAGATAATACATTAGATTGGGTATAATATAAACATAGCAAATAAAAAGTAATATTATTAATGTAACTATGAAAATTTGCTAGAATGGCATATACGTAGATACATGGTAAAAATTTATGATTGACTAGAGGCCCGGTGTACAAAATTTGTGCCCTGGGGGGGTACCCCTCAGTCCAGCATGCATCCTTTCCAATCTGGGACCCCTTGAGGGATGTCTGACTGCGGGCAGTCAGGCATCCCTCTCACAATCTGGGACTGCTGGCTCCCAACCGCTCGCCTGCCTGCCTGTCTAATTGCCCCTAACTGCTTCTGCGTGCCAGCCTGATCACCCCCTAACCACTCCCCTGCCAGCCTGATCGACGCCTAACTGTTCCCGTGTTGGTCTGATCGCCCCAACTGCCCTCCCCTGCAGGCCTGGTCGCCCCCAACTACCCTCCCCTGCAGGCCTGGTTGCACCCAATTGCCCTCCCTTGCTGGCCTGGTCACCCCTAACTGCCCTCCCCTGCTGGCCTGATTGCCCACGACTGCCTTCCCCTTTCGGCCATCTTGTGGTGGCCATCTTGTGACCACATGGGGGCAGCCATCTTGTGCGAGGGTATGATGGTCAATTTGCATATTAGCTCTTTATTATATAGGATATGCTCAGTTTGTCTCTTCCATCTTATGGTGAGTTTCATGGATGTAGAGACTGTCTTATTCATTTTGTAATCTTCAATGCTTAGCTCCACACTTATCACACAGAAAGCACTGGATACATTTTTTTTTTCAAAAAATGTCTGATATTTAAGATCCTTATAGTCAGTCTCATCTTACCCATAGTTCTTCATTTTCCACTTTTCCCCATTAATACTTCCTGTCCTATGCATTATTGCCTCACAAAGCCATGTTAGAATGCTTTCTCTTCTACTCTTTGCCTTCACCAACTTGCTCTATACCCATTTATGCTTCAGCACAGCTTACATCCCACATACTCCATGGGGTCTCATCTGTCATCTTCTCTTTGTATATTGATTTCCTTCTCTTTTTTCTAGGTTAGAACTCATAATGTTCATTTTTCATCAACTATTTCTTGTGTTTAAGACTTATATTCTCGCCTGGATTACAGAAAGAACCATACTTCAAAGAAGGTAAATTATTGTATTTCCATGTCACCGAGCACACATTAGACACTCCCTAGGTAGGTACATTCCTGTAAAGCAGAACATTCCTGGGCAGGAGGAGGAATCTAATGCCCAGGCAGAGAGATGCATATAGAACCCAAGAGCATTGCAGGCGGGTAGGGATTGCTACCCAGAGATTGCCCCAGAGTTTCCAGGCAGTTTCATCATTGGCAATGAGCTCATATCTATGGAGCTTCCATAAAGCATGAGTCTGGGCTCCTTTGCTAAACTTCTCATTCATTTCCTATATCAGCAGCTGTAGTCTCAGAGTCTACATAATGAAATTAGATGGATTTCTTTTATGTGCTACAACCTTTAGCTTTTCTTTCTCTCTAAGGCAGTGGTTGGCAAACCGTGGCTCGCGAGCCACATGCAGCTCTTTGGCCCCTTGAGTGTGGCTCTTCCACAAAATACCACGTGCGGGGCGCGCACGTACAGTGCGATTGAAACTTCGTGGCCCATGCGCAGAAGTCGGTTTTCGACCTGGGCGAGGCTATTTTGAAGAAGTGGCGTTAGAACACTCAAGGGGCCAAAGAGCCGCATGTGGCTCACGAGCCGCGGTTTGCCGACTACTGCTCTAAGGCATAAGTGAACAGCAGGTAAGTAAATAGTGGTATAGAGATCTAATAAGTTTCCTATTAGTAGAAAGTACCTTTTTATTGCCTCGCTTTTAGGTAGAGAACTTAAAATAATAATAAAATTGTTTTTATATTTTCGTCTGGCATTAACTGATTTGATAGCATCTTTAGTACATGGAACCCAAACAATAATAATCTGGTCTACATATTGTGCTAACTTTTTCGTTTGTTTTTTTTTCCTATGGTTTTTCAGAGGAATTCAGTTATACCAGTTGACAGATTAGTGTTCCGTGAAAAGAAAGAAAAAATTTATTCCTATTTTTGTCAATTAAGAAAAAAAGCAAATTAAAACCCTGCTATAGAAATTCTAACCTTTCTGTGCTTGGGAATAAGAGAAACTTTACTTTACTGAAGTGGTGGAATATTTTTGTTCAGTTAAGCAATGATGTAGCGTTCTTTAACCTTGTTTGCCATAAAAACATCTAATGGTCTATTGGAAGAATAAAAAAAGGCAAGACTCAAGACCTATCCTCGCCTGATAGGATTGTTCTGTGTGGTGGTGGCTTACTAATAGCTTTATTATTAAACCATGTAAGCAAAAGAAAGCACTACAGCTTGGAGAGAACTCAGACGGATCTGCTTTCAGCATGTAACTAAACCAGTGTGTAGAAACAAGTAATTAAAAGGAC
Organism: Cnephaeus nilssonii; assembly: GCF_951640355.1. Classification (NCBI taxonomy): domain Eukaryota; kingdom Metazoa; phylum Chordata; class Mammalia; order Chiroptera; family Vespertilionidae; genus Cnephaeus; species Cnephaeus nilssonii. The sequence goes on from NC_137073.1 coordinate 59,254,170, forward strand.
ACAAAGCCCGTAATCAATTGCACACCGGTTATCTTTGATTGCTCTTGCAAAGGACAAATTACACACGAGCCTCTTGCAAGCCCGAAGAAAAAGAGGTTCTATTATCTTCATTCTGAAATCATTTCTCTGCAAAGACAAGGGCGTCCCTATTCCAGATCTCTTGGTTTAATTAAAAGGGCACAAACATCAGATGATGTTGCAGCATATCGAATGTTTCACTGTCAGTGCAGTGGACTGAAAGAAGAGCAGGGGCCGGGGGAGGAGGGGGAAGTGGGGCACGGGGGTGGGGGTGGGTTGGAAGAATTTCTCTTCCATAAAGACTAGCCTTTTTCACTCCGGCCATCTGTTTTCTCATGGTGAAAAGCCCCATTGCTGGTCTCCTGGCATAGCTTTGCATGTCTTTGTGCTTGAGGGACATTCAATCTTGCATCTGATACACGCTGATCTGTGACACTTCCTAACAAATGAGGCTTTGTTCAAACAAAGAGACTCCCTGATAGGAACTGTAAACTTGGAGCTTGATATCCTGCAGGAAAGGCAGGCTATGGCTGAGCTGGCACAGGAAATTCTCTCTGCAATGCAGCAGAGCCGAGGAGGTCACACCCCGTGCACACACGCTCTTTCAGATCTTCCCAGACCTCCTCTCCTCTCTGTTGTCCCTCAGATACGGCAGCGCTGAAGCGCAGCTGCTTTCGGACCTGGCGACCCATCTCCATTACAGGCCACAGCTCACTCTCAGTAATGGCACTTATTCGTATAGTTTCTTCATTTCACAAAGCACTTTCACAATCATTAGTTCATTTGAAACAATAACCTCACAAGGTCCAGTACAAACGCAATCATACCCAAGAGAACTATTTTGTAAATACCAATGCCAATTGCTGCTTGTCCTTCTTTTTCTCTTCCTATACTTTCTCTGTCTCCCTGTCTCTATTCTTCTCCTCCCCAATTCATGACCTTGATTTCCCAACTTCAAAACCATTCATTCATCTTTTCACCATATGATATTTCCATGGTCCCTTACTACTTAGTCTTAGGCTGTGGAATAGAAAATATATAAGGAACTGCTGAATTTGGATTGTGTTGCAGTTTGGAGAAGATAGCAGAGAAGCCCCCAGGTCAGAAAAATACTATTTGTTCTTTATATTTATTATTTAAAATTCTGTTCGGGTGTAATTAGGCATCCCTAGAAAGAATGTCACCCTCCCCCCCTTAATGAAGCTGTTTCTCTCCTCAGCAAACTCCTACGCTCTCACTTATGACCTAGCTGAAAGGGGGCTTCTATTGCAATCATCCCCCATTCCCTTCCTCTAGGCCAGCGGTTCTCAACCTGTGGGTCGCGCACCCTTTGGGGGTCGGACGACCCTTTCGCCTAAGACATCCTGCATATCAGATATTTACATTACGATTCATAACAGTAGCAAAATTACAGTTATGAAGTAGCAACAAAAATAATTTTATGGTGGGGGTCACCACAACATGAGGAACTGTATTAAAGGGTCGCGGCATTAGGAAGGTTGAGAACCACTGCTCTAGGCCCTTAATTGGTGCTTCCTTTGTATTTCATCCCACTTTGCTTCCAACTCAGCACTCAGCCCGAGTATGTAACACGTCGTAGCTATTTGTTTATTTAGCTATCTCCCCTACCAAGCTGCGAACCACAGGGCTGGGATAGTGGGTTTATTATTCATCCTTGTATATTTCCAGTATTTCATGAAGTGCCTGACCCTTAATCGGCTCCCATTAACAGTATGTTGAATAAATAAATTTTGTTTGTTAAACACTGATACAGTTGGAAGGGAAGAAACAGGAAACGAAGGGAAAACTGCCTACACACATCTATTCATTTTTCCGTGGGCTGAACCGGGCATTTGGTGTTTACCACTTCAACAAAGTGAAGCAGTGTGTGACTCAGGAATTATCTTAGACACAGTTTCTCAGTTTTCTAGATCAGTGTTTTTTTTTATAAAAATGCCTGAATCGCAGAGAACTTAAGTAACCTTTCAAAAATTCTGTCTTAGATGACTTAGTGGACCTATTACCAAATATAAAGATTTTTGGCCCAATCTATAAGGCCTTGGAGTTATAGGAAGGTCAACTTTTCAGTGGAGCACTCTAACGGGAGAATTTCTTAGGGAGGGCAGTGAGCTGCAGAAAGGAAAGAGGCTACATTAACTTTTAATCGCACTTTTCAGCTGGCTTGCTTAATCACTAAAAGTTCTTCAACGTTTCGGAAACTTGTTTTCTATTAACACTAGCATGCCTCAGTGGGATGTATGAGGATTAACTAAATGTGATTGTAAAACATTTGGGGAACATACAATACTGGATAACATTATTAATATTCATAATTTTGAGGCTGGATGGGATTTCCAAAGGTAATGGTATGAGGCAAGTTTCAACTTCATTGCATGGTGTATTTCTTAATCCTCAACGGAGGATATTTTCCCACTGATTTCAGAGAGGAAGGGAGGGAGAGAAAGAAAGATGCATCGCATTTTTAAAGGAGATAGTTCAAACTTATTTTGTCCCGTTCCTAATCTCTTTCCCTTATATGGTGGCAAAAATATAATAGAAAACGGATTAATTAAAGTTTGGTAGGATATTGAAATTTACCTAAAAGCCACTTCTAAGAGTAATAGTGGTCAGTGGTCAAAGGTAGAGTAACTGTCCTTGCCTGGTTGTTGCAGCCAGATTGAGCGTTACCAGGTAAAACATGGGAAAGGCACACAAAGACAGCCAGGACTAACCCCCTGGCTGTTACTATTAATTACTTATTCAATCAAAGGTAACCTATAGCTGACTCTACCTGTGATTATCAAATTATGCAGCTTTTGTTGCTACTGTTATTTAAAGTGAGGTAGCAAAAGAATTCCCTTGGCAGAGCATTGAGTATGACCAATGGATCTAGAATTTGAGGCTCAACCTGTTGAAATGCCAGAAACAACTTCCAAAGGTGTTTTGTGCCATGGAATTATAAAGTTAGTTTATCACCCCAGGGAAGTAGAAATGATATCTTTCTATTCTCAACAGCTTACATGAACCTAGTGCTGCCTTTGCATGTGAGTCCTCTGCCCTGTATTATTGCATTCGATGCTCTTAAAATCCCTATCGAGGAGATAGAAGAGATATTAATAACTCAAATGTACAGACCAGGAAAGTGAGGTGCTGCTGTGTAAGTGACCCACCGTGTGCAACCTTCTGCCTTGGTAGCTGTGGAGTGCTCTGTTCTGATTAAGCTTGTCCAATTTTCCAAACTTGTGACCTGCATGTGAAAGAGCAGTTTTTAAAAAATAAACAGAGCTGTGGAAACCATTTTCATAGTATTTTCAAAAAGAAATATTGATTTGCCTTTCAAGTTATTTTTCATATTCTTTCCCTCTTTTCCATCCTCACTGTCACCCCTGAAGGTCATCAGATCCTCATTACTTACTTAGTAGAGCAGTAGTTCTCAATCTTGGTGGCACAATAAAATCTGGGAGCTTTAAAAATACTGAGATCTGAATTGGAATCTCAGAGATTCTGATATAATTGGTCTGGGATGTGCTCTGGGCATTGAGATATTGAAAGTGCCTCCAATGATTCTAAAGTGTGGCCAGGGAATGGAACCAATGACCACTGACTGCAGGCTCTCCTCTGTCCAGTCCATCCTGCAAACCACTTATTTAGGTTTAGCTTGATAGCCATTACAACAGCCAGCCCTCCTAGGTCTTACTAAAAGTATATATCACTTCCACTTTCCCCTTTATTTTCTATTCTTAGTGTAGATATTTCATGTTATATATTTTGGAATGGATGATAAATATAATAAAGATTCAGTGCTAAATAAATATTTCCCCAAAGTGCTTTAAGCATTTTACTCATTCAAAGATTCTAAAATCTCTGCATTGCTAAGTTCTAAAACTCTTTGACCTAGCATTTCATATTCTTCAACATTTAAAAAAATGTATATAATTAATCAATTAATTATATATATTTAATTGATTTCAGAGAGGAAGGGAGAGAAAGATAGAGAGATCAATGATGAGAGAGAATCATTGATGGGTTACCTCCTGCACACCCCACACTGGGGATCGAGCCCACAACCTGGGCATGTGCCCTGACTGGGAATCAAACCATGACCCCCTGGTTCATAGGTCGACACTCAACCACTGAGCTATGCTGGCCGGGCTCCTCAACATTTTTAAACCTCATTTCACCTCTCCAGTGTCACCTATGATGACTGCTTTCTGTAACCTGTACCTCACCCCACTGAACTACCTGCTTCACCCCAACATGCCTCATATTACTCCATCTCTGTGCCTCAGTTCTTAACTCTCCTTCTCTGAGAAAGCCTTGAGCCAGCTACAACCCTTTCAGTATAAACCACCCCTAATGTGCCAGTCAATATGCCACTTTCTTTAATAAGACTTCTTAGTTTTGATGAAAATGGGTATAATTTCTTCTTTTTTCAACTCCATGACATATTTACTTCTCTACCTTAGGGCTCGCTCTATTATTATTTGTACATTTTTTTCCCTACTCCCTTCCTTCCTATCATTATTCTGAAATCTCCTTGAGGGCCAGAATAAAATATGAATGGAGTTGCTTTTGAGTCAGATAGCCTGGCTTCAAATCTTGGTTTTACCTCCTACTAGACATGTGACTTCTAGCAAATTATTTTCCTCTCTGTCTTTGTTTTTAAAATTTTTTAAAGTGGAGAAATAATACCACCTTCTTATAGGGTTGTGGACAATTAAATGAATTAATATTCAGAATGTACAGTGCCCTACACAAACTGAGCACCCACTAAACCAGGTGTCCTCAAACTACGGCCCGCGGGCCACATGCGGGTGTTTTTGCCGTTTTGTTTTTTTACTTCAAAATAAGATATGTGCAGTGTGCATAGGAATTTGTTTATAGTTTTTTTTTAAACTATAGTCCGGCCCTCCAACGGTCTGAGGGACAGTGAACTGGCCCCTGTTTAAAAAGTTTGAGGACCCTGCACTAAACGTTAGCAGTTTTCAGTTGCTTGCTTTATCTTGACAGGAAGTAGGGCAGTCTCTTTTACATTTTAGACACTTAAAATATGTCAAATGTACTAAATTCTTTGGAGCTTGAAAAGATCCCAAACACCTATACTATAAGTAGTTGATAGCTAATAATCTTCAAGTCATTTTTACAGCTACTCAAAAAGGAGCATACAGGTCAAAAGTGATCTGATATTTTGTCTGAAAAAATGGAAAACATAGTTTCTGATAGGTTTGATATCTTGTATTGGAACTCTTCAGTCCCATAGTGAGTGCTAGAGATTCACCTCTGTGACATGCCCAAACTGTCAATCATAGTGATGTATTGCATACTCAATTCCACAGACATTAAAAAAAATACAAAACAGTTGAATATCCAGAAGCCCTTGAAATTCTTTAGCTTAAAACCGGCATGTGCCAAGAAACTACATAGGCAAATTATGTATTCTGAGGGCAAAACTTCTTCATATAGATTCCATTCAATAATATACACTTCACAGGCCTTTGGAGATAAAATTATAAATATGACTGTCATATTCAACCAATAAATATTTTACCATCAGCACTTTTTACACTAATATGCACTTATATCTGAGATGTCATAAAACTGAATTGACCCATTGTTTTTCAAGACAGAAAAAAAAAAAAGAATAAATAAAGTTTGATCAAGTCAATGTCAAGTGTGACTATACAATCAGTTACTGGGGTTTTCCCTCTCCTACGCTGACTTTTGAAGTGTTTGAAGTGACTTTTCTTTGGAAATTAATAATTAATCTTTTCAAGGTGTTCTTTTTGCAGGTGGTGAGGGCAGTCAATGTTAAAGGAAAACAGATAAGAATAGAGGACAAGTCCTGCCTGCCCAAGGCAAGGTGTTTATGAGGTAATAAGACACCACAGGGATCAGACTGTGTGGTACTTGTCCCCTGGATGTTATAATGTGGCCTTTGTCTTCAGCCATTTTCCAGGAAACCTTGTCAAGGAATTAACTCTGGAAGACGATGTTTACGCAAATGAAGTGGAATAGTACGTTTGAAGTAAAAGTTTATATAGTTACAGCAAGAGGGAGAGAGAAAGTGAGGGTGGGGAGGGTGGGGAGGTGTTAGAATCAAATAAACCTTTTCAAGAGCATTTCTGAAGATAGTTTATCTTCCAGAGTCACATACTGAAAATGGCACCTGAGAATTCATTTTGTTTTGGGTTTTTATAGCTAGCATTTTTGTCCTGTTGTCCACTACTCCAGTTCTCTTTGTTCCAAGAACTCATGCATGGTGTTACACTCAGACAATGGGAAATCCAACATCTATACTGCTGGCTGGGCCGGTACTTCTTTATCAGATTCTTATCAGCTCATTATGTGCCAGGCACTGTGCTCTGTTTTACATGTAAGTCCTAATTTAACCCTCCGAATAGCCCAGTATAGTAGATACTTTTATTATCTCCATTATACAAATGAGGTAATACCTTGCTCAAGGTCACGGACTAAGGCCAGGAATTGAACTGTGGCTGTCTGACTCTGGAGTCCAGGCTCATAACCTCGAAATTAAGCTGCTCTGGAAAGAGTTATCACCACAGCAATCAGAGCATGTTGCCCTGCAGTTTTAGCATTTTGCTGTTGTTGTGTAATTCTAAGCAGTACTCCCTTTTGAGGATAACAGGAGATAGGGTGTTAACCTGACAAAGGAGAGGAATTAATAAAAAAATGTGGCAAAAATCAAGTATTAAAGATAGGTAACAAGATGATACAATGCACTAAGTGCTCTGTGTGTGTCTCCGTGACATTTCTGGCAGCTCCGTGGAGGTGGCTAGGTGGAGGATTCTACACCCACAGCCTGTGCCCTGGATGTCCCACAGGGAAGGCACAGGTGGAGTTCGTATAAGAAACCAGCAAAGGTCGTTCTCCTTTATTATGCCCAAAGGGTCTCAAACATCCATTTTAAAGGGGAGGCATGATGGAAAGAGAGGGTTTACACAGTTTCCTTATTTACAGTAACAAGATGGTATCTAAGGGTTCTAAGACCTAAACCATAATACCTGGGTAGCATGTCACAAAGGTTCTTTGAGTTGTATATTTTACAAAACAGGTTCAGTTTCTGATGCCAATGTGCTATATGCTTCTTAAGAAGATATGACAAATTAATTTCAGTTGTTTAATATTAATATTAAATTTCTACTGTGGCATACTCTCTGTGGCCTCGTGCCCCATCCTTCAGCCTACCTCTGATTTTAGCCCTGGCTGCAGGCCACAGTTTTACGCAGTCTTAGCTTCATGCTGACAGCATCGCATCAAAGGCTCCCCATTTGTCTTCCCATTTTCTAGCGGTGACCCTCTCCAAAGCCACAGCTCCTGCTCACCCATGGACAAAACCCATCTAGGACCACACCGGGTGTTAATGCCCCAGGGTGAACTTGTGGGTGTCCTTGCCTCCCATCCGCCTAATAGGACAACTGTAGAACACACTCTCCATGCTTCTCAGAGGTCTGGCTGAATTGTCCCAAACACATTTATATTTAGATTCCCCCCTGCCTTGCTCATTCACTCCTGTTTTTGAGGTCACCCCCTAAGTAAATAGCCTGCATCTAAATCCCTGTCTTAAGCTTTGCATAGAGAGAATCCACAGGAGGACATACAGTGTTAATACCCAGGCAAATTAATAGCCTCCAATCAGTTAAATAAACTGCATAAAGGAAACAAGCAGATTAGGAAACGTGGGTGTTTCACTCAGTAAGTGAGACTGTGAGATCGAGATCATCAATGGAAAATCCATTCAGACCGATTAACATCATGGAGATGTGCAGGGTAGCAAATCTCTCATAAGAAAGCTCAGTGCAGAGCATTACAGCAGGAAAAACACGTTTAGGAAAACTCATCCTTCTGCAAGATGTTCAGTGGCTGCATATTTCTATAATTTCTATAATAAGAGCAGAAACATTATGTTTTAAATACACACAAAAATGAAAACTCACGTCTTTCTTCTCAATAAACAGTTTTAAGTCATATCTGAAGTTGTGCTAAAAGGACTTGAAGACATATGGGCCACTTTCACTTAGCTTAAATCAATAAGACCAACATAATGGCCTCATTCTTCTTTGGCTGGTTTATGACAGCTGCTTGTGTTAGAATGCCAATGAAAGCCTGCGACAGCAATATAAAGGCTATCATATTGATTGTGACATAAGCTTTGAGCTGATTAGAAGAAAAGTACACAGTGCAGAGTATTATTCTTACTTTATAATCACTATAAAAAGACCACAGTGATTATCACTAGCAAAGGTGTTTCCATCATGGTGCAAAAAACTGACAAGTATATAACCCAAACCTACGGCAGGAGGAAAAACAGAGCAAATACACCTGCTCTAAAGTACAAGAACAATAGAATTACAGGATCCTTTCTAGAAAAATGGTCTATATACTTCTGCATGCCCAAATTTGAAGTTCTTAATCAATATGATTATATTTCATTTTAAGCTATCATTGGTGTGCTAAATAATTTCATTTTAGATCCATTTACTGGCCTTCCCTCTTTAAGCTCTAGTGATATGTCATTCCTGCATAATGCATTTTAGATTACCTATGACTCTAAGCCCTATGCCAACTTTTAGAAAAACAATCACCCTAGAAATGATAATCAGTTCTTTTGATATTCGAGGTTTACGGGAACATTATCAGAGCAAGATTAAAGACAGTCTAAATAATTTGACGTCATGGAATTTCTCCGGGAATAGAATCAGAAACTGGATTTGGCCCAAAGCTGTCGAAGCCTTCTGAAGTGAATTAGCAGAAGGGGACATGCTCTCCGTATATTATGGGGAAATCTGGTCCGTGTCACGAAGCTGTCATTACTCTTAAAATTCTAGAGAACCATGTTCCTTCTCCGTATTTGGTAGCTATTTGAGAATTTATCTGAGTGTTGTTTATGAAATGGTGATGGTTGAGGTAGTGAAGCTGACAGAAAGCTGCTATGTGACAAATGATCTGAGAACTGTTAAATGTTGCAGTTCGGTTCACTTCAAATGCCTCTGCTGCAAACAAATGGCCTTCGGTGAAGCATGTCTTTTAAATGGGCAGGTCGATTTGTCTCAGAGGATGTGAGAGATATTACTAACATTGCTGGTCCTTCAGTCCTTCTGGGAACATGGGAGGACTGCATGTCTTTTGCTCCATTAAAGTCAGACAAACATGTAACATGCTCTGACCAAGAATATGAGAGTGAAGCAAATGGTGTCACCTCTGACCTAAAGGACAGAAGAGCATCTGAATGATTCTCTTTTCTCTACCCTTCTAATACTTGATAGCAGCTCATAGCAAGGTAGAATATTTGTCCACCTGGTTTCTGAGTGACTACCATAAGCCAAACTCGCCTGTTGACCACTATGGATCATGTACTATACATGAGAAATGGACCTTTGCTCTGGTAAGTCATGGAAAGGTTGATAGTTTTTGTTATTGCATATAAGCTAGACTCTCCTGACTAATACATAGGGTTTGTTTCAGAAGGTGCTATTTATGTGAAATAGTCAGCTAGGATTGTAAATAGCTCTGATATATAGAATATATGTGTGTAATATTTAATCAACTTTAACTCTACCTTTATTAAGACTATCTTGTGTGCAACCTCCACACTTACAGCAAAATACTATCCCAAGAAGGAATAAAACCCAAGACAATTGCTATTTCATTGATAGGAACATAGTAGGTACTCAGAAAATATTCTTTGAATTGAATTAGGTTATATGAAAAAGCCAGTGTGCGAGGAAGTAGGTTTTGGCCACATACTATCTTATAACATAGGGAAGAGAGAAAGAAAAAATCATACTGACATTAAAAAAAAGGATATGATATGCTGCAAGACATATATACATAGCCATAATGTGAGTAAGTTCAGACCAGAAAAATGGAAATACATTGAAGAAAGTTTGAGGAAAGATACAGCTGGTTATGCTGGTTTCAAAGAGGTTTTAAGAACTGCAACTGTGTCTACACGATATCAAAAGTTTGATCAAATTTCCTATTGGTTATACAGACCTGATTGATTTTTTTCTGTCAAATTGATTGATTAGTGCTACGTAGAGCTATGTATGTGTTTGTTTGTTTTTTCCTCTCAGAGAGTTGTCTGTCATCCAATCATATGCTTTATCTCACATAGGTTAATAGTAATGATTTTTATGGTTAGGAAAACTTTCTTTTTTAATATAATCAACTTCTATAAAATCCAGAATAATACAAAAACTTTGCAAATTTTTGTACTTCCCTTTTCCCACTTGTAATTTTTTAATGTTTGTATTCCCTTAAGGATTGATGGCCCATGAGGGCAGGAAAGATATTAGTCTATTCACCATGGAATCCCAGTGAATTTGCATATAGTAGATGACACAACATTTGCATATAGTAGATGCTACTTATCTTTTGAATGGATGGGTAAATATGTGTAGCAAGCTTCTAAGTTCCCTTCACATGGTGCTACTTTATCTATTTGGTTTATTCTCCTTAGGCTCCCCTCCACACCTATACCCTACACTCTGGTCAAATAGATCTGCAGGTCACCTCCATTCCATCCTTGTTATTCTCTTTCTTTCCTTAATATGTTCCCATTTCTCAGCCTAATACAGATAACTTTATTGGCTAACTGCTTTACATATATTTTGTCATTCTCTAAAACGAAATAAACAAAACTACGAAGTAGGTACTATTATTATTAATAACACCACTATCAGGTGAGGGAAATAAGGCCTAGAAAGGTAAGCTTACTTCTCTGAGCGGCACAGCTCCCCAACAGCCTCTGTTGTTCATCCTGCAAGCCTCATTCAAACACCACTTCCTCCATAAAGCGTTCTTTTATTGTGTTGATCTTCACCAACCTCACTTTTGTCCCAAACACCTGTTACCGTTAAACTCAGTACCATGCTGTTCACCCTTACTCGTTCTATATATAGTTCAGGTGTATTAATTTGATCTCTCCCCTGAGATCTTAAAAGTCTCAAATAGGAACTGAGTGCTACTTCTTTTGTATATTCCCGTGTCTATAGTAGTGATGATCAAGAAACATGTCCTACTTAATGAATTGATAAGCAATACAATAATTAAATTTGCAATATATGGATATCCAAGGTGGCGGTGTCGTAGGAGGACGCTAAACTCACCCCCTTTACCATGAGCAAAATCAAACATACACGTATATAGGTATCAATTGCTCCTATGAGAGAGCTGAGCACTGAATGACCAACTTCTGACAAACAGAGAAAGAGACCTGGGAAGCCCAGGGATCCTCCCGGGACCCCTGGGCTAGAGGAGCCGGCAGGCCACTGTTGCGGTCCCCCGGCGGGTGGGAACTCTACTCAGGCGCTTGGGCTTACCTGCCACATCACCTCAGCTGTTCACAGCGACATTGACTAGAGCCTTTTGCCTCGGAACAGGGGGAGCAAGCAGGAGCCAAGGCATCACCACACCCACCGAGAGCTGCAATGGTGGGCAGGCTCGTGCCCCAGGTGCTATAAATGACTGCTTGGCCCCAGGTGGCTTCCCTAAACTACTCAGCACAAAAAGCCTGCACCGTGGTCTCTTTGACAAGGGATCAAGCCCACAACAAATCTGAGAGAGACTGTATAGAGAAGACTGTGTAGCCAGCCACTAGAGCTCCAGGGACTGCGGGAATTCTCTAGGGTAGGAGGAACCAGTGAGCCCATTTCTTTACCTCCCACTCCACCTCCATAGCGTGGGTGGGGGTTCCACCCAGCTGCTCTGGTCTGCCTGCAAGTTTTCTACAGAGTGCTCCTGGACACACTGCCTGAGCTCATTTCAGCCTGCGCAAAGGGAACAGACAGGATCAACAGGGCATTATTACATTCACCTGGCCTCCCGACCTGGCGCCGCCCAGCTTAATAGGCCAGTGCCCTGGACACCTTGAAAATGAAAACAAACAAACAAACAAACCTTTTCAAAATGTATGGAATGCAGCAAAAGCAGTTCTAAAAGGGAAGTTCATGGCTATATACAGACCTCTCTTAAGACACAAGAAAAAATCTCAAATAAACACTCTCACTCTACACCTAAAGGAACTAGGAAAAGAAGAACAAATAAAATTCAAAGTAAACAGAATGAAGGAAATATTTAAGATCAGAGCAGAATAAATGAAATAGAAATTAAAAATAAAACAATATAAAAAAATAATAAAACAAAGAATGGTTCTTTGAAAAGATAAATAAAATACATACACCTTTAGCCAAACTCATTAAGAAGAAAAAGAGAGAGCCCAAATAAATAAAATTGTAAATGAAAGAGGTTACAACCAACACCACAAAAATACAAATAATCATTAAATACTAAACATAATCATATGCTAACAAATTCAACAATCTAAAAGAAAAATGGATAAAGACTGAACCAGGAAGAAATTCAAACTGAACCAGGAAGAAATTCAAACTCTAAGCAGACCAATTACCATGACCAAGTGGGATTCATCCCAGGAGATCAAATATGGTTCAACATCTATAAATTAAACAATGAGATGCATCACATTAACAAAATAAAGAATAAAAACCTTATGATTATTACAACAGAAGCAGAATAAGCATCTTACAAAACTCCTTTTATGATAAAAACTCTCAACAAAGTGGTATAGAAGAAACATATCTCAACATAATAAAGGCTTCATAAGACAAACCCACAACTAATATCATACTCAATGGTGAAAAGTTGAAAGCCTTCCTCTCAGACCTGGAACAAGACAGCAATGCCCACTACCACCACTTCTATTCAACATAGTATTGGAAATCCTTGCCATAGCAATCAGACAATAAATAAATAAATAAATAACATCCAAATTTGAAAACAAGAAGTAAAACTTTCATTATTTGAGGATGACAAGATACATAGAAAACCCTAAAAACTCCACCAAAAAACTATTAGAACTAATAAATGACTTCAGCAAAGTATTCAACAGATTCCTATATATTGATTCTGTATTCTTGCAGAATACAGAATCAATATATAGGAATCTGTTGTATTTCTATGTACCAATAATGAACAATCAGAAGAAATTAAGAAAACAATCCCATTTACAATTGAATCAAAGAGTATAAAATATCTAGGCATAAATTTAACCAAAGAGGTGAAAGACCTGTACTCAGAAAACTATAAGACATTGAAGAAAGAAATTGAACAAGATACAAATAAATGGATGTATCTTGCTCATGTATTGGAAGAATTCATATGTTAAAATATTCTTACTACCTAAAGTAATATACAGATTTAATGTGACCCATATCAAAATACCAAAAGCATTATTTTCAGAACTAGAACAACTAATCCAAAAATTTATATAGAACCACATAAGACCCTGAATAGCCAAAGAAATCATGAGAAAGAATAAAGTGGGAGGTATCATACTTCCTGATATCAAAGTATACTACAAATCTACTATACTACAAATAATTAAAGTAGAATGATACTGGCATTAAGACAGATATATAGGTCAACAGAATAGAATAGAGAGCCCGGAAAGAAATACTCATTTATATTGTCAATTAATCTATGACAAAGGAGGCAAGGGAATACAATGAGGTAAAGACAGTCTCTTTAATAAGTGATATTAGCAAGACTGAACAGATACATACAAAAAATAAAATTGGATCACTTTCTTTCACTATTACAAAAATAAACTCAAAATGGATTAAAGACTTAAATGTTAGACTTGAAACCATAAAACTCCTAGAGGAAAACTCAGGCAGTAAACTCTTAGACATTAATCTTATTAATATCTTTTTTTGATATATCTCCTAGAGCAAGGGAAACAAAAGAAAGAATAAGTAAATGGGACTATTTCAAACTAAAACATTTTTTTTGCACAGCACAGGAAACCATCAACAAACGAAAACACAATCTACTAAATTAAAGATATTTGCCAATGATACATCTGATAAAGGGTTAATATTAAGAACGCATACAATTTAACAACAATAACCCCTCCCTAATCCTATTAAAATGGCAGAGGATCTGAATAGAAATTTCTCCCAAAAGGACAAACAGATGGCCAACAGACATATGAGAAGATGCTCAACATCACTAATCATCAGGAACATGCAAATTAAAATCACAATGAGATATCCCCTCATACTTGTCAGAATAGTTATCATCAATAAAGCAACAAACAACACGTGTTAGAGAGGATGTTGCCCCTTGCACACTGTTGATGGGATTGTAAATTAATGCAGCCACTATGGAAAACAGTATGGAGGTTCCTCCAAAAATTAAAAATAGAACTACCATATTACCCAGCATTCCCACTTTTGGGTATTTATCCGAAGAAAACAGAAATACTAATTTGAAAAGCTGTGCCCACCCCTGTGATCATTGCAACATTACTACTAACAGCCAAGATATGAAAACAACTTAGATGTTTATCAATAGATGAATGGATAAAGAAAATGTGGTATATGTATATAGAATGGAATATTATTCAGCAATAAAAAATGAAATTTTGTTATTTGCAACAACATGGATGGACCTAGAAGTATTTTTTAAAATTTGTTGATATTTAGAGAAAGAAGGGAAGGGGGATGGAGAGAGAGAGAGAGAGAGGGAGAAACTTTGATTTGTTGTTCCACTTATTTATGCATTCATTGGCTGATTCTTGTATGTGCCCTGACTGGGGATCCAACGTACAACCTTGGCATATTGGGACCACACACTAATCAACCGAGCTACCCGATCAGGGCTCGAAGTATTATGCTAAGTGAAATAAGCCAGACAGAGAAAGACAAATACGGTATGATCTTACTTATATGTGGAATCTAAAACAAAACAAAAATAAATAAATAAACAAACAAAATAAAACAGAAACAGATTCACTGATATAGAGAACAAGCTGATGTTTGCCAAAAGGCCGGGGGTGGGTGGGGGAATGGGGGGGGGGGGAATAAAAAGATGTGTATATTCAAATTTTTAAAAAGTAACTAGAAAAAAATTGGAATATTTACCTGAGAATTCTCATTTAGAAATTGTCCTTAAGGATTCAGTTTGACAAAGGAAGATCTTGCTTTTGACATTCTTTATGGGAAAAACAAAGAAGAAAAAGAACGTTTAGATAACTTTCTGCCTCTCAGAACTCAGAAACTTAAAACCGTATCTTCAGATTTGGAATTGTTAGCAATAGTTTGGATAAAATAAGCTGCCTTTGCAAGATGAGGCTAAAACTGTTATTTCCAGTCATTAAAAATGTTTAGGAAGAAAGGAATCATCTGACAACTTGTGACCGGTGCAATCAGAGAAACCGGAGACTGGGATGTTTATTTTTACACACTGGGAAGGAAGAAACAAGGTTCAGCCCCCAAGTTTGACACCTTGGATGAGCTCAGTGGTTTTCATCATATCACATGAACATAATGCCTCTCTTGATACCCCCACAGAATTAGGCAGAGGCGCAGAAGAAAGCCGCAGGCCAGAGCTGTGAACATAGACAGGATCTAAGCCTTAATAACTGAATCTGACCATATAAACAACTCAGAACAAGTGAAGAACTGCCAAACGTGTCCTGTGAGTTTCCTTCTAAGTTAAAAATAAACTGGAACAATTATGTATTCAGATTATGGAAAGGTAATGAAATTGAAGCTGATTTAAGTAAATGATTCCTGGTTCCCAAATTCCTAAGAGTACTACAAAATTAAGTTTAGCTTGTGCAAAAGGAAAAACAAAATAAATGGAGCCCTTGCTTAGGTTTGATATTATTTAAATGTATTATAAAATATTCTACAATGTCAACTTAAATTATATATTCAAATTTAGACTAAGTCTGGAGCAAACATGTTATTACCTGAAGGCTCTTCTTTGGTCTCAGAGCAAAGCAGCACATTAAAGAAATTCCCATGGGGTAGGAGTGGTCTAACCCACAGTGCTGGGCTGACAGATTTCCCAGGGGAGCATGGGTAAGTGTGAATGCTTTGATGGATCCCAAATGGGACTGGGGCCACTCACTGTATTTATATAAAACCCAACTTAGTACAGTTTTCAGAACATTAATTCCATTTTTTTTTCTATTTTATCCTTCAAACTCATTATCTGTTTTGAGGTATGGAAAGGTGTTAAAGATGTGAATGTGGAAGTCCGACTCTTTCATCAAGGAGCTTTGAATCCACTGGGGGGTCCAGCAAAGGAACAGATATGACATTACCATGGAATCAAGTGCTCTGTGCACTTATTGTAGGGAAGTGTATGTGTGGACCCCAAAACCATATTGAAAATAGTCAAAATTCATGGAAACATTTAATTTTGGTGACAGGATGCTAGATAAAAACAGAATTCTGATATTTTTCTCCAATTTTCTGACAGCCATCTGTTTTGTTTTTAATATTTTTTCCCTTCTTCTCCCCATATAATCTCCCCTCTCTCATTCACTCTTCCGTGTGTGTGTGTGTGTGTGTGTGTTTGTGAAGGTTTATAAGATTATATATATAAAGTGCTTAGTTATTGATTAATGGTAAGTGCTCTGTGCTTAAGAATTAGTTTTCTACTGTGGCTGTAACAACATACCACACACTTCAGTAACTTAAACCAACACCCATTTATTATCTCATAGCTCCGTAGATCAGAGTCTGGATAAGCTCTACTAGGTTCTCTGCTGAAGGTCTGACAAGGCTGAAATAAAGGTGTTGGCCACACTAGGTTCTAATTGTAGACTCTGATGGAGAATCTGCTTCCAGCCTTATCCTGGTAAGTGGCAACATTCAGTTCCTTATGGTTGCAGGACTGAGGTCTCTGTTACCTTCACATTTGGGCCCCTTTAATTTTAAGCCAGCAATAGCATTTTACATCTGATTTTAGCTTTGAATCCCTCAGACTTCTTTTGCCATACATCTGACTATTTTGCCTTTCTCTTCTGCTTTTAAGGGCTCACGTGATTACATTGAGCCTATCCCAGTGGTTGGCAAACTGCGGCTCGAAAGCCACATGCGGCTCTTTGGCCTCTTGAGTGTGGCTCTTCCACAAAATACCACATGCGGGAGCGCACAAACAGTGCAATTGAAACTTCGTGGTCCATGTGCAGAAGTCGGTTTTCGGCTCTCAAAAGAAATTTCAATCGTTGTACTGTTGATATTTGGCTCTGTTGACTAATGAGTTTACCGACCATGGCCTATCCAGATAATCCAGGATAATCCCCCTATTTTAAGGTCAAATGATTAGTAACTTTAATTACATCTGCAAAGACTCTTTTGCCATGAAACATAACATATTCACAGGCATAACATGAGATGGCAAAGGTTATAGAAACTAAAACTCTACCACAGGTTATTAGCTAATATGACTTATTAAATGAGTGAAGAATTAATATGGTTATGGAATAGAATATTCTAATAAATTGAAAGTTATTTCATTCAAAGAGTTAAACGTTGCAGGTAAAGGAACAAATTCTCTGATGAACTGAACCATGTCCAGCATGGCCAGGGGTGAACCTGAGTAGGGGTGGGGAAGGATTAAAGAAAACAGACAAGAGAATACAGTTGGGGCAGGTAGATCACTGTGCCTGGATGAGGAAACAGTGACACAGCCTGTAAGTCGAAACTGTATTTTATAATCAGATCACACAAAGCAAAACAAGGGCAAGATGTTTACAATGTTCTTTCGAGTTTCAAATCTGCTTCTCTCCTGTTGTTGCCATTCTCTGAACTCTATCAAGCTTTGTTTAGGCAGCACTTGCTGCTCCCTTAGCTACCTAGGACTGCAGGGTTGGACTATAAGGTCAAGCTTACAACGATAGCCTTTTGGCTATAATTGTGCTGGGGGGGCTTTGCCCTCCAAGTTGGGACTTGTATGTGGCTTTGCCACAATTCAGTCTGAGGCTTGAATCTGTCTAAACGCTATAATCACTCTCCACAATGAACAAATTCAAATCTTAAACCTTATCTGTGTGCATGTATAATACCAACCTCTATATTTTTAAGTGTAACACTCTATTTTCTCTAAATCTTAACACAAATCTGTCAATAAATTTTCAAAAATATTTACAAAATTATAATAGTAAGGTCATGTATGATTTTAAAAATTGAATAAAATTAGTGAGAAGAAGTGTGTTTTTGTTTGTTTTTACAAAATTCAACTAGGGGAAGTTTCATAAATCTGAGAAATTATAGACCTTCAAGTATACATTTTATTCTGAAATATGACTAGAATTTTCTCCTGATAATCTAACAAGGAATGAAACATTTATTAAATAATTAGGCTTCAATATGAAATAAAAATATTTAAATTATAATTACTTCTAGATATTTCATATCAGAAAAAAATCTAAACTAGATCTTGCTAGAAATGGAAACTAGCTTCAAAAGATCGTGAGGAAGGAAATAGAAAAGAAAGTATAATGTTTAATTTCTTCTGCAAGCCTGCAGTATGAAACTGGATAATGTAATTTAAATGGGTAAACTATTTCTAAAGATTTTTTTTCTTTTGGCTATGGACTTAAAATAGACAGCTCAGGAGTATAGATATTCTAGTCTGAGCATGGTAACTTCTCCCTATGACCTGCTCATAGCTAAGAATCTCACTGTGGAGCTAGTTATTTGTATTTGGGGGTTACGAGTGTCCTAGTACAGGAGCCACTTCATATTTTGTTCTGGATGGTTGATCTGTATACATGTGTATGTGTATATACACATGTGTGCATGTACTCACACAATCACTCACACATATACCACTCATACATTCCACTCAAACACACTCTCACATGCATACCACACACACACTGATTTACACAATCCATTAAAAAGGATTTTGTTTCTCAAACATACTTTTTATTTTTTAAACTTAGTGTATACTGGGTATATTAGAACCAGCATATAAGCTATCTCTAAACAGAGACATGTCACTGGGAAAGAAATGGACAGAGATAGGCAATGAGTATGTCTAGACCTTCTCAGTTATACCATAACTTGCAATGTTCTTTCTATTTTGCTCTCATTTCCTGTCCCTATTTTTCCCCACCCATATTTAGGTCTAACTTGCCAAAGTCTCTTTCTATATATGTTTACTCAGGTTTTTCTCTCACTTCCCTCATACTTAGCAGGTTTTGGCCCAATACAACCTCTGCTTGATGTCTTAGAATAAGGGTGATTTAGATCAAAATTCAATCTCTTGTTTCATAAGGACAAGATGACATTAAATCTCTAAGAGTTTATTTATGCAAATATCAAATATCAGGAGTGACAATGAGTCACTATGAAATTTCCTAAATCTCTTTTTATTATAGTTAATAATTTACATATTGAAGGATACATACTGGATTATGATTAAATCCTTCAGAAGAGAGGATGCTGGGATGATAGCCTTTCACTATTTAGCATCCATTTATAAGACATCCATTACTGAGACTTTTGGGATAGTTTTCATGCCCAAAATGTTTTTAACATCTGTGTGATTATTTATATATATATATATATATATATATATATATATATATATATATATTTAATATTTTTTTGAGGATAAAGATTCAGTATTCATTAATCTCTCAAACCCCAATTGGCCTTTAGAAGTAGCTGAACACTTTGAGGAGTGCACAAAACATAATCTCAAAATAAATCACAAGACGTGTAAGATAATGGTTTTTAGTTCTAGGAAATGCAAGAGTTCCTGGTATGCTGAGGGAGTTAAGTTTAATGTGGTGAAATATTTTATGTGGCTTTGCATTATCTTTCACATAAATCTGTCATGCAAAACGCAAAAAAAAAAATGTTGATAACTCAGCAATAATAGGCTGATGAAATGTAGGAGAAAATGAATTGATGCCCATTTTTATGACATATCAACCTAAAGCAAGTATTCAGATTCTCTACTGTTTACAAATGCATAATCCATGATGGTAAACATATTAAAATTGCTTTTGGAAAATGAGGATGACATTAATTTGATACAGAGGTTGTTTAATCTCTCTATATAAATCAGATTGGGAAAGATCAGTTTCTTTATTTGGGACACAGTTATTAGCATTTCTGCGCTTTTGATAAGATGGTCAAAATGAGGCTCCAGGCACTCAAAAGGCTATGCTCATAGGCATGAAATCAACAGTTACTGACAGGGTTTTCAAGAGAAATGGAGTACACTGAGCTTACCCCAACCAGAATGCTAATATGGAAACAACATCAAGATGGTTTAGTGAGAGGCATTTTATTTTGGGTGAAACATAAGTGCAAAATATACAACTCCACAAAATGGTCTTTTGTTTTTTTCTTGAAGCAGTGATGAATGACAAGTTATATTATCATACCCACATCTCATAGATATTCTTTACTCAGGGTATCTAGAGTGCATCTGTGTTTGGTGTCTATTATTGATTTAAAGGGAAATGTAAGCAAATTCTGATTATCTACTTCTATGGCCAAATTGTATTATCACGAATTGAAGGAGTTTGACCAAATTTTTAAATTTTTAATAAAAAAATTATATATACTTAAAGTGTACAACAGGATAATTTGATATACATACCAGTATGTATAGTGAAATGATTACTAGCGTCAAGCTAATTAATATTATTGCCTCACATAGTTAACATTTTTTGTGTGATGAGAGCTCCTGAAATCTACTCTCTTCGAAAATTTCCAATATCTAATATAGTATTATATTGTCATCATTCTGAACATTAAATCTCTAGTCTTATTCATCTTACATGACTGCAATTTTGTACTCTTTGACCAACATCTCCCCATTTTTCCTATCTTCTTGCCCCAGATAGCCACTGTTCTACTTTCTGCTTTCTCTGTATTTGACTTCTTTGGATTGCATACTTAAGTGAAATCATGCAGTTTTTGTCTTTCTGTGTCTAGCGTATTTTGCTTCTGAACCTTCAGGTTCATATATGTTGTTAAAAATTACACTCTGGCTTTCAATGCTCCCAGTTTCCAAAGTCGCTGCTGACAAAACTCAGAAGCATTTCAATTTCTATTTCTTTTTAGGTTCTCTCTCTTTCTCTTTCTCATTCTCTCTAGAAGCTTGATGAATTGTTGAATCTTCTTTTTGTCCTGAGTATTCTGAGGTATCACAATGATGTGCTGTGATACAGGTCTATTTGTATCTATTACCCTGGTCATATAATGAGTCTTTCAACCTGAAAACAATGTTCCTAGAGTTTGGGAAATTTTTTCTTGAATTATTTTACTTATCATTTTCTTCCCCTTTATTTAGTTTCCCTTTATGGAATACTGGTTTGTGTGTGTGTTTGTGCTTTAATATTAGACCTGGATTGATCATCTCATTTTCTTGTTATTATTAATTTTAATTTAAAATTATTTCTTGCTATTCATCTTGTATTTGTTATGCTATATTAAATCAATATTTTCTCTGTATTCTTGCCTTTTATAATTGGTTTAGACAAATTTTATTTCTATTAGTTAAGTTTTAATTTGAAACAATTTCATTAAATCTATGTTTTTCAGTTTATCAGCTCAAATGCATTATCTCCTTTAAAGTCAAATGACCTGGCAGCCATTTCCATCTACTTAGTACTTAGTTCTACCACACTTTTTTTTATAGAGAGCATTTAAAACTTATCTTCTCTTATATTTTTAGCATGTAAGACCTCTTTTGGTTATCAGAATGTTCCTTTTATTATAGCACCCTGTTCTTTTTCTCCACAGTTGTAATATCTTCTCTTATATTTCAGTGCATATTAATATATCTTGAAAGCTCTCTCCCCCTTGCAAGTTGCTTTTTCTGTTTTTTCTACTTTTCATGTTGCAGGTTTTCCTCAGGTATCTGATGATTCCAGAAGACTGACCAAGTTGACTGGAAGGTCTGAGACATGAGTGGATCTTTTCATCTGTGAACATCACAGTAGGGTGGTATAGCTGAGCTTTTTAGTCTTGTGACTTCCAGATACATTATTTTGAAGTGGTCAGATTCCCTGGAGAAAGTCTTTTGCCTCGAGTGTGAGGGCCTAGCTGCTAGTTATTAGGAAGCCAACTAGGGAAGGAGAGCTGGAGCCCTCAGTCATCAGTGTTCATACTTAACCCCTCTCTTTTTCTATCAGGTTACCTCTGCCCTCACCCCTGTGAGGTGTCCAAAGCCCTTCCGGTTTCACTCCTTGAAGAGAGCTTGCCTCCACCATTGGGCAAGCATTTGAGCAGTGTACCATTCAGCTGCCTACATCTGGGAAAGGGATCTAGAGATTTGACTGCTGCTTAAAATCCTCCTTATTTTAGCTCTTTCCTTATACTCACACTTATAATGGTTTCTGATGCTCCCCTATCTTAGCCTTTGGGGGATTCTGTGTTAGAAATCTGATGAGCTTTTTAGCTTTCCTTGTTGTTAGTTTAAAATTGTTTTGGGGGATCTGTTAAGTCCTTTGCCAGTTGAACATCTGCTTTCCAGCTTGTAAAATTTTGTTGTTGCTTCTTCTTTCATTCTCTCTGTGTTTGCGGCTGTATGTCTTGAGTGGGAAATCTATTTACTATTGTTTTAGTATAATTTTAGGCAGGAAGAAAATTAGATGTATGTATTCAATCCATGGCTGATTGAATTTTCTAAAGATTATCACCCCTATATCTCCTTTTCCTTATGCTCTTCTTTCAAAATGATTATGACACTCATTCCATCAAGAGGTTGTTCCTGTTTTTCCTTCTCTTGAATCCATGAGCTTTTGTCTGTGGTGGAAGTGGTGTTTTATGACTTCTGAAGCTGGGTCATAAAAGGCTATAAAGCTTTTGCTGGTGCTCTAGGGACCCTTGCCCTTGGAATCTGGCCGTCATAATGTGGCTACAGCATAGTGAACAAGGTAGAGAATAGTAAAAGCTATGGTGGAAGAGAAAGATATAGATTTTGTCTTTATTGGACACGAGTCACAAAATCCTTTCTCTAATTCTACTTTGCCAGGAAACTGGGTGATTTCAGCAGTCTCAGTTTCTTCATCAACAAAATAGATGCATTACATTAGATGAATTTTAATCTTCTAGTTTTAATGCCCTATAATTTTATGACATTCTAAATAATTCAGAGCCATGCCCTGGCTGGTTTTTGCTAAGTGGTTAGAGCATCAGCCCTCAGACCAAAGGGTCTTGGGTTTGATTTCCAGTCAAGGGCATGTACCTCAGTTGCAGGTTCAATCCCTGGCCCGGGTCAGGGTATGTGCGTGAGACAACCAATCTATGTGTCTTTCACATCAATGTTTTTTTCTCTCTCCCCCGTCCTCCCTTCCTTTCACTCTTTAAAAATCAATGGGAAAAATATATCCTCAGGTGAGAATTAAATAATTCAGGGCCTTGGTGATATTTAGCTCCAGGAGGTTTATTCAAACCAACTGCAAGAAGAATGATGTCCTCAAGTTGTAGAACGCAGCTCTGTTAATAATTGGTGAGGTTGATATTTGTATCTTTGCATTTAAGGCCCATTATTGGGCAAGCCTATGATGTATCTGATATTGAGATCATAGAGGAACTTGTGGCTCAGTTATCCCATTTTAGTTTTGGAACAATATGATTTGATTTACAAATATTCACGTGACTAGAGCCTTTCTCTGAATGCCTTGTGATGGAAAGTAGAAACCATTTCTATGATGCTGTTACCTTTGCCTATCAGGTGAGAAAACAAAGCACAAGCACACATTGACATTGAACAATATTTTTGAGAACAATAAATTTAAAAGTATGGAGATGTTTTAAAGTAATACATAATTATCAAATCACTTATTTAGATTCTGTCTACTCTTCTGTACTTCTTTATTGCTACCTCATACTTACAGATCACATGTTTCTTTGTCATATCTTTGTTTTAGAACTTCTGAGTTCTTTAGAACTTCTGAAAACTTCTTAAAACTTAAAATAGATCCCTTGAAGCTGACTTTTCTTGGCAAGAATTTTTTATCCATAATATTCTCTCTCTATTGTAAACTATTTGTATCCTTTCCCCATGGAATTCCTGATTTCCTATATAAATTATTCTGAAAAACTGGGCCCCTGAGGGAGAGAGAGATTTCCTTACACATGGAAAAAACCTGAATGTCCATATTTGCTTTGGACAATCTGTAATGTTTTTGAGAGGAGGATGCACCATATTGTGCTGGTCTAATCTCTGTTCCCTTTGCCCTCACATATTGTCTTCCCTGAACATTAACAATTTCGAAAAATCTACACTCACATTAAATACCTCTTGTAGAAAACACAGAAATGAAATATTTTCCCGTCTACCCAGAAGAGCCATGTGGCTTGGGGAAAATCACTCAAGCACATGACTTACTGTTAAATTAGTTTCAAAATTTCTCCTTTTCTGTAGAACACTCCTCAGTGGTTTCTGAGGGGCTGTCGTGGCACACTGCTATGTTTGGGAAGTAAAACAGGTAAGGGCTAGATAAGATTTTAAGTGTCACTGTTGGGATGAGTCATCTGGACAAACTCTTCCTTAATTAAGAAACTTTAAAAGGATAAAAACAAATAAGTACACAGAGATACCTTGGTTAAATAACTAGCAAAGTCGTATTCTTTGTGTGTGGATTTCTCAATTATTCTAGAGTAGTAGGACTCAAACTTGACGAGTAGGACTCAGATTTGATGAGTTTCTGAATTACATGGAGGTTTTGATAAATCACAGATTGCTGGGCCCCACCCCCAGATTTTCTGACTCAGTAGGTCTGAGGTGAAGCCTAAGAGTTTGTATTTCTGACAGTTTCCTAGGTGTTGCTGATGTTGCTGGTTGAGAGAAGCACACTTCAAGAACCACTGTATTATGGAGCCTGGATACTGAAGTTCCTACTTAACGAATAATAAAAATATTTTTTAGGTACCACATATAAGTGAGATGATATGGTACTTGTCTTTCTCTGACTGACTTATTTATTTCACTTAGTGTAATACCCTCAAGGCCTATCCATGTTGTAAGTTCTTAAGAGTGTAGATCTTAAGAAAAACATGCATCAAATATGAATATTGTCTAATGAATCCAGGTGTGTGGAATACCACTTTTTAAAATTTCATTGAAATAATCCTAGGTCTATCTTTGAGTCTTCCATCCCTTGGGGAATGGCAGAAAACTTGTTCTAATCTCATTCCCACTTTTTGAGACAGGATGGTCAGCTCTAATCCTAGAAACATGGAACAACCATGAAGACTGGGTAGCTCTTGTCTAATGTCCCAGCTGGGTTTAAAAATAAACTCGGGCTTCTCTGAGTAAGGTGGAAATACTTCTTGCACAGTGACACCAACAAGTCTGTTATTCCAACAAGCCAGACAGGTCAAGATGCCTCCCAGATCCACTTATGCACTGTCAGATCTGTCTCCCTGGTAACATCAAGAATTCATACATTCCAGAAAAATCCACAGTTGCTCTACTTTGACTGGCACAGAATATAACTCTTTTATATTTTACCATCCTCCACTCAAACCTGTTTTCTTTCTCTTTGGCTCAATTTTAAATTCTTCGTCTCCCTTTTAACCGATCAGATTGTTGGCTTATTTTGACCTTATGCTCAATATTTTGTTTCTACATTTCCTTAGAATTTGTGTCTAAAATTTCCTTTTCAGCTTCTTGCAAGCTACCATTTGGGGAAGTAAAATATCATCTATGAGTTTCATGGGACAAAATATTCTAGGATGCTACAACCCATCTCAGACTCAATTCTTAAGGTCCACTAGCTGAGGAATTGGGTTCCCAGATCAGGATTTTTATGTTTTGCTTTTGTTTCCTACTCATATAGCCCCTAGAGTTTAAAATAGGAAACCCTGTGCTCCACCCAACTGACTAACCTACTTTCCCACTTTATCTTATTTGCCAGACTCTGGACTTGTTCCGATTCTCCCCTTTCTTAGCTTTT